>NC_062545.1:252927714-253239857 GCF_016906955.1 Phacochoerus africanus | reverse complement strand
TCCCATGCTCCTAATTGGAAAAATTATTAAAATGGCCATACTACCCAAAGCAATTTACAGGTTTAATGCAATCCCTATCAAGTTATCCATGACATTTTTCCCACAACTAGAATAATCCTGAAATTTATATGGAACCATAAAAGACCCAAAATTGTCAAAGCATTCTGAGGGAGAAAAAAGCAAACAAAAAACAAAGCAGGAGGCATTAACTCTCCCAGACTTTAGACAATATTAGAAAGCTACAATAATTAAGACAGTGTGGTACTGGTACAAAACAGACATATGGATCAAGGAACAGAATAGAGAGCCCAGAAATAAACCCAGAATCCTATAGTCAATCAATCTTCAACAAAAGAGGCAAGAATATAACATGGGAAAAAGTCTCTTCATCAAGTGGTGCCGAGAATACTGGACAGCTCTATGTAAATAAATGAAACTGGAATATGCACACACACCATGCACAAAAATAAGCTCAAAATGGCTTAAGGACTTAAACATGACACATTAAACTCCTAGAAGAGATCATAAGCAAAACATTATCTGACCTAAACTGCACAAATGTTCTTAGGTCAGTTTCCCAAAGCAATAGAATTAAAAATATATAAGCAGATGGGACCTAATCAAACTTATAAGCTTTGGCACAGCAAAGGAAACCATAAAAAAAGAAATAAATAAGAAAAGACAATCTATGGAATGGGAGAAAATAGTTGCAAATGATGCAACCAAGAGGGCCTAATCTCCAAAATGAAAAAACTCAGAACTCAATGACAGGAAAAAAAAAAAATCAAAAAATGGAAAGATGACCTAAACAGACATTTCTCCAAACACATATGGATAACTCATAGGCACATAAAAGGATGCTCAACATCATTAATTATTAGAGAAATGCAAACTTAAACCACAATGAGATACCACCTCACACCAGTCAGAATGGCTATCATTAACAAGTCTACAAATAACAATGCTAGAGAGGGTGTAGAGAAAAGAGGACTCTCCTACAGTGTTGGTAGGAATGTAAATTGTAATGACCACTATGGAAAACAGTACAGAGGTACCCCTGAAAATTAAACAGAATTACCACATGATCCAGCAATCCCACTCCTTGGCATATATCCAGACAAAACTATAAATCAAAAGATACATGCACTTATGTTCCCAACAGCACTATCCATAATATCCAAGACATGGAAGCAACCAAAATGTCCATTAACAGATGAATGGATTAAGAAGATGTGGTACGTTTATACAATGGAATACTACTCAGCCATAAAAAGATGAAGGAATGGGATGGAATGGGAGTTTGGAATTAGTAGATGCAAACTATTACATTTAGAATGGACAAGCAATGGGGTCCTACTCTATAGCACAGGGAACTATATCTAGACTCTTGGGATAGACCATGATGGAGAAATGTAAGAAAGGAAATGTGTGTGTGTGTATATATATATATATACACACACACACATATATATATATATGTTTATGTATGACTGGGTCACTTTGCAGTACAGCAGAAACTGGTACAATATTGTAAATCAAGTATACTTTAATAAATAAAAAACCAAAAACATAAAAAAGTGGGATTCCAGGAATGCAAGAATGATTTAATATCTACAAAAATCAATGTGATATATACCACATTAACAAAATGAAGATAAAACATATGATCATCAATAAATACAGAAAAAGCATTTGACAATATTCAAGATCCATTTATGATAAAAAAAATTCTCCACAAAGTGTGGAGAGAACATACCTCAATATAATAAAGGCTACATAGGACAAAGCCCACTGCTAACATTATACTCTATGGCCAACGGCTGGTCAGGAATAAGACAAGGATGACCCACTCTCACCACTTTTACTCAACATCATACTGGAAGTCTTCAGCAAGAACATTTAGGCAAATAAATAAATAGCATCTAAGTTGGAAGGAAAGAAGTAAAACTATCATTATCTGTTTATGACATTATATATAGAAAATCCTAAAGACTCCACTTTAAAAAAAAAACTATTAGAACTTCTGGAGGAGAGTGATGAAGATGGCAGAGGAGTAGGATGTGGAACTTACCTCCTCCCACAAATACATCAAAAATACATCTACATGTGAAAAACTCTCACAGAACATCTACTGAACACTGGCAGAAGACCTCAGTCTTCTGAAAGGGCGAGAACATTGCCACATAACTAGATAGTACAAAAGAATAAAGAGAAAAAAAATAGAGAAAAGAATCAGGACGTGATCTACACCCTGGGAGGGAGCTATAAAAGAGGAAAGGTTCCTGCACACTGGGAAGTCCTCTCACCAGCAGGGAAATCAGCCAGGATGGAGGGGGAGATTTGGGGCCTCTGAAGAGAGCACAACAACCAGTCTGTGGAAGGCAAAATGGAGAAAGATCTGAATAGATGGTTAGTGCTACCACCCTGTGCTCCCCAGTTTGACTGCTGGTGCAAGGCAGGGGCTGGGTGCTGAAGCTTGGGCTTCAGAGGTCCAATCTAGAGACAAGACTGGAGGTGGCTGCATGGAGTCAGTCTGAAGGTGCTGCAGTGTGGTGCAGCTGCAACCAAGGGTGTATACAGAAGAACCTGGGCCTGCCAGAGAGGCAAGGAACAATTGTTAGATCGTGGGGGATGTGAGGAAAGGGGCAGGACTGCTGTAGGATCATCTTTCCCCATGCATGCTCTCTGAAAACAAGACACCACCTACGCAAGCTCCAGGGGTGGGCACCAGCCACCATTCCTATTGCAGGCTCCAGAGGTGGGCATAGGTCACTGCCACTGAAAGACTTGCAAGTAGGCACCAATGTCTGTTCCCAGCATCCTGTACCCAAGAAGTGTGTATGGGCCATCATATCTGCACACACATATCAAGGAGATAATGGCCAGCACATACTGAGGAAAGAGGTAGAAGGCATCCATACTAAAACAGCCCTCACACCAAAAATATTAAACCCACACAAGCTATGCAGGGACACTCCTCCATATAAATAGCTCTCCAAGACTACAGTAGATACTTCTTCAAAATTCACAGAATAAGAGAAATAGAGGTAAATTGAAGAAGCAGAGAGCCCAGTCCTAGGTAAAAGACCAAGAAGATCTCCCTGAAGGCACAATGAAACAAACCTCTTCAGTCCAATAGACACTGAGTTCAAAAGGAGATAACGAAAATACTGACAGAATTAAGAAAGATTTTCAGGAGCTCCCATTGAGGCACAGCAGAAATGAATCTGACTAGTATCCACAAGGATGTGGGTTCACTCCCTGGCCTTGTTCAGTGGGTTGGGGATCTAGCGTTGCCATGAGCTGTGGCATAGGTCACAGACATGACTCAGATCCTGTATTGCTGTGGCTATGGCTGTGGCCAGCAGCTGTAGCTCTGATTCGACCCCTAGCCTGGGAACTTCCATATGCCATGGGTGCAGGCCTAAAAAAGCAAAAAAATTAAAATAAAATAAAACAAGCTGATTAACAGAAATGCAGACTACTGCAAAAAAGGAACTAGAAATTATGAGGAGGAGCCAAGAAAAATTGGAAAAATCCATTTGCAGAGGTGAAAGCTGAATTAAAGGCAAGAATTGCAAAATGAATAATGCAGAAGAAAGTATAATTGTTCTGGAAGACAGAATGGAAATCACCCCATTAGAACAATAGACAAAAACCCAAATTTAAAAAAAAATTTAAGCAATATGAGAGACCCATGAGATAATATAAAGCATGCCAATCTACACATAATAGGGATCTCAAAAGGAGAAGAAAGAAAGGGGGATTGAAAATGTATTTGCAGAAATTATTGCTGAAAACTTCCTAATCCTAAAGAAGACAGATACCCAGGTACAGGAAGCACAGAGGGTCTCAAATAAGATAAACCCAAAAAGACCTTTACCAAGATATATCATAGTAAAAATGGCAAAATTTAAAGATAAGAGATTCTAAAGGTAACCAAGGAAAATTAAAAAGTTATTTATAAGGGAACCCCCATAAGGCTATCAGCTAATTTCTTTACAGAAACTTTGCAGGCCAGAAGGGAGTGGCAAGATGTATTCAAGGTCCTGAAAAGGAAAAATCAGCAACCTAAGATTTTCTATGCAGGAATATTATTATTTAGAATAAAAGGAGAGATAAAAAAGTCTCAAACAAAAACTAAAAATAAATTCATTTGAGTAATAAAAAAAAAGATTATACACCTACAACTATGGTTTTACTGTATCAAAAATATTAAACTTTTAAAAGAAAAAAAAATAAACCTAACTTACAGGAAATACTGAAAGGTCTTCTATAAATGGAAAAAGTGTCTACCCAATGATCAAGAAATCAATCCAAGAAGATATAACAATTGTAAATATATATGCATCCAACATAGGATCACCTCAATATATAAGGCAGCTGCTAACAACTATAAAGGAAAAATCAACAATAATACAGTAATAGTAGTGTACTTGAACACCTCACTTTCATCAATGGACAGATCACCCAGAAATAAAATCAACAAGAAACACAGCCCTTAAATGATACCTTAGACCAGATAGTCTTAATTGATGTGTATAGAAGTTTTCATCTGAAAGCAGCAGAATATACTTTCTTCTCAAGTACACATGGAACATTCTCCAGGATAGAGTACAGCTTGGGCCTCAAATCAAGCATCAGTAAATTTAATAAAATTGAAATTGTATCAAGCATTTTTTCAGACCACAATACTATGAGACTAGAAATCAATAACAAGAAAAAAAATAAATGGAGGCTAAACAATATGCTAATAAACAACCAGTGGATCACTGAAGAAATCAAAGAGGAAATCAAAAAGTACCTAGGGACAAATGATAATGAAGACACAATGATCCAATCCTATGGGATACAGCAAAAACAATTCTAAGAGGGAAATTTATAGCAATACATTCTCACCTCAGAAAACAAGAAAAATCCCAAATAAACAACCTAACCTTACACCCAAAGCAACTAGAGAAAAAATAAACAAAAGTTATTAGAAGAAAGAAATTATAAAGGTCAGAATAGAAATAGAGACAAAGAAAATAGAAGATCAATGAAACTAAAGGTATTCTTTGAAAAGATAAGTGAAATTGATAAACCATAGCCAGATTCATCAAGAAAAAAAGGGAGAGGGATCAAATCAATACAATTAGAAATGAAAAAAAGAAATTACAACTGAAAACAAAGAAACACAGAGGATCATAAGAGACTACTATAAGAAACTATATGCCAATAAAATGGACAACCTGGAAGAAATGGATAAATTCTTAGGAAGGGGAGGTTTTGGGTTCGAACCCTGGCCTTGCTCAGTGGGTTAAGGATCCAGCATTGCCCTGAGCTGTGATGTAGGTTGCAGATGGGGCTTGGATCCTGCGTTGCTGTGGCTGTGGCATAGGCTGGTGGCTACAGCTCCAATTTGACCCCTAGCCTGGGAACCTCCATATGCTGCGGGAGCTGCCCTAGAAAAAAAGACAAAAAAAAATTCTTAGGAAGGTAAACCTTTCAAGACTGAATCAGGAAGAAATAGAAGATATGCTTAGACCAATCGCAAGTTCTGAAACTGAAACTGTGATTAAAAACTTCCAAAAAACAAAAGTCCAGGACCAGTCGGCTTCACAAGAAAACTCTATCAAACATATAGAGAAGAGTTAACACCTATCCTTCTGACACTCTTCCAAAAATTGTAGAGGAAGAACACTCCCAAGCTCGTTCTATGAGGCCACCATCACCCTGATGCCAAAACCAGACAAAGACACCACAAAAGAAGAAAATTAAAGGTCAACATCACTGATGAACATGGACACAAAAATTCTCAAAAACGCATTAGCAAAATGACCAGTACATTAAATGGATCATACACCATGATCAAGTGGGATTTATCCCAGGGACCCAAAGATTCTTCAATATCCGCAAATCAACCAGTGTGATATGCCACATCAACAAACTGAATAATAAAAACTATATGATCGTCTCAATAGATGCCAAAAAAAAAGAAAGAAAGAAAAGCTTTTGACAAAATTCAAACACCCATTTCTGATTTAAAAAAAAAAAAAAACTCCCCCAGAAAGTGGGCAGAGAGAGAACATACCTCAGCATAATGAAGGCCATATATGACAAACCCACAGCTAACATCATTCTCAATGGTGAAAAACTGAAAACATTTCCACTAAGATCAGGTACAAGGCAAGGATATCAAATCTCACCACTGTTATTCAACATAGTTTTGGAAGTCCTAGCCATGGTAATCAGAGAGGAAAAAGAAAGAATCCAAATTGGAAAAGAAGTAAAACTGTCATTGGAGACAACATGATACTACATAAAAAATCCTAAACATACCAGAAAACTACTAGAGCTCATCAATGAATTCAGTAAAGTTACAGGATATAAAATTAATGCACTGAAATCTCTCACAGAAATCTCTCACATTCATATACACTAACAACAAAAGATAAATTAGGGAAACAATCCTGTTTATCATCAAATCAAAAAGAATAAAATAGCTGAGAATAAACCTACAGAAGGAGGAAAAAGACCTGTACTCAGAAAACTGATTCTCATGAAAGAAATCAAAGATGACACAAACAGATAGAAAGATATATCATGTTCTTGGACTGAAAAAAAATCAATATTGTTTAAATGACTGTACTATCCAAGGCAACCTAAAGATTCAGCACAATCCCTATTAAACTTCCAATGGTGTTTTTCACAGAACTAGAAAAAAAAAATTTTATTTGTATGGAAACATAAAAAAACACCAAATAGCCAAAGCATTTCTGAGAAAGAAAAATGGAGCTGGAAGAATCAGGCTCCCTGGCTTCAGACTATTTTACAAAGCAACAGTCATCAAAACAGTATGATACTGGCACAAAAACAGAAATATAGGTCAGTGGAACAGGGTAGAAAGCCCAGAAATAAACCCAGAAACCTATAGTCAATTAATCTATGACAAAGGAAGCAAACATATATAATGGAGAAAGGATAGTGTCGTTAATAAGTCACGCTGTGAAAACTGGACAGCTACATGTGAAAGGATGAGTTTAGAACATTGTCTTCCACTATCCACAAAAATAAACTCAAAATGGATTAAAGGCCTAAATGTAAGGCCAGATATTATAAAACTCTTGGAGGAAAACATAGGTGGAAAACTCTTATTTTGCAGCATCCTTTTGGATCTATTTCCATCCAGAATCTTTTTGGATCCACATCCTAGAGTAATGAAAATGAAAACAAAAATAAACAAATGGGACTTAAACTAAAAAGCTTTTGCACAGCAAAGGAAATCATAAATAAAATGAAAAGACAATCCACAGAATGGGAGAATATATTTGCAAATCAAGTGACCAACAAAGGATTAATCTCGAAAATACACAAACATCTCATACAGCTATGTATAAAAAAAATCCCAAAGAAGCCAAACAAAAAAAATGGGCAGAAGAGCTAAACAAACATTTCTCCAAAAAACAGACAGATGAAAAGAAGACAGATGACAAGATGCTCAACATCACTAATTACTAGAGAATCAACACCACTAATTATCAGAGAAATGAAAATCAAAACTATAATGAGGTATTACCTCACACCGGTCAGAATAGCCACATCAAAAAGTTTACAGGAGCTCCTGTTTGGCGCAGCAGAAATGAAATCAGACTAGTAGCCAAAAGGATGTGGATTCAATCCCTGGCCTTGCTCAGTGGGTCAGGGATCCAGCATTGCCACTAGCTGTGGTGTAGGTTGCAGACACAGCTCGGATACTGCATTGCTGTGGCTGTGGCATGGGCCGGCAGCTACAGCTCTGATTTGACCCCTAGACTGGCAACTTCCATATGCCATGGGTATGGCCCTAAAGAGCAAAAAAAAAAAAAAAGTTTACAAACAATAAATGCTGGAGAGGGTGTGGAGAAAAGGAAATCCTCCTACACTGTTGGTGGGAATGTAAACTGGTACAATGCTACGGAGAACAGTAAAGAGATTCCTCAAAAAACCAACTATAAATAGACCTACTATGTAATCCAGCAATCCTACTCCTGGGCATATATCTGCAGAAAATGATAATATGAACAGATATGTGCATCCCAATGTTCACTGTAGCACTATTTATGATCGCCAAGACATGGAAGCAGTCTAAGTGTCCATCAACAGAGGAATGAATAAAGACATAGTACATATGTACAATGGAAAAAATACTCAGCCATAAAAAGAATGAAATGCCATTTGCAGCAACATAGATGGATCTAGAGATTATCATACTAAACGAAGTCAGAGAAAGAAATATGATATCACTTATATGTGGAATCTAAAAAAGGATAAACAAAATTATTTGCAAAACAGAAGCAGTCTCACAGATTTTGAAAACAAATTTATGGTTACCAAAGGGACAATATGAAGAGGAGAGATAAATTATAAATTTAGTATTAATATGTACCTACTACTATCTATAAAATAGTTAATCAACAAGGACCTACTATATAGCACAGGGAACTCTACTGAATATTCTATAATAACTTACATGGGAAAGAGTCTGAAAAAGAACAGATATACGTATAACTGAATAACTTTGCTGTACACTGAAACTAACACAACATTGTAAATCAACTATACTTCAATAAAAAAGAGAACCCAAATAAAATAAGAAATGAAAAAGGAGAAATATCAACTGATACTACAGAAATACAAAAACTCAGAAAATACTATGATTATATGCCAACAAAATTGGCAACCTAAAAGAAACTGACAACTTTCTAGAGACATAAAGCCCCCAATCTGAATCAAGAATACGTAATTTGAACAAACTAATCACTAGAAATGAAATTGAATATATAATAATTAAAAAAAAAAACTCCCTGCAAACAGACATCCAGGACTAGATGGCTTCACAGGCAATTTACCAAACATAAAAAGAAAAACTTTTACTGATCGTTCTCAAACTCTTCAAAAAGAAAAGGAAGGACCCCTCCTCACCCCCTCCCTGCCAAAGACATTCTATGAAACCACAATCACCCTGATACCAAAACCAGAGATACTATCAAAAAGGAAAATTATAGGCCAGTATCTTTGATGAATATAGGATTAAAAATTCTCAAAAAAAATATTAACAAACAGAATCCAACAGCACATTAAAAAGATCATACATCTGGAGTTCCCGTCGTGGCACAGTGGTTAATGAATCCAACTAGGAACCATGAGGTTGCGGGTTCATTCCCTGACCTTGCTCAGTGAGTTAGGATCTGGCATTGCCATGAGCTGTGGTGTAGGTCACAGATGCGGCTCAGATCCCGTGTTGCTGTGGCTCTGGCATAGGCCAGTGGCTACAGCTCTGATTCGACCCCTAGTCTGGGAACCTCCATATGCTGCGGGTGTGGTCCTAAAAAGACAAAAAAAAAGAAAAGGCAAAAACCACATAATCATCTCAATAGATGCAGAAAAATCATTTGACAAAATTGAACATCCATCTATGATTAAAAACTTACCAAAGTGAGTAAACAGAGAAAATCTCTCAACATAATAAAAGCTATTTCTGACACATGCACAGCCAATATAATACTCAATGTTGAAAAGCCTAAAGCCTTCCCACTAAAATATGGAACAAGACAAGAATGCCCACTTTCATCACTTCTATTCAATATAGTATTGGAAATCCTAGCCACTGCAGTCAAACAAGAAAAAAGAAGTAAACATATCCAAATTGGAAGGGAAGAGGCAAAATTGTTATTATATGCAGATGACATGATACTACATATAAAAAACCCTAAAGACTCCATACCAAAATTTCTAAAGCTGATAAATTCAGAAAGGTTCAGGATAAAAGATTAACATACAGAAATCAGTGTTGTTAACACTAACAGCAAAATATCAGAAAATTAATGTAAAAAAATGTCTTTTAAAATCACAGCAAAAAAATATTTAGAATAAACCTTACCAAGGAGGTCAAAGATTTATATGCTGAGAACTGTAAATTTTAATAAAGGGAGTTCCCATCGTGGCACAGCGGAAACAAATCCGACTAGGAACCATGAGGTTGAAGGTTCGATCCCTGGCCTCGCTCAGTGGGTTAAGGATCCAGCTTTGCTGTGAGCTGTGGTGTAGCTCACAGACACGGCTCAGATCTGTCATTGCTGTGGCTGTGGTGTAGGCCAGCAGCAACAGCTCCAATTATATCCCTAGCCTGGAAACATCCATATGCCATGGGTGAGGCTCTAAAAGGACAAAAGACAAAAAAAAAAAAAAAAAAAAAAAAACCCAAAGTTTAATAAAGGAAATTAAAGATGGTTCAAAGAAATGGAAAGCTATCCCATGCTCTTGGATTGGAAGAATTAATATTGTTAAAATGGCCATATTACCCAATGCAATCTATAGATTTAATGCAATCCCTATTAAATTACCCATGATATCTTTCACAAAACTAGGACAAATAATCCTAAAATTTATGTGGAACCATAAAAGACCCAGAATTGCCAAAGCAATCCTGAGAAGAACAAATTAGGAGGCCTAATCTGATTTCAGACTTTAGAAAATACTACAACATACAGTAATCAAAACAGTGTGGTATTGGCAAAAAAACAGACATACATGTCAACAGAACAGAATAGAGAGCCCAGAAATAAACTCACACACCAACAGTCAATTGATCTTTGACAAAAGAGACAAGAAAAGACAATGAGAAAAAGACAGTCTCTTCAGCAAATGGTGCTGGGAAAGTTGGATAGCTGTATGTAAATCACTGAAGTTAGTACACACCCTCACACCAGGCACAAAAATAAGCTCAAAATGGCTTAAAGACTTAAACATAATATATGATACCGTAAAACTCCTAGAAGAGATCATAGGCAAAAACATTCTCTGACATAAACCCTACCAATCTTTTCTTAGGTCAGTCTCTCAAGGCAATATAAATAAAAACAAAAATAAACAAATGGGACCTAATCAAACTTGAAAGCTTTTGCACAGAAAAGGCAATCATAAACAAAACAAAAAGACAACACCATAATTACAGAAAATATTTGCAAGCAATCCTATCCACAAGGGCTTAATTTCCAAAATATACAAACAACTCATACAATTCAACAACAACAAAAAACAACCCAATTGAAAAACAGGCAGAAGACCTAGACATTTATCTAAAGAGGACATACAGATGGCCAATAGGCACAGGAAAACATGCTCAACATTACTAATTATTAAAGAAATGCAAATCAAAACTATACTGAGGTACCACCTCACACTGGTCAGAATGGTCACCATTAAAATGTCTACAAATAACAAATGCTGGAGAGGGTATGTAGAAAAGGGAGCCCTCCTAGATTGTTGGTATGAATATAAATTGAAAGAGTATGGAGGTTTCTCACAAAAGTAAAAATAGGGAGTTTCTGCCGTGGCTCAGTGGTTAACGAATCTGACTAAGAACCATGAGGTTGCGGGTTTGAGCTCTGGCCTTGCTCAGTGGGTTAATGATCCAGCATTGCTGTGAGCTGTGGTGTAGGTCGCAGATGCAGCTCAGATTCCGTGTTGTTGTGGCTCTGGCGTAGGCCAGTGGCTACAGCTCTGATTAGACCCCCAGCCTGGGAACCTCCATATGTCATGAGTGTGGCCATAGAAAAGACAAAAACAAACAAAAAAAAAAAAGCAAAAAACTAAAAATGGAATTATCATATGACCCAGCAATGCCACTCCTGGGCATATATTCAGACAAAGCTATAATTCAAAGAGATACATGCACCCCATGTACACGGCAGCACCATTTATAATAACCAAGATATAGAAACAACCTAAATGTCCATCAACAGATTAATAGATTTTTAAACAGAGGTATACACACACAAAAAAAATGGAATACTATTCAGCCAAATAGTGCCATTTGCAGCAACATGGATGGAACTAGAGATTATCTTAGTAAGTAAGTCAGAAAGAAAAAGATAAATACCTATGATATCACTTATATGTGGAATCTAAAATATGACACAAATTAACTTATCTATGAAACAGAAAGATTCACAGACACAGAGAACAGACGTTTGCTTGCCAAGTGGGAGGAATGTGGTGGAGGATCAATTGAGAGTTGGGGTTAGCAGATGCGAACTATTACATATGGAATGGATAAACAAGGACCTACTGTACAGCACAAGGAACTATATTCAATATCCTGAGATAAACCATACTGGAAAAGAAAGAATATACAGCAGAAATTAACACAGCATTGTAACTCTACTACACTTCAATAAGAAATACAACTGTTAAAAGAGATGAACTTGGTAACTTTACAGGATACGAAAACACAGAAATGTACTGCATTTCTGTACACTAATAAACTATAAAAGAAATTAACAATCCCACTTACAGTTACATCAAATAGAGTAAAATACCTAGAAATAAATTTAACCAAGGAAGCAAAAGACAAGTACATTGAGAAATATAAGACACCGATGAAAGAAATTAAAGGCACAAATAACTGAAAAGATATTTTGTCCTTATGGGTTGGAATATTGTTCAAATGTCCCTTTTAACACTACCCAAAGCAATCTACAGATTCAATACAATCCCTATCAAAATTCTAATGACATTTTTCACAAAAAAAAGGACAATTCTAAAATTTGTATAGAAGTATAAAAAGCCCCCCAACACCAAGAAAATCTTGTAAAGAACAAAGAGGGAGGCATCACACTCCCTGATTTAAACTATATTGCAAAACTATAGTAATCAGAACATCATAGTATTGGCATTAAAAAAAAAAGATGCATAGATCAGTAGAACACAGCAGAGAGCCCAGAAATAAACCCATGCAAAAAGATGCATGCAATATTAAACAGTGTTGTGGTTTTGGAGATAGGAAGATGGAATTTCCATCATATGGTTTCTATTGTTTAAGATGGAAATGGGAGGACAGCAAGTAGGCAATTCTCAGGAAAATATATGAAATAGTAGTCTTCAAAGCAGGGAAGCAGAGCACAGTTTCTGCACAGGGTTGAGTGCCCAATGAGAAGTTTGTTAGAACTTCCAAGCCCTGTTCTGTGCATCCCCAGCCACATTCAGCTGCTTCAGTGCAGGCAATCAAAGGTGGAGAGTCAGAGTGCAAGCAGGATTGCATCTTAGGCAAGTCCAATAGAGGGAGGATGCAAAAGAGTTGGTAGCATTTTCAAAGGATTGAATATACTGATACAGTATAGAATTAAGACCAGATGAGTAGAGAAGAAAATCCAGAAAGAAGCTGGTAGGTATGGAGGAAAAGTAGTGGATCTGGGGATCAGAGGTCTCAACAAAGTCAAGAAAGACTGGAGTGATTGAGCAAGCAAACTAAAGATGGGAGAGTGGATTTTTAAAAGTTATTAGAGATAATGAAGTTTCTAAGGAAGATAAGGGTTAAGGTGACCAGGAGAGGGTAGTGAGTGGGGATAGAGGAAGATGGTCACAACCCAGTGGATCAAGGATCTGAGACCAGGGGATTAGATGGGTTGCCAAGAACATGGGAATAGGGTTGGAAGGTGTCTTTTGACCTGAACAATCTTCAGTGAAGGATGGAGTTGGAATACAGATAGCAGCAATAAGGAGGGTAAAAACAGCATGAATGAGTTTCAAAGGAGCAGGAGATTTTACAAGAAAAAGTGCTTTGTGTGGGGGTACTGGGAACAAGTGAAAATCCCAAATCACCTCCTGATCTGAGGGGTGTAAGGTGTGAAAGCCTGAGGAGAGAGAACACTTAGGTGGTTTCTATTAAGATGGAGCTGATTTTGTGTGTGTGTGTGTGTCTTTTCTAGGGCCGCCCCTGCGGCATATGGAGGTTCCCAGGCTAGGGATCTAATCAGAGCTGTAGCCGCTGTCCTACACCACCGCTCATGGCGACACCGGACCCTTAACCCACTGAGCAAGGCCAGAGATAGAACCCACAACCTCATCGTTCCTAGTCGGATTCATTAACCACTGAGCCAAGACGGGAACTCATGTTTCAAAAACACACTGAGATGGGTCCTGATCAAGGTTCCAGCAGGGACTCTGAAAGGGACTGGGGGGGTGGGGGGAAGCATGGGGCAGACGTTGGTCAGATTAGGGGCATGGCTCTCAATTTCAGTAGCACATTGGAATCCACTAGAGAGCTTTAAATAAACAGAATTCTACCCCCAGAGATGTTGTTTTAACTGGTCTTGGGTGTCACCTGGGCACCAGGTGATTGGATATGCAGCCAAGATTGAGAATCACCAGTTGAGGAGATGTACAATACAGCCAGGGGATGAAGCAGACCTGCTGAAGCTCAGATTGCTGACAGTGATTGTGGTCAATGGGTTTCATTCTGATCATCTGAGCGAGACGGGTAAATATCCAAATTGCTGCAGAAGATCATTAACAGATAATCTTTTAACTTAAGAAACATTTTAGGGGAGGAACACAAATATTTTGATCTTTCTTTCCTCCTACTTACAGAGTTTTAGAGCACTTTCCTGCCAACCTCTGAAAAAAATTTCATAGTTGTTAAGTTTGGTTGCTTTACTATGGACCAAGCAGTTAAAATAGATGCTTCATAGCTGCAAGTATACATTGTTAACGATTTAAACTATTAAAGCTGTTAGAGTTAATAAAGACCTTACCTTATAAAATATCTCAGTCATTAGTTGTCACATAAGCTCTTTTCCCCAAAGTGGATAACAAATAAATCTAGAGATAAGGCTAAGTGCTTTACGCTTTTACTAAACTTATGCCATAATGAAAGTGAATACAGGATTTACAGTTCCACAGCATAGAGAAAAACTAGGCCATGAAAAGAAGGCAAATGGAGTATTCCATTATGTGGATATAGTGTAATTTATATACTGCTCTAGAGTTGCTCATCATCTAGTAGAGGAAAAAGGTCAAAACAGCTAACCATCTGATTTATCAGGTCATGAAGAGCTATGGAAAAGAAAGAGTTATTATTCTGCTTAGGAATTGAGAAAACCCCTTACAAAGGTGATAGTATGTGACCAAGACCTAAAGGAAAGAAAAAGGGCAGCCAGAGCATTCCAGAAGTAACCTAAGCTTAGTGGCATGGTGCTATCTTTGGAGAAGGGCAAGGAATCCAGCTTGAATTTTAAGCAAAGCAACCGATGAAACCACAAAAGCCGGCTGGGACCTTGAAAGCCTTTGAAAAAATTTGGCTTTAAGGTCTCTGCTTTGCAATGTGTTTTACTTCACGGTACACACAGCCACCTACACACAAAAACAATATCTGAGCAGTCCACCAGGTTAAAGTGGAAAGGATTTGGGGACATCTATATATGTCTTAGTGAAATACTAGTATTTTATTTCAAATCATTGTAATATAAAAACCAAACTATTAGAAAGGATATTAAATACTAAATCTGTATGAAACTTCCACAAAAACCATCCTAGTTTAATGTGAAACTTTAAGCTTGTTTCCATGAACTCTTTAAAGGTTCACTTGTGAAATAAATATAAGACACATATTCAAACATAAATGGAATTATTCTAAATGTATTATTCTGAGATCTGCTCCTTTCACTCAATTTAATGCTTGCTAATGCTATAAATGTTAATATGAATAATTGTAATTCATTTATTTTTCTGACTGTATAGTATTCCACCTTAATTTGTCCACTTCACTCTTATTGAACTAGGGTTAATCACAGTTTTTATTTACAAACAATGCTGCTATGATTGAAGTTCTTCAAGGTAAATGCTTAGAGTGGAATCACTAAATCATAGAGCAGTGCTTCTCAAACATTAGCACATGTATATAGAATCACCTGGAGATCTTGAGATGCTAATTGGTTCAATTAGATCTAAGGCAGGACCTGAGATTCTGTAGTCCTAACAAGCTCACAGGTGATGCCAGTGCTGCTGACCCATGGACCACACCTTGAGCATGAGTTTGCTCAATCTTATATGATAATGCCAATTTTTCCAGGTACTTCTGGGTAAAAAGAGTTGTTACTCCACATGCTCACCAATGCTTAAGTTTTCTCAAAATTTTAAATTTGAGTAAATCTGGCTTAGTGGCTGTGCAATCACATTTATTTTGCATCTCAGGGACTCCGAATGATATCTAGCATTTCAGATATGCTTAATGGCTACTCAGTCTCATGTGAAATACCTGTTCAAGTTTTTCCCCTTTTTCTACTATCATCCTTTTCTTATTTTTTAGCATTCTTTGCCCATTCTGGATACCAGCCTTTTATTGATTTTATGTTGCAAATATATTTTCAGCTTGTGAACTTCCATTTATTCAAAAACTCTACAAAGTAGGTCACAATTATAATATTGTTGATACCTTGAAGTCAGGTAGATAATTCCAACATTTGGGAACTTTTTTGATAGGTTATGCTACAAACAACAACCCTAATCACGCTTTTGAAAGTTTTCTCTTCATATTATAGCTCATAACCATCAACCAAAAATACCTTAATCACCCAAGAAGGTAATACAACTTTATAAACAATGGAACAACCAACATCTGAAACATTATTTGAGAAAACAGCTTTTCCTTCTCTTTCCTTGCACGATATAGTGTTAAGATTTACTGTAATCATGCCAATAAATGTCTAATTTATTTTCATGTCTTCAAACCAAATCTTTCCAAATGGTAATGCAACTTAGAATACACACTCATTGTTGGAGTGTCACTCTGTAGCCATGTAGAGGGTACACCAGCGAATTTCAGGCAAAAGAATCAAATACACGCGAAGACAGAGATTTGGGGGCTGCCACAGGCAGCTGGACCTTTCCCCCAGCCCTACGCTGCATCGCAACCCTTCCCCAACCAGTGATACCTTGGGGTTGAATTTCTGGAGTGCCTAGGCAGTGTTTCCTTCTGCATCTCCATGGGTACGTCTCTGCAGTCGCAGTGGTCAACACAGGATGGCGGAGAGGAAGCCAAACTTCATCAGTTCAGGCTACCACCCAAGGAGCTGCAGGAGATGCTACTGGTCCTGAAGCCCACGGTCCCTCAAGCCTCCTCCTTACTGGTGGATTAATGTTGTGTGCCACACCTGTGGTCTGTTTGCCTTCCCTGGGATACAGACTGGGAAGCTCTGCTCTAGGAAAGAAGAAAACCCAGAATATTCTAAGTCAGGGTAAAAAAAGACCATGGGAGGCAGCAGATGGGTTAGAATATTCATTCTCCACCCAGCTGCTTAGTTGAATCTACTGGGTTTGCTTTAAAATTATGCTAATAGATGGAGCTCCACCCCCAGTGAGTCTGATTTAATTGCTATGGGTGAAGCTCAGGCATCTGTAAAGTCTTAAACATCCTCCAGGTGATTTGGATGTGCAACTGGTAATGAGGGTCGGTCACATTAGTATGCCCCGGGGTCAGGAAATCAGTGGGGAGTCTGCGCAGTGAGAAAGTGGAGGACTTGGATTCTTCCTATGTGTGGAGTTGAAGAGGAAGTGCTGGTGTAGACCAGTATTTCTGAGAGTGTGATCCTGAGAACTTCTAACAAATGCAAATTCCTGGGCTTCATCTATATAATTAGAAATCCTAGGGGTGGGACCCAGTGAGCTGCATTTTAAATAAGCTGGCTCTAGGCAACTCTTAGAACACTGAAGTTTAAGAAGTGATAGATATTTTGGCAGTAGAACCTACAAGATTCTACCATTACCTACAGATATTATTATAAAGATGAAAAAGCTGGGAGCTCCCTTTGTGGCTCAGTGGAAATGAATCTGACTAGCATCCATGAAGATGCAGGTTCAATCCCTGGCCTTGCTCAGTGGGTTAAGGATCTGGGCATTGCCGTGAGCTGTAATGTGGGTCACAGACGTGGCTCAGATTCTGCATTGCCGTGGCTGTGATGTAGGCTGGCAGCTACAGCTCCAATTGGACCCCCAGCCTGGGAACCTCCATATGCTGCAGGTGTGGCCCTAAAAAGACCAAAAAAAAAAAAAAAAGGATGAAAAAGCTGACTTTAAGAATTAACCAGAGTGTTAAATACCCCCAAAGAAACATGTGCGTCTATCCACCAAAAGACATACATTGCAATGAGTCTCAGTGAAACTCATGAAGAACGTATCTGGCTCCCTTCAGAGAATTACTAAGTCACTATTCTTGTAAGCATCAGTTCTGTTTCCATGTTTGTTTGTGTTGCCACAAACTAAGAGTTGTGACATTCAGGTCCCTGATGATGTAGGAGATGGATGTTGCTTTAGAGGGCAGAGAGGAACTGGGTGGAATTGGGTGGTAAGAGAAAAAAAATAACATGTATTGACTCTTTTTTTATTGTAGTTGATGTACAATGTTGTATTAGTTTCAGGTGTACTGCAAAGTGATTCAGTTATATACAGACACAGACACACAGACACACACACACACACACACACACACATATATGCTTTTTCAGATTATTTTCCATTATAGGTTCTTACAAGGTATTAAATATAAGGCCCCATGCTATACAGTAGGTCTGTGTGGTTTAACTGTTTTATATATAGGAGTGCATTTCTGTTATTAACTCATTAATTCTTCTCAATATTGAAGGGGTTGAGTCTTGCATTACAAGGTACCATCTCTGTAATGCTAGAGAATTCTTCTTGCTTCTCTTTATATATCAAATCTCAGTTCCTGAGGTACTCACAAAATAGTGTCGTGTTTGCAACAGTTGCACATGGCAACTGAGAAATATTTTATGATACTACGGAATTTATATCACTCTTGATTTTAGATATAAATATATAAGCCTAGATATAATGTCTGAACTGTGATACTAATGATGATTCTTACCTGGTAAACATGTATATTGCAGATGGACATTGACTCCTAGGATTGAAAAGTTTTATTCTTTATAAAGCTATTTAACAAGATTTATTTTCACAGATTGAATGAAATATTTACCTTCATTGAATAATCTTTATATTTTTCTCCATCACTTTTTGAGGTAATTGTGAATATTTAAAGAGAAAAATAGGAGTTCCCTAGTGAGCTGGTGGTTAAGGATCCAGTGTTGTCACTGCTGTGGCACGGGTTCAATTCATGGCCTGGGAACTTCTGCATGCTGTGGGAGGTGGCCAAAAAAATTTTTTCAATAAAGAGAAAAATAATTTTTAAAGAAATTCTAATTTTTTGATTTTCTAACATTTAATTTACATTTTAGGTTAAAATATATTCAAATTTTGAATATTTGAAAGCAACTACATGCCATTTTATTTTTTATGCATCATTTTAAAATCATTTAGATCACTGAGATGAATACAAGTCAAGATCATGCTAGAAATAGATAATAATAACAAAAGAGAAAAAACTGAAAGGGATAAATAGAAAATTTCTCAATAAGAAGGCTGCTTATATTTTTAAAAAACTAGCAGCAATAAAGATGAACAGATTTTTATTTAGCATAATCCATGTAAAATTTAGAACTAAAACATTATTATAAAGTATTAATGAAGATTCAATTACTCATGAAAATAATGAAAATTAATGACTGATCCTTATAAAATCCTATCTTGAACTTTAAGTTAGATTAAATATTGCAACTTCATATTATTTGAGATATATGTGTGTGTGTGTTCCTTGGTTACTAATTAAAACATTGAGATGGAAAAGAGAATTATTCATGTCAAATGCATGTTTCAGAAGTAACAAAATGTACCTCTGGGCCGCACCTCGCAAGATAAAGAAAATATATTCACGAAACCAGCAAATGTATCAAAAAGGACAAAACCTCTGGAATGCTGCTATGTCACTGTGATGCCAGGTACCAGGTTGGATAATGACAATGGAAAGTGACTCTAACCCTTTTGACAGCATAAACTTAATATCTAGCAAAACACAAATGTGCTGTAAATGAATGGTAATGATTTTCCATTAGATAAACAAGGTAGAAAATAGTATTTCATTAACACCAAGTCTTTCAAACAGAGTGTATTAAGTATGTCTTTTTATTCTGATGTTTTAACATTTGGGGGCTTACTGGCCCTGGAGGGATTGCTCCCTCCAAGGCTGGCCAATGCCTAGAGCTTGTACAGGACTCACCTATGAGCATGCAGGACTTACTGGAGCCCACACAATCCACAGCCTCCTCTATCAGGCTCTCACACTTGGAGCCACTATCCACTTGTCTCCATTACCCCAAAGGCCCCCTGTTGGAGGCATGAATATGCGACGTGACAAAGAATGGAAAGACAAGACTGGTGCCATAGAGTGACTGTAGAGGTCAGTCTATACAAAGTCTTGTGACTCTCTCATGACCCTTGAGGCAAAACGAATGAGAACATCAAAAAAAAGGGCATCTTGAAAACAAGATTGCTGAAGCACTGATGTTGCTGAAGGAAAACCTTCAGCTCTGACATATTCAGGACTGGAGCCTTGGGGGATTTGTGGGAGAGGCCATAGATGTCTTGAAGCAAACAACAAATTATGGCCTGGGAGGGCTAAAACATTTATGATTACTTTATGTGCTTAGGAATGACTGTCCTAGCATATCTTGCTTCCAATGAGTCTGAACTAAAATACTGATGTATCCCCTGCACATACAGGGAAGTAGAAAATAGTAAATAAAAACCATGAGTTGGCTCAGAGGGTTGCTATTGCCTCTTGAAGGCGGTAGCCCCCTGATCCCCACTCTAATTCTGTGTCTCTTTCCTCTTATTTCTGCGGCTCCACTGACTTCAGGACCTGGGTTGACAAGCAGGCCTCGTCAGCCCCCCACTCCCACTGCCACAAAATATCCTATTAAAAATCCATAGTGTGAGTCTCACCATGTGTCACAAGTATGGAAGAGGAAGACTTCCTTGTAATTTCCCAAGCTGTGTCTCCTACCAGCACAACATCTGCTCCTCTAGGATGAAAAATGAATATAGGTGTGTTTCTAAAAGTTGCAATGAAGGGGCCCTGCTACCCAGCTGAACTGAGCCCAGACCTAGGATTCTGAAAATCCAGACCCAAGGCCTGCCATCACTAGGCTGTGATGATAGGTACCAGGCACTCAGAGACAGTCCCTTTGCTCCAGAACCCACTGAAATTGCTTAAACTAGCCACCCCTCAGCTGTTTATCCTGTGCCTCCTGTTCCTTCCTGTGGAAACCGCAATGATGCCTCTTGCCCATGTTGCCAAAGTGCCCTTGCACTTTTTGCCTCCTGACCCTGGTGCTTCCCTGTGTGGCCCTTGCATGGCGTGATGTGCTTCCTCTTCTTGGGAGCTCCGAGGAACAAACTATCTTTTCAACGACAGATATCTGATCTGTTGGCCTCACCATATTTTACTGTAGAAACAATAAAGCCTACATTTTTAAAACAGTAAAAACTGGATTTTACAATCAAAGTTCAAAGAATAGCATGCTAATACTCGCATTACGTGTTTTACAACCAGCCTCCAGGACTGTTTCTGGTAAATGTTGGTATTTATGATGGTAAACTAGATATTTATTAAAGGGATATGAAGCATCATTTGTGCACAAAAAAATGCACACATGCAATGGCTAGAACTAGAGGGAAAGGTATGTAAACAGTAAACAAATGACGACATTGAACAAAGTCCCAGCTGACACAGTACTTGGCTCAAAGTTCTTAAAAAAAAAAAAAAAAGGATCAGTGTTAACCAAGCATTTTGCATCCTGCTTAAGAAATCTTTGTGTAACAGATGGCACAATATCTGCTTAAAACAGTGGCAAGTAGTATGCATGAATTTAAAATTTGGTGCTATTGGTGTTGCCACTATGGAAAACAGTATGGAGGTTCCTCAAAAAACTAAAAATAGAGTTGCCACATGTTTCAGCAATCCTGGGCATATATCCAGACAAAACTATAATGCAAAAAGATATGTACACCCCAATGTTCATTGTGGCACTATTTACAATAGCTAAGATATGGAAACAACCTAAATGTCCATCGACAGAGGAATGGATAAAGAAGATGTGGTATATATAAACACGATGGAATATTATTCAGCCATTAAAAAGAATGAAATAATGCTACTTGCAGCAACATGGAGGGATATAGAGATTATCATACTAAGCGAAGTAAGTCAGAAAGAGAAAGACAAATATCATGATATCACTAATATGTGGAATCTAAAATACAATACAAACCAACATATCTATGTAACAAAAACAGACTCACAGTAATAGAGAACAGATTTGTGGTTGTCAGGGGTGGGAGTGGTGGAGGAGGGAAGGACTGGGAGTTTGGGATTAGCAGAGGCAATTATATATAGGATGGATAAATAACAAGGTTCTACTGTATAGCACAGGGAACTATATCCAATATCTTATAATAATGGAAAAGAATATGAAAAAGAATAGATACATATAACTGAGTCACTTTGCTATACCGCAGAAATCAACACATTATAAATCAACTATACTTTAAAAAAATTTTTTTAAAGTTTGAAAACAAAGTAGAATAAAAAAAAATTTGGTGCTAGAATGGCCAAATAAAAAACAATAAGACAAATGATTATTACCAAAGATGAAGGATTCAAATGGAATTTGTAGCTAGAAGAAATGATCATACTTTCAAACAAAAAATTTATATTCAGTTCAATTAGATTGTGGCAGGGACAAATGTCATTTTAACTAACAGTTATTGTACGTATTCTGAACTACCAGAAGAAGAAAGTTGAAGTAAATATTTCATTCATTTTATACCTACTGTAAAAAGCTCAGCTATTGACTTCAGTGATGCAAAGACTGAACATTTTCTATAAACTTATTGGCTTTTTTTCTAAGTACCTAAGTCTTTTGATTATTTCTATATTGGATATGTCTTTTTCTTACTGATCTATATTTCTTTACATTTTCTACATATGATTTACTGACTAATATTTGTATATCCATTCTGTAACTTGCATTTTTACTATTTTTTTTTTGTCTTTTGTCTTTTTAGGGCCACACCTTCAGTATATGGAGGTTCCCGGGCTAGGGGTCAAATTGGAACTGTAGATGCCAGCCTACGCCACAGCCACAGCAACACAGGATCCGGGACGAATCTGCAACCTACACCACAGCTCACCGCAATGCTGGATCCTTAATCCACTGAGTGAGGCCAGGGATCGAACCTGCAACCTCATGGTTCCTAGTTGGATTCGCTTCCACTGTGTAATGACGGGAACTCTGCATTTTTACTTTTAATGGTATCTCCAATAGGAAATCAAGAATTTCTTAATTTTAATGCAGTCCATTTTATCAATAATATCTTTTATTAGCAGCAATTTTTCCTGTCCCATTTAAACAAACTTTGCCTTCCCCAAGTAAGTAAATATTATTTTATGATTTCTTCCAGAAGATTTTTTTTTTTTTTTTTTTACATTTGGACCTATAATTCATTTAGAATTGAGTTTGGGGTATAATGTGAGACAGAGATTAAAATTAATTTTTTCGGAGTTCCTGTTGTGGCACAACAGAAACGAATCTGACTAGTGACCACGAGGTTGCGGGTTTGATCCCTGACCTAACTCAGTGGGTTAAGGATCCAGCGTTGCCATGAGCTGTGGTGTAAGTCGCAGACACGGCTCAGATCCCACGTTGCTGTGGCTGAGGGTAGGCTGGCAGCTGTTGCTCTGATTCTGATTCGACCCCTTGCCTGGGAACTTTCACGTGCCGTGGGTGAGGCCCTAAAAAGCAAAAAAAAAAAAAAAAAAGATTAATTTTTTCCCTTAGGCTACCCATTTAATCAAGTACGATTTATTAAAAGAATCATCATTACCATCCCCACTGCTCTGCAGTGCCTCCTTTGTCATGAACATTTGAAGAGAATTTTAAAGGAATTTTATTTTAAGGGAATTTTCTGTTTTGCTATGTTTGTAGGTAGCTTGAAATCTCTTTAATTTAGGTTTACCTTCTGCTTGAGCCCTTAGGGGAATTCCATAGAGGAACTTTTGGGGGAAATGCAATTGTTGTCGATAAACAGTCAGGGGTTGTCTTCAGGTAGTATGCCAACTAACCTTCCAGGAAAGTACAAATTCTAGTTTCTAGATGGATCAAAAATTTTCTCCAACCTCATCTGCTTCTGCAGATTGCAGGTATGAAGAAGCCAGAGTTAATTCTCTCCCTTCCATTTCTGTTTTTAATCAGAGTCAGTTTCCCTTCTACTTTTTTTTTGTCTTTTTGTCTTTTCTAGGCCCGCACCTGCGGCATATGGAGGTTCCCAGGCTAGGGGTCCAATCGGAGCTGTAGCCGGCGGCCTACACCACAGCCACAGCAACACGGGATCTGAGCCGTGTCTGTGACCCACACCACAGCTCACGGCAACGCCAGATCCTTAACCCACTGAGCGAGGCCAGGGATCGAACCCACAATCTTATGGTTCCTAGTCGGATTCGTTAATCACTGAGCCAGGAACTCCTCCCTGCTACTTTCATTCTTCCCTGACCATTCAGTGGACCTTCCATTCTACTAAAGGAACTGGGCTAAATTTCAGCACACAGAAGCTAAATAGAGACTCATAAAAGGCTTATTCTTTCATGATTCACCAATGAGGAAGTAGGAAGTCACCCAGACCCATCTCCATCCAGAGTTTCTGCAGCAAAAGAATCAACCCAGGACAAATGGAAAAATAACATCTTTTTTTTTTTTTTTTGGCTTTCTTGTGGCATGCCGAAGTTCCTAGGCCAGGGATCAAACCCACACCACAGCAGTAACCCAAGCCACAGCAGAGACACCAGATCTTTAACTGCTAGGGCACTGGGGAACTCCGAAAAATAACTTCTAAAAAGTTGAAGGCCCAGCCAATGTTTAACCTGACTCCAATCCTCAAAAAAGCTTGTGCTCTTGGGATTACTGCCAGATCCACCAAAACACAAAAATAGACCACTTGAATATCAAAAATCCGAATTAAATGTCAAAAATCAAAAGGAGAGTTATGCCAACTCGAGCAGCTCTCACCTGGCCAGTTCCTGTCGGGTGATTTCTGTAAGCCCGGGGCTGTGAACAACGTCTCCTGGGATCCAAAAGACATAGATGCAGCTAAAATCTTTGGACAAAACAAAAGCAGAGAAGGGCGGGGCTTCCTGTGAATGTCCCTGGAGTTTAGTGTACACATCTGGACCCCTGCACAAATGAACGTGCTATTCAGATGTCTACAGGGTGGGCAAACAACAGAGGCTGCGACTTGGATAACACAGTCTAAACAGAGACTCATAGCCTGGGTAACAAGCCAGAGCAAAATTTACATGTGTGAGTAAAGCCCAGGCTGCAAATTTGTGAAATCAGGTTTGCAATTTCTCCTTGAATGTGTAATGGGCCAAGAGTCCAGGCAGCAGTGCAGAGGGCTCAGGCCATACCTGTATTAACACAGGGCAGAAAACTCAGGCCTGCACTGCATACATTCTTTCATGCCATCCCCCCACCCCACAATAGAAGTGCACCTCTGCAAACAGACCTGCCAGGAGTGTGAACCCTAAAAGTTTCTCTAAAACTAGGTAGCTTGACAAACGATCATTTAGTTAGTTATTGTTGGATATATACATATTTTTTATAGCTGTATCCATGGCTTATGAAAGTTCCTGGGCCAGGGATTAAATTTGAGACTCAGCTGCAACCGATGCCATAACTATGGCAACACCCAATCCTTTAACCCACTGACCTTGGCCAAGGATCAAACCTGCACCTTTGCAGCGAACTGAACCCCGCTGCAGTCAGATTCTTTTTTTTTTTTTTTTTTTTTTAGGGCCACACTCGAGGCATATGGAAGTTCCCAGGCTAGGAGGAATCAGAGCTACAACTGCTGGCCTACACAACAGCCACAGCAACGCAGGATCCGAGCCGCGTCTGCGACCTACACCACAGCTCATGGCAACCCCGGATCCCCAACCCACTGAGTGAAGCCAGGGATAGAACCTGCATCCTCATGGATACTAGTTGGATTTCTGCTGTGCCACAAGGAGAACTCCTGCAGCCGGATTCTTATCCCACTGTGCCACGAGGGAACGCCTGGATATGTTTATTATCTTTTTATTCCATTTTTAGAAGTTTTTTTGGTGTTGATTTAAAATATTGTGCTAATTTCTGCTGTACAAGGTAATTCAGTTATACATGTACACATATCAATTCTTTTCCAGATTCTTTTCCCATATAAGTTATCACAGAATATTGAGTAGAGTTCCCTGTGCTTGACAGCAGGTCCCCACTGACCAACAATTCCACATACAATAGTGTGCATATGCCAGTCGCAAACCCCCCAATCCACCCATCTACATAGTTCAGTGGTTCTTGGCCTCAGCTGTGCCCTAGTAAGTTTTAAAGTTCTGATCCCCAAGCCCCTCCTCCTATGATTTGGATTCAACCTGTGTGGGATGAAGCCCCTGCATAAGTCATTTTTTTTAATTTACTCAAGAAATTCTTAATGTGCAGTTAGGGCTGAGAATTCCTGAATTAGCTGAAACATCTTAGGACTGCGGTCATCTGACTATGACTAAAAGAGAGAACCATCCCCAAGAATATGGGTCTAAACTGCTGGGGAAGGCTTTTCAATCAAGGATCAGATTCAGAATGAGTTGATCAAGGGAAAACTGAAAGATGACAGAGCAAGAGATCAAACTGTTCCTAGATGTTATCTTTCAAGCTCGTACAAAGTATTTTCTTTAATGTGTGATAATTCGCTCAGGGAATTTTATTACATTATTTCAATTAAATAATTGTATGGTGAATTTTAATTCCAGCTATGAAAGTCACAGAATGTCATTTTTTTATTGTAATGATTTTTATTTTTTTTCCATTATAGCTGGTTTACAGTGTTCTGTCAACGTTCTACTATACAGCAAGGTGACCCAGTCACACATACATATATATATTCCCTGTTCTCACATTATCATGCTCCGTCATAAGTGACTAGATAAATTTTGTATAAAACTGTATAAAATTATCTGATAACCTGATTTAAATTCTTTTACCTGGTTATTGCTAAAAGGGGGTTTACTAAAATAGACTGTGGGAGAACATCTCATCTCATATCTCCATTTAACTCAGGTTTCAATACCATGGAACGTGGGTTATAAAGTAGTGGAATGAACATGAACTTTGATAGCAAGGTGCCAATTTTGTGCTATTAGCTGTGAGATCTTGGGTAAGTACCTCAACCTCTCTGAGCCCCTAAGACAGACAGAAAAATACTTGTTTCTCAGGAGGTTGCAAAGATGAAAGGGGATGGATAATGAAAGCGTCTTTTTTAGGTTAACACTGGAACTACCTGAGTAAAGATGTTCAGGGAAAGTAGGAAAAAGGCAAGTCAGAGCCCCCACCTCGACGCTCCTGGGGCTACCGCACCGTCTTCAGTATGGGAGGCAGCCCTGGCTGGTCAATAGTAGGCCTTCTTTGCTCTGATACTCTGCCATCATCAGGGTTCAAATACTTTCCACCTCTTTTCTTTGACTGGGATTCATTGGCTCTATCTTGATCTGTTTTGAAGGCTGATTAGCTGGGCCTATCACCCTCCTGTATGGGGAGACTTATTTGGTAGAGTTCTTACCCAAGACCACTTCACAGCTGTAGATGGTGCCCAGGGAGGATAGTGAGGTCACATGGCACCAAGCATGCCCAAGGAGGTCCTCTGAAGGAAGTTATGAGTATATGGGGCCAAGGCATCATGAATGACTTTGCTGGGCATCCCAGCCAGCAGAAGCTCTTAACAGCTACCAAAACATCCAAAACGCTCAACCCTGAGATAGCACGGATGTGTGTATATGTATAACTGAGTCACTTTGTTGTACAGCAGAAATTATTGCAACATTGTAAATCAACTGCACTTCGGGAAAACAAAACAAACCAAACACTCTACCTGAGATTCTCAATTGCTTGTGTGGCTATGACTCAAAGTCCCCTCTAGAGGGCAGGAAACATTAGTTTAAGATGGATTTTTTAAAAAAAAAAACAGGCAAATAAACTGGATAAATTATAATAATTTTGGAATAATGAATAATCATAGATAACTTTAATTGTGTACATTCTAAGGACAAGAAACTCACCTAAACACTTCATATGCATTATTTACTTATAGTATTCTCTTCACCTAGTTCTTATCAGAAATTGTAATTACGCAATTATTTTTTTTTAATTTTTTTTTTATTTTCCCACTGTACAGCAAGGGGATCAAGTTATCTTTACATGTATACATTACAATTACATTTTTTTTCCCACCCTTTGTTCTGTTGCAACATGAGTATCTAGACAAAGTTCTCAATGCTATTCAGCAGGATCTCCTTGTAAATCTATTCTAAGTTGTGTCTGATAAGCCCAAGCTCCCGATCCCTCCCACTCCCTCCCCCTCCCATCCCCTCCTATCAGGCAGCCACAAGTCTCTTCTCCAAGTCCATGATTTTCTTTTCTGAGGAGATGTTCATTTGTGCTGGATATTAGATTCCAGTTATAAGTGATATCATATGGTATTTGTCTTTGTCTTTCTGGCTCATTTCACTCAGTATGAGATTCTCTAGTTCCATCCATGTTGCTGCAAATGGCATTATGTCATTCTTTTTTATGGCTGAGTAGTATCCCATTGTGTATATATACCACATCTTCCAAATCCAATCCTCTGTCGATGGACATTTTGGTTGTTTCCATGTCCTGGCTACTGTGAATAGGGCTGCAATGAACATGCGGGTGCATGTGTCTCTTTTAAGTAGAGTTTTGTCTGGATATATGCCCAAGAGTGGGATTGTGGGGTCATATGGAAGTTCTATGTATAGATTTCTAAGGTATCTCCAAACTGTTCTCCATAGTGGCTGTACCAGTTTACATTCCCACCAGCAGTGCAGGAGGATTCCCTTTTCTCCACAGCCCCTCCAGCACTTGTTATTTGTGGATTTCTTAATGATGGCCATTCTGACTGGTGCAGGTGGTATCTCATGGTAGTTTTGATTTGCATTTCTCTTATAATCAGCGATGTTGAGCATTTTTTCATGTGTTTGCTGGCCATCTGTATATCTTCTTTGGAGAAATAATTACACAATTATTAACTTGTTTTTCATTTCTGTCCCTATAGCTGGATTGGAAGTTCCATGAGGATATCTCCTGTCTTAATATTCTATACTGATTAGTGAGTCTGAAACATTGTAGTTGCTGAATAAGTACTTTTTGAATGAGTAAATGTTGAATGAATTGAATTTTGACTGCAAAGCCAAAGGTGGGGCTGTTATTATTACAGCACATGGTGTTTTCTTATTAGCAAAAATTTTTAAATTTTGTAACATCACTTGTTAGGTATTTAAAGTTAATTATTAAGTGATTGTCCCATAGCGGTCCTTCAATAGCCTTTATATGTTATATTTTGGAGGGACAATGTTCTTCGATAGGGAGTTGATAGGCATTGTCAAAACTAAAATCCATAAAAAACTAAAAATGGAATTACCAACCCATCTGTCAATCTCACTCCCAGGCATACATCCAGAGAAAAACATAATTTAAAAAGACACATGCATCCCAATGTTCATTGAAGCCCTATTTACAAGAGAAAAAACATAGAAACAATGTAAATGTCCATCAGTAGAGGAATGGATAAAGAAGATATGGTACATATATACAATGGAATATTACTTAGCCATAAAAAAGAATCAATGTCATTTGCATAAACATGGATGGACCTAGACATTATCATACTAACTCAGACAAAGACAAATATCATTTGGTATCACTTATATGCGTAATCTGAAACAAAATGATACAAGTGAACTTATTTACAAAACAGACTCACAGACTTTAAAAACTAACTTATGGTTACCAAAGGGGTAAGGTGAGGGGGATAAATTAGCAGGATAAGATTAACATATACACATTATTATATATAAATAGATAATCAACAAGGACCTACTGTACAGCCCACAGAACTCTACTCAATATCTTATAATAACCTATATGACAAAAAAAATCTGAGAAAGAGAATATATATATAACCGAATCACTTTGCTATACACCTGAAACTAAAAAAACTATAAATAAACTATACTCAATATAAAATAAAAGTCCAGTTAAAAACTACTAAAATCCATAAGATCCTTCTTTAGAAGAACTTGTACTATTAATTTATTGTTTTGATTAAAGGTATTTTAATTATCTGGACCAATCTGTGAATTTACACTCAACAAACTTTTATAGTGCAAACTTCATGCCAGGTACTATCCTAAGGACTTTATATCCTTACAAAGGTGCTCTTATTAGCCCCATTTTACAGGTGGGAAAACTGAGGCACAGAGAGATTAAGAAATAAGATTTTGCAACTCTTTAGTGGCAAAGCCAGGATTCAAACCAAAATCACTATACTGCCTCTACATTTCACTTAATGATTTTATGTAATCATTACATGAGGTAGTAATTGCATAAATAACATTGGAGCCCAGGGCAGGCTACCCCAAAATATGCCACAATGGGAATTCCTTCGTGGCTCAGCAAAAAAAAAAAAGAATATGTATATATACATATAGATGTATATGCCACAATGCCATATTAATTATTTTGAATTAAAGTTACTTAAGAAATGGCCAATGCTTACTTCACTCACTATGAGAGTCTCTAGTCCCATCCATGTTGCTGCAAATGGCATTATTTTGTTCTTTTTTATGGCTGAGTAGTATTCTATTGTGTACATATACCACATCTTGATCCAATTATCTATCAGTGAACATTTGGGTTGATTCCATGTCTTGGCTATTGTGAGTAGTGCTGCAAGGAACATGCGGGTGCATGTGTCTTTTTTAAGTAGCATTTTGTCTGGATATATGCCCAAGAATGGGATTGCTGGGTCATATGGTAGTTCTATGTGTTGTTTTCTAAAATACCTCCATACTGTTCTCCATAGTGGTTGTACCAGCTTACATTCACACCAAGAGTACAGGAGGGTTCCCTTTTCTCCATACCCCCTCCAGCATTTGTTATTTGTGGACTTATAAATGATGGCCATTCTGACTGGTGTGAGGTGGTATCTCATGGTAGTTTTCATTTGCATTTCTCTAATAATCAGTGATGTTGAATATTGTTTCAAGTGCTTGTTGGCCCTCTGTATATCTTCCTTGGAGAAATGTCTATTCAGGCCCTTTGCCCATCTTTCAGTTTGGACTTGGAGAATAGACTTGTGGTTGCCAAGGGGGAAGGGGAGGGACAGGGAGCTTGGGGTAAATAGATGCAGAATGTTGCCTTCAGGATGGATTAGCAGTGAGATCCTGCTGTGTAGCACTGGGAACTCTGCCTAGTCAATTATGATGGAAGATGTAATGTGAGAAAAAAGAATGTATACATGTATGTGTAACTGGGTCACCATGCTGTGCAGTAGTAAATATATATATAAAGAAATAAATTAAAAAAATAAATTTAAAAAAAGAAGAAAAAAGAAAAAAAATGGCCAATGCAAGAGGGACACTCTGACTGTCTTTTCTGTCTTCCTGAAAGCAGGAAGTAAATCTCTCATGTGAAAGGTGCAGTCCTTGCATCTGGAGAGAGAAGGACACCCTTGTCACCATATAGGGAATTTGTACCAAGAGGCTCATATAATAGAATTTGTTACTGCTTTATATTCCACCCCAAGCCTAAAATCTATTTAGATTCTTCACCAGTCAAGCACCTGAAACCTAAGTTTCTTTGTCCTGTCGATTCCTCACCAAGTGATTGTTTCTTTGTCCAAAAAGTAAAAAATTGCCTGCTTTGGCTACTCCTCAGGTTCCATTCCTATGAGACCTCTCTCCGCACAAATTTCTTTCTTTTTCTCTTGTTAATCTTCCTATATCAATTTAATTATTAGTTCAGCCACAAGAACTCAAAAAGGATAGAGGGAAAAATGTTCCCCTCCCTGACAGTAGTGATTCCGATATGTCACAACAAAACACATTTGGGAAAACTTTTATGCATTTTTCACAATGGAGTTTAATCCATTTGAAATAACAGCGTTGGGCAAAGAAGAACAAAGAGATTGGAAGGTATCCTTGTCAGAGTTCCCACTGTGGTGCAGTGGGTTAAAAACCCAACAGCAGCTTCTTGGTTGCTGCAGGGACTCGGGTTCAATCTCTGGCCCAGCGCAGTGGGTTAAAGGATCCAGCACAGTAGCAGCTGCAGCACAGGCTACAGCTTCAGCTCAGATTCAATCTCTGGCCTAGGAATTTCCATATCCTGCAGGTGCAACCATAAGAAAAAAAAAAAAAAGGAGGTATGTTTAATTTCCCAAATCTTGATTCTAAACAAGGAGTTAGTCATTACATAATGAAAAATTATAAACTATAGCTTCCTTTCCAAACAGTCAAACATGTGAACCAACTAAGCTTCAAAAATTAGCTTGCTGCAGGGCAAAGCTCTTGGTGTATCAACAGAAAAGCCAAAACAGATAACACAATAAAATATTTTAATATCATCAAAATGCAACCTTTTCAGCCAAGGACATTTTGCAATGAAAACAACACGCTATAAGCATATGACTCAGCAATTCTACTCCTAGGTAGAGTACCCAAAAGAACTAAAAAGAGGTATTCAAAGAGAAACCTGTACACCGACATTCATAGAAACACCATTCAAAATTGTGCTATTTACAACAGCCAAAATGTCCATCAACAGATGAATGGATAAGCAAAAGCTGATATAGTCATACAATGGAATACTGTTCAACCATAAAAGGAATGAAATGCTGATACAGGTTTCAATATAGCTGGACCTTGAAAACACACTGAGTGAAAGAAGCCAGACACAAAAGGATACATATTGCATGGTTCCATTTATATGAAAGATCCAGGAGAGGAAAATCTGTAGAGACAGAAAGCAGTTAGTGATCAAGACAGACTGGGGATCTAGGGAAAGGGAAAGTAATTCTTAATGGGTATGGAGTTTCTGTTTGGGGTGATGAAATGTTTCATAACTAGACAGAGGTAATAGTTGTACCACATTGTGAATGTACTAAATGCCACTGAATCGTTCATTTTTAAAAAGTTAAAAATGTAAGTTTTATGATATCTGAGTTTTACCTCAATAAAAAAAAATACAAATTAGGAATTCCCATTGTGGCTCAGCGGGTTATGAAGCCAACTAGTATCCATGAGGATGTGGGTTTGATCCCTGACATCACTCAGTGGGTTAAGGATCCAGCATTGCCATGACCTGTGGTGTGGGTCGCAGACATGGCTTGGATCTGGCTTTGCTAAGGCTGTGGTGTATGCCAGCAGCAGCAGCTCTTATTCATCCCCTAGCCTGAAAACTTCCATATGCCAAAGGTGCAGCCCTAAAAAAAAAAAATACAAAGTAAAAAATAAATTTTACCTATATTTCAAGACTATAAAATATTCCTTTATATTTGTACCATGATCCCTACCAAGACGTCTGCATTCTTTCAGTTAAAATATAACCTAGCATCAAAGCACTATCATTTATTTCAGTTGCTCTTTTATTTGATACAATGACAGCAAAGACCAAAGAACTCTCAGAGGGATATACCTATTCAACTAGATACTGATTTCTTTGAACATTGTAATAATCTACTGTGCCTACCGTGTAGTGAATGTGAAAGATGTTCTAGGTGAAGAGAGTCTGAATTATGCAGCATACATTTTTAAAAAGTCTATCTTCCGAGTCTTGAAATTGCTTGGTCCTTTGGGAATTAGGACAGGTGGCTAATACTGTGGATTGCATTTGTCAATATCCATTTCAATTCGCTTTTATCTTACAACACCTGGGACACTTTTAAAAAAAACTACATTTCCCAGACGTCCTTGCAGCTAGGCTTCTCTTCACTGAGTATAGGTGCTTTGGGCTGCACTAATCAGATGCACTTCCAAAAATTTTTATGGGGAGAGAGGTAGGATGCCATGCATCTATTTTGTAGGTGTGGTTCACAGAAGAGGTGGTGTGACTTGAGGTCTAGAAGTTGTCCTGTAGCTTCCTAATTTAACAGTTGTTTAGCTTGTTCCCCAGATCAGCAGCTTGAGCATCAGCAATAACATATTTATAGTCAGGATTGTTCTAGTCATCTGTTTATGACTAATGAACTATCCCTAAACCTAGTAAATTAAAATACCTATTATTATTTCTCATGCATTGACTGTGCTCAGACAGGCAGTTCTTTCTTAGAGTCTCTCATGAAACTACATTATGATGATGGCTGGGCTGCAATTGCCTGAAGGCTTGACTGGGCTGGATGTCCAGGGGGGCTCACTCACATGACTGGTAGTTGGTCCTGGCTGTTGCCTGGGAGTTCATTTGGGGCCATTGTCTTAAGCACCTACGTACAGCTTTTGTAGCTTCTCCATGCTGCTCAGGCTGCTCACAGCATAGTCTTTGGTCTCAGGGAAGGAGCATCCCAAAAGCAAGCATTCCAAACAGCGGGAAGCCAAAGTCACCAAAAGCTAAGGACTGTGGCAGGAACAGGCACAGCATCACTTCCACCATAGCCTGCCAGTCAAATGATGCCACACAACCAATCCAGGTTCATGAGGGTGAAGATACAGATTCCATCTATTGATGAGGGAGTGGAAAACTCAACTGCAAAGGAGCATGTAGGATGGAAGATGTTGTTTGTGCCATCCTTGGAAAATGTCATCTGCTGCAGGGGTAGAGTGGTTTGGAGGGCTAAAGTTGCTCTTTCTGCTTTTCTGGCCTTTTCATAAGCACCTAATCTCTCATGTGAAATCTCTTTCTTGTTTAATTGATACAGAGGGGGACTCTATTGACTACAGTGGATCCTGACCAATACTGGAGGTCAGGACTTCACTGTCCTCAGGCAAATGATATTCTAATATATTACTCTGTATACAACTAAAATAGAGCAATGATGCTCTGAGGTTTGAGCCTCAGGAATTGGAAAATCTTGATCTTGACTAGGCCACTTATCAAGAAGTCATTTACCCTTACCAAACCTCAAGTTCCCCATCTAGAAAATGGAAATAATGATGATAATAATATGGCATCTTACTGCATATAATTGTTGTGCAGATCAAATGAACCCATGTGGAATACTGCCACAAAGCCTAACCTGTGGAAGTTAATGCTAGGTGAAGTTTGTTTTGGTTGTTTACTCATAGCTCCTATGGCCTCCCTCTCTTTGGGAACTGCTCTATCTGTAAACACAGTGAAGTTAAGTAGATGGCCCAAAGTCACACACGGCTAAGAGTAGAGAAGATACAAACCCACATAGTCTGGCTCCATAGTCTATGCTCTTAACTCTTAAACCTTCTCTTAGCTGAACTGAAGTTGAAAGAAAGTGATCTAGGAAAGAAGTGGGTGCTGCCAAGGCTGGGGATGCCATAAAGATAGGGATGGAGACAAAGTTAACAGGAGTTTTTGAGGAAGATGGAGAGATGGATAGAATAGCACATACCAAAGCTCCAAGGAGAAAAGATGTTGGGAGCATGCAAGAGAATGAGAGAAGACTAACATGACAAGAGAATTTTCTCCACTTGTTCTCACTTTGGCACACCTAGAAGATATCCTCTTTATATGGACCATTGGAGTAAATGGAGGAGCTGTTGGTGGCTGAAGGTACCTTGCCAGCATCTGTGGGTCTCAATCTTGGGCACATTTGTGACCTATTTGTAGGAAATCTGGTCTAGAATGTAGCGAGCAAGAGGAAAGTCAACCAAGTGGTGGTGGTGGGTGGGGGGGACAGACCCAGGATATACATGATCTTACAGGCCATGAGAAAGACTTGAATGCTAGTTTGAAGGCATGGGGAAGCAACAAGAGGATTTTAACTCTGGGGAAGACATAAGTCCATTTGCCCTTGGGCCTTTGGGAGAATGCTGACCACTGAGAAGAGAGTGGATGGAAGAGGATGAGTATGGAAGCAGGGAACCAGTTAGAAGGCTGTTGCATGGTCCTGGAGAAAGAAATAAGGATGATGAGACTAAGATGATGGCAGTGGAGGTACAGACAAGCGCATGGCTTTGAGACATACTTAAGAGCTGGAATCACCGGGGCTGGAATGGATTTATTATAAAAGGTTAAGGAGAAGGGATATTAATGTTGCCTCTCTTACATTGTTCTCCACGGGGATTAAATCTGATTGCATACAGATCCCTCAAAAAGTTAAACACAGACTTCCCTACATGATCTAGCAATTCTACTTCTGGATATACAACAAAAATAATTGGAAGCAATGATTCAAACAAATACTTGTGTTCCCATTTTCACAGCAGTATTAACCACAGTAGCTAAAAGGTAGAAACCAGCCAAATGTCCATTTGAATGGATAAACAAAATGCATCATATTCAAACAATACAGTATTATTTAGCCATAAAAAAGGAATGAAGTACTGGTAACACGCTACAGTATGGATGTACCTTGAAAATACTATGCCAAGAGAAATGAGCCAGATGCAAAGGGTAAATTTTGTATGATTCCACTTTTATATGAAGTATCTAAAATAGGCAAATTCAAAAAGACAAAGTAGAAGAGAGGTTACCAGGGACCGAGGGATGGGTGGGAGGGACGAATGAAGAGGTGTTGTTTAATGGGTACATAACTTCTATTCAGAATGATAAAAAGTTCTGAAAATGGAGAGTGGTGATGGTTGTACAATACTGTGAATCTACTCAATGCTACTGAATTGTACACTTAAAATGGTTTGAAGGGTGAACTTCATGTTAGGTATATTTTATCATCATAGAAAAATGTGTATGTACACAGAGTGATTAGCATTTACTGTTTTGGGCTCAGTAAATGTTAACTATTGTTTCAACACATCTGGCACACACACTCCTTTTTCAGAGAGGAATCTTTCTAATTATATAAGGCAGAGAACCTTGAACTTAGAAGTTTGTTGCCCTGGAGCACTCTTCAACATCCTGACTCCTTTCCCATCATACCTGGCTCTCCTACAAACACTGTCTGTCTATGTGGAACCCCAAGTTACAGTCCACTCCATAAGATGAGGCCCCCCCCTTCACTGGAACCAGGGAGAAGACCTGCCAGGAAGGCTTCCTATCCTTGGCTATCTTGCCCTTTTGGTCTTTCTCAGGCTACACCACTAAGCTGTAGGGGTGGATAATTTCAGAGTGAATTACTACAGAGAAGAGGAAAAGCTAAAGATCAAGGTAGCTTCCACAGAATGGGAGAAAATCTTTGCAAATGATGCAGCTGACCAGGACATAATCTCCAAAAGATACAAACAACTCAAACAACTGAACAACAGGAAAAAAGAAAAAAGAAAAATGGGCAGAAGACCTAAATACACATTTCTCCAAAGAAGACATACGGATAAGCAATAGGCACATGAAAAGATGCTCAACATCAGGAGTTCCCATCGTGGCTCAGCAGAAATGAATCTGACTAGTACCCATGAGGACACAGGTTCAATCCCTGGTCTCAGTCACTGGGTTAAGAATCTGGTGTTGCCATAAGCTGTGGTGTAGTTTGCAGATGCGACTCAGATCTTACGTTGCTGCAGCTGTGGTGTAGGCTGGTGGCTATAGCTCCAATTTGACCCCTGACCTGGGAACCTCCATATGCCATGGGTACTGTTCTAAAAAGCAAAATAAATAAACAAAAATACAATGAGGTATCACCTCACATCAGTCATAATGGCCATCATTAACAAGTCTACAAATAATAAATGCTAGAGAGGGTGTGGAGAAGAGGGAAACCCCCTTCACTGTAGGTGGGAATGTAAATTGGTACAACCTCTATGGAAAACGGTATGGAAGTTCCTCATAAAACTAAACATAGAACTACCATATGATCCAGCAATCAATTGTCCCATATGATCCAGCAATCCCATAATCCAGCAATCTGGCATATATCCAGTCAAAACTGTAATTCAAAAAGACACATGCATTCCTATGTTCATTGCAGCACTATTCACAATAGCCAAGACATGGTAACAATCTAAATATGTCCATCAACAGATGAATGAATGAAGAAAATTGGTACATATATATAACGGAATACTACTCAGCCATAAAAAGAATGAAATAATGGCATTTGCAGCAACATGTCTGCAACTAGAGATTTTTATACTAAGTGAAGTCAGAAAGAGAAAGACAAATACCATATGATACCACCGGTATGTGAAATCTAAAATACGGCGCAAATGAATCTATCTACAAAACAGAAACAAACTCAGACACTGAGAACAGATTTTTGGTTGCCGGGGGGAGGGAGGAGGGAGTGGGATGGACACGGAATTTGGGTATTACATTTAGAATGGATAAGCAATGAGATCTACTGTACAGCACAGGGAACTATATCCAATCTCTTGGGATAGAATATGATGGAAGATAGTATGAGAAAAAGAATGTGTATATATATATGTGTGTGTGTGTGTGTGTGTGTGTGTGTGTGTATGTATGACAGGGTCACAATGGTATACAGCAGAAATTGGTACAACACTGTAAATTGACTATAATTTAAAAAAATAAATGAAAAAAATTTAAAGCAAAATCAGAGTATCTTAAGCTTTCCTTGGAGTCTCTAGTGAAAAGGACTCAAAACTTAAGTCCTTCTCCAGGATCCACTCCTGTCTACCACCCACCCCCACATGTACCTGGCTCTCTGGGCCTTTGGCTCTCAAACCACCTCCCTACCGGCTTCTTGTTCACGTCTCTGAATGTCTATCTACAAATAACTGGCCTTTATAGTGCCTCTAGTCTGAGTGATCCTCTCCGGAATGGTATCCTAGTGATGGTGACACCCCTGTCACCCCAGCCTTACTGAAGAGCTGAGTCCATTGAACATGGGTGGACTTGAATCCTCTAGGTCTAATTTCCTTTACTGGAAGCTACCATAATAGCTACAAGGACAGCTGTCCCTATCATTGTGGCCCTTTTAAATTAAACACATGCTTACCTCTCAACACAGACTTTCATTTTCAGGTTCAGTAGAATGTAAACCATATGGAAAAAAAATATGTCTTCAAATAACAAGGCATCTCATCCCTACTCTGGTTATCTTGAACCCAGAGCAAGCTTGAAGTGTATTTCTCATTCCCTCCTGGGGCACCCACCTAAATAATATAGCATGCCCTTTTAGTGCTAACTGTCATGATTTTCCAGGAAGGGTTCCAGCTCAATCTTATTTTTCATTTGTTTCTGAAGACTCTCCAGGATGAGATACTGCTGCCAATTTTTTCTTACACTTTTATTATTGTTATTGCAAATCACGGGGAAAGGAAAGTTGATCCAATAAGTTGTATTGCTCAACTGGGCAATTATCTGGAGGAAAAAAAAAATAGCTCGATTCATGCTTTATCTGAAATTCTAACACTAAAATCAATTCCAAATAGATTAAAGGTGTTTGTGTTAAGAGAGAGGAACCATATGAACTAAAAGGAGTTTAAGCTTCTGAAAGGCAGGCAACCAACAGTTGGTAAACCCTCCTAATTCTCATTAGAACACCTACAAAGATGCAACCATAGAAAAAGATAACTATTCATATTAAAAGATGAAGACTGACAGATGCCAATATATAATCGAAATTGAGTCTAATTATATGGCAGGTGCTGCTGGCCTAGAATGGAGGGGCCCCTCTTGCCTTCAGCTTATGCTGGAGAGACTTCATAATAAAAAGGGATGAAGCTTGGGCTATTTCCTACCATGTGTCTCTCAAGCAGACAGCCAGGGACTTAGAAACGTGGGCAGGTGACTCTCTAGAGCAGTGGGGAAGACTTTAGACCTAGACCAGTCTTTGGAAACCACCCCAGACTATGGGAATTGGAATATTTAGAGGAGGGACCCAAGCACTGATGTTTCTTTAAAAACTCCCAAAGTAGTTTTAGTGTGTAGCCAGACTGAGAACCAGTCTCCTGCATGTATTTCTCAGACGCCATTCACCAGAGCAGGAGGGGTGATTGGGCTATTCTGTCTCCCCCATTTGGGCCACCTGGCTCTTTTGCAACATTTCTTTCCTTCTTTACACTCTGGGATGCCCTTCTTCACTGGTTCCCCCTATAATTTTGATTTCCCTTTTTCCATTTTCAATATTACCTTCTAATTTCTGCCTGCCTTTTAAATACTGGTCTTGCTAGAGCTTGGTATATTGAAATATCCTCCTAAATTGGAAATTTCATTCAACTCCAAGACATTCAACTCCAAATTTCATTCAGTTCCCACACATGGGCTGAAGACTTTCATTCTTATGAAGTTGGGGTGTATATTTCCACTTCCATAACCACCTTCCAGGAGGGCATACCCTCTCCCCTGATGGAGCCCTATCCAGCCCAAGCCTGGATGATTGAGGAGGTCTTGAGGAGTTGGGGAAAAGAGAGCAAGACCTTAAAAACAAAAACATAATTGCACAGAACTTGGGCTACAGAAGTAGTTTGTAGAAGCACCACCAGCCTAGACCATTCACCCCTCTTTTTATGGTTAGAATATGACGACAGACCAGATGCCAAGAGAAAGAAGTTAGACCCTGGGTCAAGGGTGGAGAAAGAAGAAAGTAGAAGTGCACAGAGGAGACCTCTCTTCTGCTCATCAAAGACGAACTTGAACAAGTTAATGGAGACTGAAAAGGAAAAAGAAAGAGTAATTTTGGACCATCTCTCAATTCTTTATATGCGTGACCATCTATTGATAAACCATTTCCAATAATGAACTGTATCATTTTCACAGATGATAACATTTACATCTCTCTACCAAGTTTCTGACTCCCTTCTGGTGACCCATCAACCATACTCACCTCAAATATAACATCTAAAACAAATCCATCCTCCTCTCCCTCACCCCCAATCTGCTCCACTCCTATGTCACCTCTGTGACTAGAACTACCATTTCCCTACCCAGTGTGGGTTAAATTATGCCCCCACCACACAAATCTGTATTTTGAAGTCCTAACCCCAATACCTCAGAATGTAACCTTATTTGGAAAAAGGATCATTTGCAGATATAAATAGTTGACTTAAGATGAGGTCACTAGAGTAAGTCCTCATCCAACATGACTAGTGTCTCGATCAAAAGGGGAAGTTTGGGCACAGAGACACGCACACGGGGAGACCACCATGTGACAATAAAGGTAGAGGTCAGGTGATGCTTCTACAAGTCAGGGAATGCCAAAGGTTGCCAGCGAGCCACCAGAAGCAAAATGAGAGGCATAGAACAGATACCTTTTCAAATCCCCAGAAGGAACTTAACCTTGCTGACATCTTGATCTTGGACTTGTGGCCTCCAGAACTATAAGACAATGAATTTCTATTGCTTAAGCCAAGCGATCTGTGGTACTTTGTTACAGCAGCACATACCACCGGACGAAGCATACAGCATATATGTGTACGGCATATACCAGCCAACAAAGATTCACCCTCCATCTCTCAAACCACCTCTAACGGCTCAATCCCATTCGGTTACTCTTCAAAATGTCTCTTAAAATTCAGCCACTACTGTTTCCACTGCCTTTGTAGGTATATTGGGTAACTGAGTAATTATGTTAACAGGAGACAGAAAGGAATTTACTTGGCGAGATGGAGCCAGGATAGGTTGAAGCTGGTGTAAGCGAGAGAGGGTTTAGGATTCAAATCTAAGAGGATGTAGAGACGGTGGGGCTGGCAAACCAAGCGGAACAGGAGGGTGCACCTAGCTGTGGGTAAGATAAACACCAATTTGGAAATGTCGAGACTGCAGAGGCTACATCAAATGTCAAAGAGGTGGGGCTGGCTAGAGGCCACGGCTTCCCTGGGCCTGCCCACCCCGCCCCCACCCGGTGACTTTAGGTCTGGGCTTTCTCTTGGGTTGCCCCTTAGGGAGTGAGTAGAGGTCTCAGGGGGCACCTTTGCCACTGGGACTCCCTCTGCCCTGGTAGATGTCGGCACACATCCCCAAGTCACCAGCTCCTTTTCCAACTGCCAACCAGACAGACAGGTTTGCTGACAGGCATCCAGGGTCCAGTCCAAAAGGCGTGAGCCAAGCGGGCCCTTGGCATCTCCCCGCACTGGCTCCAGCTTTGCCGGGAAACAGGAGGCTTCACCGTAGCTCTCGGGTTGGATTCTACAGGGTCGGATTCTACACTTGGGATCAAGCAGTGAAGGACTCAGAATAGGACACTCCTTGGACTCCAAAAGGACTTCTAGCTTCTTGTCTTTCTATCCCCAGCTCCTCCCCTCACGCCCCGCCAGTCAAAAGTTCTCACTTTTATTCACTCCCTGCCCCTCCCTCCTCCTGCCCTCCCTTTTCTCCCACCCTCTTCATCCGCCACCACTCTTACCTTCTCCCCCCATTCTTCATTCCCTCTTCGCATCCCCTTCCTTCTCTCCGCTCCAGTTTCCCTCCTAGCCACCCTTCCCCTCCGAGTTTTGATTTTTCCTTCTCTTTACCGTCCCTCTCCCCCTCCCCCCAGATTCTCCCCCTCCCTACCTCGTCCTCCTCCCCTCCTTCCTCACTTCCCTCTCCCCCTCCTCCCCCCAGCCCCGCCCATCAGTGTTTGCTTTTCTCCCGGATCCGGATGAAGGGGTTGCCCTGCCCGTGCCCGGCCCTGCCCCACTTCTGGCAGCTGGGGTCTCGATTCATGGCCGAGGGCTCTGGGACCCAGGCCCCCGGCAAAGGGCCCCTGCTCAGTGTACAGCTCCTGCGAGCCCAGTATGAAGGCCTGAGACGGCAGCAGAAGGCTCAGGCCCACGTGGTGGTGCTGCCGAAAGGTAGGGCTGGGTGGGTGCTGGGGAGGGAAAGAAGGGGAGGAGAGCCTGGCTGTGGGTGGAATGGGTGGCTGAACTGTGGGCAGTGCCAAGGCTCTGCTGACCCTCCTGGTGGGGAAGAGCTGGGAGGCAGGCCCGCCAGAGGCAGAGCCAGAGCAGGGAGGCTGGTTCAGGGCAGCCCTGCTGGGCTCAGGCCCCCTGCCAACTGTGCCAGGGGCCCCCAGGCAGGCAGCTGGCAGGCAGCACGCTCTTCCTGGCCTCTGCTCTTAGACTCTAATCTTGCTGAACTGGTCTGCCTGGTGAGCTGGGCTTGGCCACTCTGCTAGGCCAGGTGGGGGGGTGGGAGCTGTGCTTCTTGGCTGGGTCTCACCAAGGAACTGTCAGGAAACCAGAGAAACTAGCCCTGGAGAGTGAAGACAACAGCCCCAGTACAGGCACCAGCCAGAGGAAACACAGGCTCAGGGACCCCAGAGGCACCCAGGTTGCCCTCACATCTCAAAGAACAGCCAGGGAGGTTTGATGACACCCAGAAGCCCTTCCCTTCCACCAGGGAAGAAGCCTCTTCCACTTGGCAATTCAGATTTATTCCAGGAAGAAGGTAGGAGCCCAGGGCTCAGCAAGCAATTGTCGCATCTCAGTCCTTCATCCTCCTCTAACCCAGAGAGACAAAAAGAACTCCCCCCTGAAGGTCAAGGCTCTACCCTGGGAATTTCTGTGCTTGTTTATACAGTTCAGGACTCATTGAAAAGCCCACCCTGCTCTTGGCCAGGCTGGGAGGGAATCAGGGGCCAGAGGGACCACAATAACTAGGACAGGGAGGGTGCTGCCTTGGGCCAAAGACACTCATCTCTCATGCCTTGGGCTGTTTGCCAGCCATTGGGGTCTGTTTGAATTGAACAGACACAGCCAAGTAGTCCCCCATCTCTACAGGGCATAAGCTGCAAGATTCCTAAAGCACTACGCCATCCTCAAGGGTGTTTATTCATTCTGTCACTCAGCAAGCATTTGCTAAATTAAACCCCTATCAAATGAAAGCAGATTTAACACACTTAGATTCAGACTCACAAACCCATGTGATGGGCATATCCCCAAGACATCTTAAACTCAGCACGCCCCATAGAATTCACCACCCCTGCCCCAGCCTTCCTCCTGGTTCATTCTTCTGCATCCTGTAACTCAGAACTGGCACCTCCATGACTATGTGATGAGTTCCAGCAGGTTAATGCACAGAGGGATGCTCAGGCTCTGCTTCCCCAAGGGAGACTTCTGACCCCCAAGGCTCCGTCAAGATCTTTTAGGGCATTTCTAGCAGTTTGCGAGTCCACCTTCTTGCTCTCACTGTGAGAAGCAGTGCGCTGTCTGATGGCGTGTACCTGTCCTTGGTCTCCGGAGAGAAGGTGAGCCTGAGTGCCAGCTCGGTCATTGACTTGCTCTGTGCAGCTTTGAACAAGTCATGTAAATTACCCCGTGACTCAGTTTCCTCATCTGTCAAGTGGAAATAACTGTAATACCCAAAGTATAGGATTGTATAGGAATTAAATAAATTAGTATGTGTCAAGCTCCTCAGGGCTTTCTGTGCTGACTGGCTGAGGACTAGGTCACTATGTCATGGAGGTGGAGGGACATCTAAGCACTTGGACTGGGCGTTAGGAATAAGGTGGTTCTCCAGGGAGAATTCAGAGTAAGATTACAAAAACGTTGGGGGTGGGGGGCAAAAAAGCAATTCTGCCTATACTTTAGCAACAGAATAGATGGTGGCACCATTCATTGAGCTTGGGGATATAGGAGAAAGAGATTTCTTACAGGGAGAGATGAATTTGTTTGTGAATATGCTGCACCTGAGATAGTTGGCTGTAAAACTTCAAACCAGGCTGGATCTCAGGGGAGAGATTTGGGCTGGAGACATAGATCTGGAGTCACTGACGTATAGGTGGTAGCTGAAGCCACCAGCATGGGTAAAGTTGTGGAGGGTCAACTGTGCAATTGATAAGAAGCTGGGATGCCAGTTGGAGTCCTCGAATACTCAAATACTGAGGCGCAAGAAGAGAAAGAGAAGTCAGGGAAGATGGACGTCAAAATGGTAACAGATGAATATTAGCCTAAAAAAGGGAGGGAATTCACACATGTTGAATCTTGAACATAGGTGAATCTTGAGGACACTCTGCTAAGTGCAACAAGCCATTCACAAAAAGACAAATGCCATAATCTACTTTTAGGGGGGACCTCACGTAGTCAAATTTGTAGAGATACAAAGTAGACTGGGGGTTTGGGATTGGCATGTGCACACCGTGGTATGTGGAATGACTGGCCAATGGGGACCTGCTGCACAGCACAGGGAACTCTACCCAATAGTCAGTGATAACCTATATGGGAAAAGAATCTGAAGCAAAAAGAAAAGAAAAGGATGTGTGTGTAAGTATAACTGGATCACTTTGTTGTACAGCAGAAATTACCACAACATTGTAAATCAACTCTACTTCAATACAACTTTTTAAAAAATGAAAGAAAAAAAAGAAGGAATGGTAGTTATTAGGGACAGGGGTCGGGGAGGTGGAAAGTTTATGGTTTAACGAATATAGTGTCAGTCTGGGAAGATGAAAAATTCTGGAAATTAGTTGCCCAACAACGTGACTGTCGTAACGCTATTGAACTGGACGGCAAATGATGTATTGGTAAGTTTTATGCTGTGTGTCTTACAAAACAGTTCAGTTTTCTTAAGTGGTGGGAGAAAACCAGGAGGTATTAATACCATGAAGCCAAGCAAGTAGATAGAATTTAGAAGACAGAGATCCTCTGTGTCTAGTATGGCAGAGAAACCCAGGAAGACAGAGTGGCTCCCACTAAAACTAGATTTCTGTGTCTCAGGACATTGAGTTGTATCTGGAAGGGCAGGTATCCTGGAAGCTGCTTAATGGAAGGAAGAGCTCTGGAACTACCTTTCTTCATCTTGTCTTAGCATTATGGGATGGATTTAGGTTCTAGAAATGGAGTGGCAGGTGTTTTGGATTCCCAGTACTAGAGTTCAAGGGCTTCCTTCTGGCCTTATTTCTTCAACACCATCTCTCCACTCTCAGCGCATACTCTGTCACTTACGGGACCTCCTGCAGTGACAAAGGTCAGAATGCTCAAGGGAGCTTCACAGATATTTCAGAGGATTCTATAGGAAAGGGCCTTTCAGTCATTCCACCAACCCTTGTTGCTATTAAGAGTTGATGAGAAATGATCACATTCCACAAAGTGGTAAAAACATGTCCCTGAGAAAGAAAGGAGGAGTTCCTGTTGTGGCTCTCAGCACATTAAGGACCCAGTATAGTCTCTTCGAGGATTCACGTTCTATCCCTGGCCTCACTCAGTGGGTTAAGGATCTGGCATTGCCACAAGCTGTGGTGTAGGTCACAGATGAGGCTCAGATCTGACACTGCTGTGGCTTGATGTAGGCCAGTAGCTGGAGCTCCAATTCAACACCTAGCCTGGGAACTTGCATATGCCGCAGGTGCAGCTCTAAAAAGAAGAAGAAAAACAGAAATGGGAGACACCTGCCTGCCTCCTTACCCCTGAAGCCAGTTCAGGGAAGCAGTAGATGTTGCAAACATGTTCCCAGAACAGTGTCCATGGGACAAAAGGATAAAGACCAGGCCTCCAAGAAGAGCTGCTTCAGAACACAGCTGCCCCCTCCTTTGCCTTGGGTGAGAATCCCATTACTAGAATCCCACAGCACAAGACCCAGTAAGTGAGGAATAACCTCTTCCACTGGCCAATATATGTGAATCCATACCTGGGGGTGAGCACACGGGCGCTTTGCCCCCTGTTATTCTTTCAGCCTGAAATGCAAGTTCCCTCGCTCTTCCTAGGGTCCACTCCCTCACTGCAGTCAAAAACTGAAGTCTAGGAGTCGTGGCTTGGCGGTAACAAACCCAACTAGTATCCATAAGGATGTGGGTTTAATCCCTGGCCCTGCTCATTGGGTTGAGGATCTGGCGTTGTTGGGCGCTGTGGCTTAGATCGCAGAGGTGGCTTGGAGCTGGCATTGCTGTGGCTGTGGCGTAGGCCAACAGCAGCAGCTCCAATTCAACCCCTAGCCTGGGAACTTCCATATGCCTCGGGTATGGCCCTAAAAAGACAAAAAACAAACAAAGAAACCCTGAGGTCTATTAGTAAATTTTATCTGCTGAATTTTTTTCCATAGCATTGATTACCACCAGAAACTTTACTATAAATGCATTTGCTTATTCTTTTTCTAGTCTCCTGGAACACATCATGAAGGGCTGGATCTTGTCTCTATACAGTAGTGGATTTTTTCACTATTGTATTCCCAGGACCTGGAAGAAATAATGCCTGGCACATTAGAAGTACTTAATAAATATTTGTTGAATGAATGAATAATTGTGCATGAATGTGTGTGTGTGTGTGCTAGAAAGAAAAAGCTCATGGGGGTGTGAGTGTGTGGGGGGTGTGTGAGTTCATATTCAGTTGGGACTATCCGTCTGTATACGGATATACACATGTAATGTACTAGGTATCCGGCCTCTGATGTTTTGGGCATGACCTTCCTCCAGCTTGAAAGCTCTGAAACAACCACCCCCCACAACAAAGAGAGCTGCCCCTGTACCTTCCAGGGGTGACCCTGCTGGTGCTTTGTTTTCTCAGGAGGGAACATCCCTGCTCCTGCTGAGTCCATGGTCGGTGCCGTGTGGATTAACAAGGAGAGGAGGCACTCACTGTCCCTGGAAGAGGCAGACTCGGAGCCAGAGGGGATGCTAGAGGAGGCTGACAGAGGCAGTCTCTGGACCCCTGAGTCTCCATGGCACACACACCTAGAGATGTACCGCCTGGTCCAAACCTTCCGCCAGGAAACCAGTCATCAAGTAAAGCACAAGGATAAGTTCGTGGGGCCTGAGCAAAGGCTCCCTCAGGAAGGAGACTCGGGCTTGTCTGAAGACAGTCAGATGATTCAGCAAGGGATCAGGATGCCAGAGGCAGCCCAGCCTGAAGATCAGGTGGGTGATACCCAAACAGAGGCAAGGGGATCCAGCTTAAACATTGGCACTCAGCACCCCCTTTCCATAAAGAACACACATAGATCTGGAAAACCAGCTCACTATCCATTTCCCCGGAAGAAAACTCCCAGGATCTCCCAAGCAGCCCGGAATCTGGGCTTATATGGCCCAGCCTGAAGCTTTCTCCTCAAAAATCTCAAACTTGGAGTTCCCGTCGTGGCGCAGAGGTTAACGAATCCGACTAGGAACCATGAGGTTGCGGGTTCGGTCCCTGCCCTTGCTCAGTGGGTTAAGGATCCAGCGTTGCCGTGAGCTGTGGTGTAGGTTGCAGACGCGGCTTGGATCCTGCATTGCTGTGGCTCTGGCGTAGGCCGGTGGCTGCAGCTCCGATTCAACCCCTAGCCTGGGAACCTCCATATGCCGTGGGAGCGGCCCAAGAAATAGCAGCAACAACAACAACAACAACAACAAAGACAAAAGACAAAAAAAAAATCTCAAACTTGAGGCTGTCTACACCCTCTTCGAGGCATCCCGGGGTCAGAGACACCAGAGCCTCTAGCTGACTGCAGAACTATATTAAATCAATTGAGTAGGAAATGAACTTAAGGTGCACACATGGTCCTGTCATTAAAAATAAAGAGAGGGGGCCCAGACCAGAGTCGCTCATAGTTTAGGATGAAAAAAGCACTGTCTGATCACAGCAGCCCCATTCTGCTTCTATTAAGAAGACGCTGCTATGGACGTCGGCTCCATCCTTAGAACTAGAGAATTTTGAAACATGAAGCAGAGACACTAGCCAATGGATACCTTAGCAGTGCTCTAGATTCAACAGGCCCGGGCAATCTTGTTTTCAGTATCTTCTGAAGGTTTCTCACATGTTCTGGAGAAGAGCTGTTCTGAGAATTGTCTTTTTCTTGTTGCCACGTCTGGAGGCCAGCTGACTGAGAAGTCACAATGTGCATTGGTAGTGACCACCTCGTTTCAGCTTGAGTCTCCCCAGGTATGGTCACCCTGGGTCAGAACAATGCTACCTACTGCCTTGTGTGTTTAAGGGTTAGTCTCATTGAGATTGCACATTCTCGTCTGATTACAAATTTATTTCCCTCCACCCCATCCTTTCCTCCCTTCTTTCCTTCTCTCTCTATTTTTTTTTTTTTAAGGGCTGCACCCAAGGCATATGGCGATTCCCTGGCTAGGGGTCGAATTGGAGCTACACCTGCTGGTATACACCATAGCCACAGCAACACAGGATCCTTAACCCACTGAGCAAGGCCAGGGATCAAACCAGCGTCCTCATGGATGATAGATTCGTTTCTGCTGAGCTGACAGAAATTCCTTCTTTACTTCTATCCTTCCTTCTTTCATGTTTCTCTTCTCTCTCCCACCTTTCTTCAATCCCTCCCTCCCTCTCTCTCCAAATTAAACACTGTCCATCATTGAAGATATATAGTAATAGCATCCTAAGAGAAGACAGCAAAGAGATGTTCCTGCTTGGAAAGTATGTATTCCTCAAAAATTGCTCCCTTTTCAGCCAAATTTGAATCACTCAGATTCCTCCTGGTATATTTTAAACCAAAGACAAAGTGAAGCAGGTGTTACTTGGGTGACGGGGAAGAAAGTATCGTAATGTGGTTAATGTTTAACTTGAATAATGATACTTAAACACTTCTAAGGTGCCTTTATCGCCTGCCAGATTCTTTCTTGGTAAAGTTTTACCCACATCTTCCCTTTTTGCCCATGGTGATCCAGTCTCACCCACCCATATCTGGAGGTATTAACTAGGAGTGTCATTACCTATCAGAAATATGTATGTGCCTTCTCCTTGAGCCACCCTGAATTTGGGGATTCATGGTGATTCCTTTTATGAATAATTAATAAGAGTCTGTTGTTAATTTTTTATAGTCTAATGAAAAACAAGAAAATTCTCTGAAAAAACTTTGTCCTTTGCTTTTGTTTTAAAGAGAATTCCCACAAGTAACTCCTCTTTCTACAGTGTATTATTCAGGACAGGCTATGTTTTTCCGAGTAACAAACAATCCCCAAATCTCACAACAGAAATTTTTTTTCCACTCATGAAAATTCTGCTGTGGGTTTGGGCAGATGTCCAGGGCAGCTCTCCTACCAACAATTCAGGCTGCTTCAATACTGGTTTCTCTAATCACTGGAACAGGAAAAGAAAGTGCATTGATTGTCACATACTGACTCTCAAATCACTTTGCTTATGTTGCACTGGCCAAAGCACGTAACATGGACATATCTCTGCTTCAAGGGTATGAGGAAGTGCAGTCATTCCATGTGCCCAGAAAGAAGAAGGGGAAATATGGTTGAGCAGAACTAATGACTAACATGAATAGATAGTACAATATTAGATTTTATTAGATTTTATTTTATTAGATTTTATTCTGAATACAATAAGTAGCCATTGAGAGATTTAAACTGAGACTAAAGTTTGACCAGACAACTCTGGTTGTTCTATGGAGATTGGTCATGTTAGGATGTAATGTCAGGGGGAAAAAATGGCTAGGGCAAGTTCAGTGAGGAAGATGCTGTTAGCTCAAGCAAAAGTGGGAGCAGACGGGGAAAAAAATAGATACATTTGATATATATGTGTATTTTGGAGATGGAGTCAACGGGATTTACCAGTGAAAAATTACAAGTTCTATTTGAAGGGTACTGAGTTTGAGATGCTCAGAGACACACAAATGAAGGTATCAAATAGGCAACTGGATACATGAGTCTAGAATTATGGGAAAGATGTAAGAATTGAACTATCATGAGTATATAGAGGTACTTTTTTTTTTTTTTTTGTCTTTTTAGGGCCGCACCCATGGCATATGGAGGTTCCCAGGCTAGGGGTCGAATCGGAGCTGTTGCCAATGACCTACGCCAGAGCCACAGCAACACCAGATCCGAGCCACGTCTGCTCACGGCAATGCCGGATCCTTCACCCACTGAGCGAGGCCAGGGATCAAACCCACAACCTCATGGTTCCTAGTTGGATTCGTTTCCACTGCCCCACGGAACTTCCTTTTTTTCTTTTCTTTTTACGGCTGCACTCATGGCATATGGAGGTGGAGGTTCCCAGGCTAGGAGCCGAATTGTTGTATACAGAGGTACTTAATGAGAAAGCATGGGCGTATCTACGCAGAGTGTAGCCAGAAGAGAGTCCAGAAGGAGTCTTGAAAACTCCTAGTTTACTTAGTTGGAAAATCACTGAGGACTTTTCCAATCCTTACTCAGGAGAGGAGAGGAGAGGGAGGAGGAGACAGTGAGGGACAGTGAAGAGGTGTGACCTGGAGAAAAGGACAGCCTAGAGTGAGACATCTCAGACCTCAGAGACAAGAGACAGTGCAAGACTTCACACAGGTCCCTCCCCTAACTGCAAACCTTCCCCAGCCCCCCATTTTTCTAGAGTCCACAGTCTTCCATCCAGAGTCGCTTTTCCTTGGGCTGTGGTTTAAGAGGCCAAAGTCCAAGAGGCAATGCCTAATATGGGAAAACTTTTCAGCCAAGGGCAGACCAGGTCAGTGTTAGCAAGTTCAAGTCAGAGTCAACTGAAGGCCACCCAGGCTGGTCTGAGAGGGTCTTTGCCCCAGAGGCATGGCCTTCTCCCAGGATGGGGCCATCCTCCTGCCTGGGGTGGAGCTGAGGATTAAGAGTTCCCTGTGGTAGAGCTTGAAGGGAGAGGAGCAAGGGGAAGGATGGATTTGAACCCTTCCTCTCCTTTCTCTCAAGGCCGCTTCTGCCAAACACCCGCACACTGCTCCCAACCCAGAGATGCTTAAACGTGCTGGGGCAAAGGGCTCTAATTATGTCTGGGCTGTCACACTCTCTGCTCTGATTGCGCCTCCTCTGCTGGTCAGGACCAGAGCTAAATACCCTTTCCCACCTTCTCCCCAGTGTTAGCAGATAAGGTTCTCCTAAACTTGAGGAGAAGAGCCAGCTTACCTTGTACATCCTGTCTTGGGCAGATTACCTTAGGGTCACCCAGCCTTCAGCCCAAAGGGAGGGCTCCCCCCAACTCCACCTCCCCCCACCCCCACTTCCCTCACCAGGGGCTGCTGCGAGACAGGCTTCCATCTTCCAGGGCTTGGCGGCTGGTGTATCTGGGCTCCAGTCTCAGCACTGCCACTGGTAGTTGTGACCTGATCTGAGTTACTTAACCCTCAGAGCCAGAGATTCCCCAGTTGTAAAATGAGGCCATAAGAGCCCCAGGGGTGGTGGGGGTGGGGTGGGGTGGGGTGGGGAGGGGAGGATCCTTCTGAGTAGCTGTCAATTCTAATCCACCCTGCCTTCTAGGGGGCAGGCTCCCCCATGGAAGCCCAGCCTGATTCCTGAACGTTCCAGGTGCCCTCCATCATTCAAGCTTTCATTCCAGTTGTAAAGACTTGAAACAATTCAAAAATCCATTTCATAGTCAAGTCAGATCCCACCAACCTCCCCACCCCCCAGGCAAAGCCTTGATTTTCACCTTTAAGATTGGGGGGGTGGGGGGCATGGCCTTCCTGCTCACCCGCCCCTCCCCTTTCTATGCACACAGCCTCTTGGCTTTAGGGTAAAGGGACACGGGCACCGAAGACCCTTTGTGTGAATGGCTGTGGTGTGGTTTTGGTCTCTTTCCCCTTGATGTCGTTTTCACTGACCTGCAGATCAGGGCCTGCGGGTTTGGGGTGAAAAGGCGGTGGCCCCTAGTGGCTTCTGCTGATGAAAACCACGGCAACAGCTCCCTTAGCCTGGGGGTCCCTTGTGAGAATGGTTATGCTAGCCGCTCCCCACTCCCACTGGCCCCCCACAATTGCATTGGAAGTCCACCTCTCCTTCCCCTCTGTTCCAGCCTCATCTACTTCTGCTGGCCCAACTTGAGCCTGTGGACAAGAGTAGGAGTGTAGGGTATTTTCTGCCCTTTTGTGTTGTGATCACCCTTACACCCCAACCTTCCGGGCTGTCCTATATGGTCACTTTCCCAGTGAAGTCTCTCCATCTCACCAGGCAAGACTGCATGCCCGGCAGTCATCCAGTTGGGGAATAATATGTGGCCTGGCCCTTTTCTTGCAGATGCTAGCAACTTAAACAAAACAAAACACATTCCTTGGCCTCTCTGCCTCTCACCTTTCTGTGAACAGGGGAAGAGGGAATGGCCGCTACACAAATATTGACGGTCCCATCAAAGACCAACAAAGCAGGAGTTCCCGTCATGGCGCAGAGGTTAACGAATCCGACTAGGAACCATGAGGTTGCGGGTTCGGTCCCTGCCCTTGCTCAGTGGGTTAACGATCTGGCGTTGCCGTGAGCTGTGGTGTAGGTTGCAGACGCGGCTCGGATCCAGCGTTGCTGTGGCTCTGGCGTAGGCTGGCGGCTACAGCTCCAATTAGACCCCTAGCCGGGGAACCTCCATATGCTGCGGGAGCGGCCCAAAGAAATAGCAAAAAGACAAAATGCCAAAAAAAAAAAAAAAAAGACCAACAAAGCAGAATACTGGTTAAAGTGGCAAGCACAGATTTGCATCACTAGTATACCACTGCAATAGGGAACTGGACACTTGTGTGTCCAGAGGTGAGTGGGTGATCTCAGGGGAGAAAGGGGGAGTAGGGAGGAGGGCGAGCAGGAGCTCAGAAGTCAGGGAAATGAAAAATGACGGAAAGAAAGGGTAGGGTTGGTCCATGTGAACCTGTCTTAGCAGAGTTCGGTTCCTACCCTCCCACAGAGACTAGGAGACAAGGACCTTATCTTCCTGCAGGTGTTGGCTAGAATGAAAAAGTAAATTGTTTTGGCATGAGTGCAATTTCTCAGGCAGGCACTTTAAGGGGGGATGGGTTCACCCTGGGGATGTTGCCTTTGTTAGTGCCCAAGGGCAGTGGCCTGCCAGCCTTAAGTCACTGAAGACAAAGGGTCCTGCCCATTCCGTCAAAATGGCATCTGTCTCTCAGCCAGCTCCAGGGTGTGCTTCTCAAATGTCGATGGGCATCAGAGTCACCCAGAGGGCTTGTTAAAACCACTGATGGCTGGTCCCGCCCCCACAGTGTCCCATTCAGCACTTGTGAAGGGGCAGGGCAAGAATGCGCATTTCTAACAGGATCCCAGGGGATGCTGATGCTGATGCTGATGCTGATGCTGATGCTGATGCTGATGCTGCTGGTGTGGGGAACACACTTTGGGAACCACTGCTCTCGGGACTACGGCTGGCCTGCAGACCTAGCCTTTCTTAAAATGTGGGGGGTCCTTTGTGCTTTTCCTTTTCAATTGTGGATTATATACATCATTTGGGGGAAAAGAAGGAAGATTCCATGGGCATCACAATTCTCCTATGATAATCACTATTGGATGGTGTTACCCCCACTTTCTCCTCCCCTGGCAGGACTAGACTGAGGGGGCTGTGGACCGAGAGAGAAGCTTCTGTCCCCATCCTCCCTGTGTCTCAGCTGGGTAAGAGGACTCTGTTGCTGCTTTTGGGTAGGAAATTAATCCTGCAGTAGAACTCCCCAGGCAGAAGGGAGGGAAATATCAAAATCCCCAGCCATTTTCCAAGTCCAGAACTTCCCAGGCATCTGGATTTCAGGTCTACTCCCAGGAAATACTGCATCCTGCCTGTGGCTCCATCTTGGCTCTCTTATTAAGCCTTCAGGCTCCTTCATAGCCACCTCCAGCCCTCCTGCTGCAACAACAGACACCAACTAAGCCACTGGCTGGGAAAGGGCTTCTGCCATGGTCCCCTGCTCTTCCATCAACTACGGCTCTGTTAGCACCTGTGTATACAGGAAGGAGTCTCCCCCACAGTGGTTGATGGAGGAAGTTGGTGGATATGGTAGGGGGAAGGGCCCTAAGAGTCCAATTCCTCCCCTCCTTGGAGAGCTAAAGTCAAGTTCTCCCTCTGAATGTCACACCTACCCACCACCTGCCTCCCAGAGGCATTGCCATGACCACTACCTAATACTTTACGTGCAGTCTCTTTTTTGATCTTATATATTATACGGAAAAACAAATTTTTTTTTTTTACTTGGTTTTCTTGCATTTTGAGAGAGGCATTTGAAGGTTTTTTCAGCTTCTGGAAAAATTTGGACTATTCTGTGGTGGTACCTCCAGGCTCAGGTCCTTCCTACAGGGACCCTTCTCCTTTGGGGTGACTGTCCTATTCATTTAAGATCTCTGCAGCCCAACGTGTGAGTGTGGTACCCCAAATTTAAGGCCCATAATCCCGACACGGTTATATACCTTGTTCAAGGTGACACAGCAAATCGCAAAAGGAGACCCAAACTCAGGCAGCCACACTTCAGAACCATGCTCTAAACTCTTAACATCTGTTAAGTTCATTAAACGAGGAGGCCCATTTGACTGAGGTGGCTCTCCTGCCCTGGGTGGCCTTTGGTAGCAAACCAAAACCTACTTTCATAAATGCCTCAAGGTTATGAAATCAAAACCTAAGGACGACCAATCACAAGCAGCCAACTGGGCTTTAAGCTACAGCCAATTTCCTTACTGTGCTTCTGAGTCCTTTCTATATAAAAGTCTCTCCCCAGCTCCTGTTGATGGCGTGTTCCTAACCATTTCTGGTTTGGTGCAGCTCAACTGGAACCACGTTTCGCTCAAATAAACTCTTTTTTTTTTTTTTAATTTTTTTGCCATTTCTTGGGCCGCTCCTGTGGCATATGGAGGTTCCCAGGCTAGGGGTCTAATTGGAACTGTAGTCACCAGCCTACGCCAGAGCCACAGCAAAGTGGGATCTGAGCCACGTCTGCAACCTACACCACAGCTCACAGCAACACTGGATCCTTAACCCACTGAGCGAGGCCAGGGATCGAACCCACAACCTCATGGTTCCTAGTCAGATTCGTTAACCACTGAGCCATGACAGGAACTTCTCAAATAAACTGTTAAAATGTTTAATGTGCCTTCGTTTATCTTTTACCACCAGTAAGTTAACCCACCTGCTTCTGACTCCGTCCCCTCACTTATTTCTATAGCAGCATAGTCCTCCTCAAGTGCTGATGGTGAAACTGGTACTTTCATCTGGATGCCAAAGAGAACCATTTGATTTCTTTTTTCTAAATAATGCTTCCTGAAATTAAACTTTCCCCAGCCCTGTGGCATTGGTTATCCCTACTATGCACAAACATCCTTCTAGGTCACTTCCTTATTGTCAAGAACCAACTCATCTATTCCCAACATTTTCCATCTGACATAAATTCCTGAAGATGTTTTACTGGCTGCAATTGTGCTTCTCCTCCAGCTAATGAACAACAGGTTTCCTAGAATCCGTGTTCAAGGGACTGAACTTTTCATTTGAGTCGAATTTCTTGGCCTTATGACTTGTGCCAATTACATTGTTTTCCCCTCAACTTCCATCCAGAAAGCTGATATACCCTCTATGTATTAGGAATTTTTTTCTCTCTCCTTTATCTATTCATTGATGAATCCACCCCCTGAATTCCCAAGTCCAGGATAATAACCAAGACTTGGCAGCTATGTGATCCAGCAATCCCACTCCTGGGCATAAATCAGGATAAAACTAGAATTCCAAAGATATATGCCCCTTTATGTTAATAGTAGCACTATTTATAATAGCCAAGACATGGAAACAACTTAAATGTCCATGGACAGATGAAAGGATAAAGAAAATGTGGTACACATACACAATGGAATATTATTCAGCCAGAAAAAAGAATGAAATCATGCCATTTGTAGCAACATGGATAGACTTAGAGATTATCATGCTAATTTAAGCCAGAAAAATAAATACCAGATGATATCCCTTATACATGGAATCTAAAATATGACACAAATGAACTTATCTACAAAACAGAAATGGACTCACATGGAAAATAGACTTGTGGTTGCCGGGGTGGGGGCAGGAGAGTGACGTTTGGGATTAGCAGATGCAAACTATTATGTATAAGATGGATAGAGAATAGGATCCTACTGAATAGCACAGGGAACTATATTTGATATCCTGTAGTAAACCATAATGGAAAAGAAAAAAATTAATTAAAAAAAGACTCAGCAACATGTCAACTCTCTATAGGAGAAATAGAGGCAGGAAAAATCTTGTGGTGGCAAAACTGCATCTCCTGCCAACCTGCCTCCAACTGTTTTTAAGGGAGGCCTGAGGGGCCCTCAATATCAATATCAGGTCCAGATCCAGGTTAGCAAGTCTCCGAGAGCTGGCCCTGCACCCCTTCCCAAGAAATGCAGGTGCTCTTGTGTGGGAGGGTCCTGAGTGTCAACCAAAATAATAATAATAAAAATGCAGGTGCCTGAAACGAGTTTACCTGGAGTCTTAAGAATTGCTATTGGGGAGACAGATACAAGAAAGAGTCAGGGCTGACAAAGACAAAAAGCCACAGGGTTGTTAAAAGTTGCCTGGTGAGAACTGTGATTTGATTCTGACATGAACCAGAAGCTATTTGTCCTTAAGGAAATCACAAGTTGTTTTAGGGTAGGGAGTCCTATAAGTGAATGGACTGTCAGGAGTTAGGGTAGGGTACGTTTCTGGCAGGTGTTCTGCATAACTTCATCAGGTCAAAAGGTAAGAGTCCATCCAGGCTGAAACAAGCCCAAGTTGCACTCCCTTAAGGGCCTCCAAGCTCCACTTTAACAAGCTCTCTTGGCAATACTGACCCCATTTTGATGTTCCTTTCCCACAAGAGAGCCCTACCCAGCTCCTGCCCCAGCCATGGATTCCTGCACCTGCCAGACTCAGACACCACCTGCCAGATTATCCAGAGCCTTTCTCTCCTCTTAATGTATTGGCCACAACACATGTAGTTACACTGGCAACCTGAAGCCTGAGGCTAATTGCCGCCCCCCCAAATCACAGGCTCCTCTCTGCTGCCGGAGAAAGTCAGACAGAGAAAGACACATGCACCCGTATGTTCACAGCAGCAATATTCACAACAGCCAAGACATGGAAGCAACCTAAATGTCCATCAGCAGATGAATGGATGAAGAAGATATGGTACATGTATACAGTGGAATACTACTCAGCCATAAAAAAGAAGGAAATCATGCCATTTGCAGCGACATGGATGAACCTAGAGATTATCATAGTAAGTGAAATAAACTAGACAAAGACAAATATTATATGGTACCACTTATATCTGGGATCTAAAAAACAATACAAAAGAACTTATTCACAAAACAGAAACAGGCTCAAAGACTTAGGGGGGAAAAAAAAAAACCTTACATTTACCAAAGGGGAAAGGAGGGGAGGGATAAATTAGGAGTATGAGATTAACAGAAAAACACTACTATATATAAAATAAATGACAAGGATTTTCTGTATAGCATGGGGGAGGGGGTGGGAGAAGGACGTTTGGGAGTAACAGATACAAACTCTTATGTGTAGGATGGATACACAACAAGTCCTGCTGTATAGCACAGGGAACTATATTCAGTATCTTGTGATAACCTATAATGGAAAAGAACCTGAAAAAATATGTATAATGGGTCATTTTGGCGTACACTAGAACCTAACACAATATTGTAAATCAATTATACTTCAATTAAAAACAAATTTTTTAAAAGCATAACAAAAAGAAGTTCCTGAAAACCCTCTCTATGGTATTTAGCCAGAAGTGAAGAGGGTGGGCAAAGAGTGTTTTTAAGACACTTAAACAATTTCAGAGTGGTCTGAGGTCGCCAGGGGCCGCCCAGCCCGCCTCCTCTAGGCTAGCTCAGCAGCTCTCAAAGTCTGCTCTGTCGGCCCCCAGCATCAGCATCACCTGGAAACGGGTCAGAAAAGAAAATCCTCTGGCCCCGCCCACACCCCCTGACGCAGGAAGGCTGGGGGTGGGGCCAGCGGTCTGTTTGTGCGAGTCCTCCAGGTGAATCTGACGCAGGCTCAAGCCTGGACACAGGCTCAAGCTCAGGACACAGGTTGCCCCCTGCCTTCATGCCTGATCAGGAAGCATGGGGCACATTGGGTACATTTCCTCTTGCAAGTTTGTTTTAAGTGAAAAAATATTCCATTGTGTCCCAAGCACGCGCACAGAGAGGTGGAGAATGGTTCACTTGTTTTGGAGACACTATGGCATTTTAACAAGTTTCACTTGGCAACTTCTGGCTCCATTTTCCTATTCTGACCTAAAGAAAGGCAGTCCTGTTAGCCTCTGCTGAAGCGGGAAGGGGTGATCCCCCCGCCCTCCACGCCACGTGCCCCATAGGAAGGGCACAGAGGCCCCACCCCCAAGGTACAGGAGGCCCCAGCTGATGGCTGCAGGCCCTGCCCTGTGTTCCCTTGATGAGTCGGGGCTGCTGTGCAGTGATAAGCAAGCAAGCAAGCAGTCTGCTAACAGAGCACACCTCCAGACTCTGTGCTGGGACAAAAGAGACAGGTATAGAGGAAAGTCACGTGCTTCGTTCTTAAGGTACAAAAGTAACATGCCTGAAATGCACTGAACAGGCTCCACTCTTGGGAGATGGTCACACACGACTTTGCTTTTGCCTTCCGCAGCCGCGGATGAAACACACAGCTAGGCTGTGACTTTTCTGGTCTCTCACAGAACTGGAACGCGTTCCCGACCCCTCTGAGTCACAAAACAAAATTTCATTGCAGAACTGAAGACATCCTGTCTGGCGTAATTTACAAAAGAAAACACAAACTTCTGACTTCCTTCAAAGGTAGTAACGCTTCTTCCTCCCAATTCCCTGCCGCTGGATGTCCACGGTGGGAGAGGGGTGGGAAGCTCGGTGAGCTCTTTGCTCACCTGGGGCTCTGAGCTCCTGTCCCCAAATTCCTTAGAGAGTGTCCCTCCTCTCTAGGGTTGGGAGTGAGTAGGGGCTGGGATGGAGGAAGGTGAGGGAGTTCCTTAACCTTGACGAATAGGGTTGTGACATGGGCAGAGTAGGAATTAAACACTTTGCCTTTCCTGGTTTGGGAGACTCACCCTCTCAGCCCAGCCTCTTCCTCTGCCCTGGAGGCTGCAGCCACCTGCAGCTCCCGCGCAGGCGCAGCTCAACCTCCAGCTTCTTTCTGCTGCCGTCCCCTCTCCAGGCCACCCCTTGGGTATGGGATCCAAGAAAACCACAAGCCATCCCTCTGGAATGAGGGGCCTATCTCTGCTCCAGGGGAAACAGGCACTGGGCTTTGTGCCCACAGTCCAGGAGATGGGGCGGAACTCACACAGCCCCTTTCTTGGCTGTGCTGTTAGGGAAGCGGCCAGCACAACCTGGAGGCTGCTGGAGTTCACAGGTGTGCCACATCCCAGTTCCCTGTTTCCATCTTCAGAGAATGTTTCACCTGCTGCTGGAGGGCTCCTTTAAATCCCCTTTTCCCCAGGTTCCCGGGAACAGGCTCCTCCTACTCATCCCTCTTGAGGGGGTGGGCCTCTGAATTCTCCAACAACCCTCTACTAATCCCCAATTTCTAAGGTGGGTGTGGTTAAAAGTTAATATGAATACAACGGAATACTACTCAGCCATAAAAAGAATGAAGTCATGCCCCTTGCAACAACATGGATGGGCCTAGAGACGATCATGCTAAGAGAAGTTAAATCAGAAAGAGAAACAAATACGTGATACTGCTTGTATGAGGCATCTAAAAAAAGGCTACAAATGAACTTACTTACAAAACAGAAATAGACCCACAGACATAGGAAACTGAGGTGGGGAAGGATAGATCAGGATTTGGGGATTAACATATACACATTATTATATATAAAATAGATGAACAAGGACCTACTGTGTAGCACAGGGAACTCTACTCAATATTTTGTAATAGCCTAGATGGGAAAATAATCTAAATACATATGGGTGTATATATGTGTGTATGTTATGACTGATACATATGTGTGTATGTATATATAACTGAATCACTGTGCTGTACACCTGAAACTAATGCATTGTAAATCAACTATATTTCAATCAAAAAAGAAAACAGTTATGAATGAAGGGAAGCAGATTTACCGTATGACCCTGCAATTCCACCCCTAAGGTGTGTGCCCCTAAATAAATGGCAACAAACTCAAACAGGTGCGTGGACCCGCCCATTCGGAGCAGCCCTGTTCACAAAAGCCCAATGCTGGCAATAGTTCACATGGCTACCAGTGGATGGATGGAGAAAGTAAAGGGGATCCGTCCATACAATTCACTATTCATCAGGAAAGAGATGCTGATACACGTGACTGTGTGGATGAACCTTGGAAACATGATGCTGAGCAAGGCTGCCGGGCATAAAACGCCACATATTGTATGGTTCCATTTCTATGAAACGTCCAGAACAGGCAAATCCATAGATCAGAGGTTGCCCAGGGCTGGGGGGCGTGGGGAGCGACTGTTGAACCATGATGGGGACGGTGTTTCTGCTGGGGACGAAGGAAATGCTTTGGAACTAGCCAGAGTTGGGGGTTGCGCAGCCTTGCGACTGTACTAAGTGTCCTGACTTACTCACTTTAAAACGGTTCATTGCATGCTATGTGAATTTCACCTCAGTGAATGATTCTTTTTGTGGGTTTGGGTTGGAAATGCTCTAAAATTTGGTTGTGATGATTGTTGTACACCTATAAATGTAATAAAATTCATTAACTAAAAAAATAAATGCTTCTTTTTTAAAAAACTTAAGTATACTTGCCCAGCTACCCCCTCTGGTTCCCTTTTGACCTCTCTGACCACATCCTCTGTCTCATCCCCATGGCTCTGTCTTGGGCACTCACCCCTTTCCACAGCTGCCTTCCTCCACCGATAGCTGGTCCATTCCCCACCCTCATCACTTCTCTGCAAGTGGTTGAGTCTCTGAGGGATATCCAACCTTGCTCACTCACTGATCAGGCTCCTGGGATTAGATCCACTAGAGTGGAAGTGTATGCTCTAGTCTGAGACTAGAACCATCTCTGCGCTCTTGCCCCCCAGGTTTACTCTTCCTCCACTTTGGATATAGATGCAGGTGGACCTGGGGCTTGAACGGAGACGTTCTAGGGTCTGGCTGGAGTGACCTTTGTGCTTCTACACTCACTGGCAAGTAAAGAGGATCCCCTGAATTCTTTTTGGTAACGTTTACAAAGACCAGAGAGTTACTCTTTTGAGCCCCTCCTCTTTCCCCATATAATGTAATGAGCCTTTACCTTTCCAAGTCCCCAGACTGATTGCCAAGGACCGTGCTTTGGGTGCCATTAAGATTAGGAATATGAAAGTGCATCAAGAAGATGTGTTAATTACACACGAATTACCTTAAGTGTTTTATTGCTGAAGGGCCTCGGAGCTCAGTTTATATACTCAAACAACTCGTGAACCTGCGGTCAAAGAAGATCATTTGTCTCTCGTTAATGCATTCTAGTGTGTCAGCAAGGGTCATTGGCATGCCCCAGACGCTCTGGAGATAAGCATGAGGTCATTCCAGACCAGACGAGATTAACTCAGACTAAACAACATAGCAGTCGCCAGAATCTTCTTCAGGTTAATCTGTATGGTTTACAACCAGAGTCAGAGAAAACAACACAAGGACAAGCAGCTCGGTGACCCTGAGAAGCTCCAGGAAGCCTTCCTCAGCTGCCCTTGCGTGAGAGGCAGGTAATGTACTGAGGGATGTCTGAACACCGTCACCTTGTTTGTATCCGTGAGCGAGCGTTCTTGTGGCCTCATAGCCCAGGCTAATCGCCCATTAGTCCCCATTAAGCACGCCAATGCTGCTCCTGTGATGGGCAGGATTTGTGGAACGTGGGTATTCACATATTTGGGTGGCACAAGGAGATATGTGTTATCCTTTGTGCTAAAATACAGGGTATCTCACTCCATCCAGAGGACTTTTCAGGACGAATGAATGATTCTTTCATGTTCATCTGTCCCAATAACTATTCATTCCACAGTTTATGTCTTCCCATATTTACAATTACACAAACTAGATGTGGAGGGTTTTGTGGGGGACGATGTGAAAACTTGATCAAGTTTTTTTGGTTGGTTGTTTTTGTCTTTCTGCCATTACTTGGGCCGCTCTTGCAGCATATGGAGATTCCCAGGCTAGGGGTCGAATTGGAGCTGTAGCTGCAGGCCTATGCCAGAGGCACAGCAACGCGGGATCTGAGCCGTGTCTGCAACCTACACCACAGCTCACAGCAATGCCAGATCCCTAACCCACGGAGCAAGGCCAGGGATCGAACCCGCAACCTCATGGTTCTGAGTCAGATTCATTAACCACTGAGCCATGACAGGAACTCCCTTGATCAAGTTTTAATAGCTTATTCCTTTGGACTTCATCTAAGTTGTTCCCTTGCCAGCATCTGTGTTTGCAGCAGAAGTGCTGGAATCATTGTTAATCTCTAGAAGCCAGTCCTCTGTCTTAATGCAGGGAAGCCACAGATAATGAGGATCCAGGGAACAGACACCCTTGGTTTTTCAGTAAATGTCTTTACTGCAACTGACCATTTCCTAAGGCTGGACCATCCCCACGACAATAGGTCTGATGGTGACAAGAAACAGGATGGAGAAGATTTGACTCTAAAAGACTGCTTAAAACAAACTACTGGGGTTCTTGTTGTGGCCCAGCAGGTTAAGAATTTGATATAATCTCTGTGAGGATGTGGGTTCGATCCCTGGCCTTGCTCAGTGGGTTAAGGATCCGGCGTTGCCGTGAGCTGTGGTGTAGGTTGCAGACGCAGCTCAGATCCTGCGTTGCTGTGGCTGTGGTATAGGCCGGCAGCTGTAGCTCTGATTTGACCCCTAGCCCGGGAACTTCCATATGCTGCAGGTATGGCCCTAAAAAGACAAAAATAAACTGTCCTCAAACCTTCTCCCCTTGGACTCTAATGTGAGCGAGAAATAAACTCTTATCTTCTTTCAGTCACTGAATTAATGATTGAGTCCCTTTGTTGAAAGTCTGCCTTTACCTAATACAGCAACAGACACCTAAGAGTGAGGGTGATTCCATAGTGTGAAGAGGAGAAGTTGAGGAAAACAGATGCTTCAGGTTGGAAAGCTGGAGATTCTTTCTATGATTTCCATAACTCAGAGGGCAGACCACTTGCCTATGAGCTCAGGGAAGCATTTGGAAAGAGCCAGAATTTCGGCTGTGTTGGCATTCAGTGACAGTGGCTGCACATTTTAACAGAGACTGTCTATGCCCCATTCCCATCCCCACCCCTTCACCGCTGTAACAGACAAGCCCAATTTTCGGCTGTCATATTACCATCTCCCCCTTGATACTGGCTGGTGCTGGGGAGAGGGTCTACTAAGAGAAAGTAGAGGTGACCCAAACCTGTAGATGTGCTATTGAATCAAGTCCATGAGAAGGAAAGTTTGGGAGTTCAGAGCACAGGCTGCCTGAGCGGGAATCCTCCTCCCACCGCTGGGTCCTTGGATGCTTAGCGAGGTATTCGAATTCTCTGCGTGTGAATTTCCCCATTTGTAAAATGGAGATTATACCAACAGTAGGTGCCTCGAAGGAGTGTTGTAAAAACTGAAGGAAATAATCCTTGTAAACTGCTCAGCACAGTGCCTGGTGCAGAGCGAGCCCTTAAGAACTATAGGCCATTAGTGGCGGAAGCATGTGGGTGTCTGCTGCCACCTGGTGGCAACCGTCAGTTTTCCACTGAGGTGTAAGTGAAGAGCCGCATTTGCCCTCCATATCGGATTGTGCAAGTGGTGTTTTCATTGCGGTGTTTTTGGAGTAGCTGTTATGTAAGTCCTAACGGTTTCCTGTCTAGTGTGAAGAGTGGGAACCGTCCTCCTGACTCCCCAGGAAGGCTCTTACCTGAGGAAGCTGCTTTTACTTTAGGGACCACTGCCACCTAGTGGCCACATTTCAGACTCGCAAGCAAAGGTGAGCATCTTGAAGTCAAACGGAAAACAGTGAAAATCGCGAGAGGAACCCCACCCTTCCCGATGAGGTGATTGTGTAGCCTTCATGTTTGTCTTGGGAAGTCCATTCCTAAATGTCTGCAAGCTCCTAGCATCCTTTGACTCTCCACTGGTGAGTTCTGGAATCTTTCTGGCTTTTACTTCTATTGCTTAGATCTCTCCCTTGCCCAGATTTATACCACAATTGTATGGGTCCTCCAGGGAGAAGGAAAATTAAAAGCATCTAAGACAGTATAGGCGATCACTGGGTGACTCTATTTAGTAAGCATATGTGGAAACATTACTTGACCTTGGAAGAGCTTCGTTCCTACAGTCCCAATGCTAAGGAAAGCTCCTCCAATCCTAGCTGACACCATTGTAACCAACCTTATTTTAATGTCTTCTTATATACTCAGCTTGACATAGTAGGCACTCAGTATTTGCTGACTGAATGCAGGGCTTTAAAGGAAGGGAATTCTGCCCTTGTGAGGGAGAGAAATAAACAAGTAGTAGGGATGTAATGTACAAATGATAAATGTAATTAACACTGCTATATATGTTAGGTATGTGAGTTCAGGGAGTAAATTCTAAGGGTTTTCATCACAAGGAAAAAATTTTTTCTTTTATTTTGTATCTGTAGGAGATGATGGGTGTTCCATAAACTTTTTGGGATAATTATTGCATGATATAAAGTCAAATCATTATGCTGTACACCTTAACATTTACCCATGCTGTATGCAATTTAATCTCAATAAAACTGGAAGAAAACAAATGGAATAAAGATAAAAGAAGGGAACTCTGAGCGCATCTGTACTAACCATTCACCAAGCCCCTTATTTAATCTTCATAGCAGCTCCGTAAGTCAGAAATCAGATCTCGAGGTTGCAAATGATCAACTGTTCCACTGAAAGACCCAAACATGAGTTTCCTGCTGGATCCCCAAGGTTGAGCACACATCAGAGAGACACACTAAAAGCGAACTTGCTCGTAGACACTGGGAAAGTGTCTTCAACATGAACTTGGCTGTTTCACATATTTGGTCTTCCCAACATCTCTTCCTCCCCTTCCTCTGTCACAGACCATGGCAACAGGAGTAGGCACATGACCTAGGCAGGGGGGGTTGGGTATCAAAAAGGGCTAATCATAATCAGCAGAAGAAATGGGCAGAATCCTGAATCTCTGACTGCCACCAGCTGTGACTGTTTCATAAAAGCCATTCCCAGACAACGAAGTCTCTTATTAATTTAGGCTCTAGCTCCACACCTCTAGGTCACCTTGTACGTCTTCTAGTCACAGTAGTTTTGAATATTCAGGAATTTTGAGAACCAGTTGTTTAAATGTTGGCATCTTGAAGTCAGCCCTCCTAGGGATATTTACACCACGGAAATTGGCAAACACTTATCGGGATAAATGGGAGAAATGGCCACAGCTTTATCTGCTAGAAATAATCTTGTCTTTTTGGCCTTTGTCCACTCTGGTTCTCACTCTGTGTGCACCTGCTACAGGTCAGAGCAGCCTCTGGCGCCCCCTTGTGGCTTTTATCCCTCAGTTGGTCCAAAAGGTTTACCTGCTAGGGCTGCTGTCAGCCAGAGGCTAGAGGCTTCCCAGAGGAAGGAGAGTTCGTTTCAGAGAATAAACAACAAAGCCCCTTTGCAAAGCCCCTCCTTCAGTCACCAACACACGGCTCTGTCTCCTGGGACCAATAAGCTGGGCCAGTTCAGCCCCTCAAGGACCTTTACTCATTTCACTTTGATGTTGCCCCCAAGAGCTTTCTGAAGTGGCTCAGATCATAATGCAAACACCTTCCTCCACCAGCAAATATTCTTAACTCCTGGATACACATTAGAAACACCTAAGGAGCTGCTAAAGCAGACCCATATTTGGACCCTCATTAGATAAAGTGATCAGAATATCTAGGGATGAGGTCCAAGCACCAATAGCTTAAACAACCGCAATGAATGATGCTAATGTGTCCTTAGGACTAGGCAACAGCACCAGCCAGTGATGCTCAAGGCTTACTCCATGTTAGAGTCTGCTGGGGTGCTTTTAATTTATGTGACTACCTGGGCTCCAGCCCACACCAATTGAATGCAAACTTTAAAGCTCTCCAGGTGATAGAAGTGGAGTCAGAATTGAGACATGCTATTCTAGACCAGATCAGAATGACCTCTCACTTTGCAGTTCATCTTTCTTTTGTCTTTTTAGGGCCGCACCCATGGCATGTGGAGGTTCCCAAGCTAGGGGTTGAATCGGAGCTGCAGCTGCCAGCCAACACCACAGCCACAGCAATGCCAGATCCGAGCCTCGTCTGCAACCTACACCACAGCTCACGGCAATACTGGATCCTTAACCCACTGAGCGAGGACAGGGATCCAACCTACATCCTCATGGATCCTAGTCAGATTCGTTTCCGCTGAGTGCAGTTCATCTTAAATTATGCAACCATGCTATACAAACAAATGTGTGTTACTGAGCCCCGACATTGCTATCAGCCTGCACGATGAGACCTTCTCCCAAGGCTCTAATGAATGCCCTGATCTCACCCTGACGTTAAAGCCTGAACATAGATACTTTCTTCTTAATCTGCTCAGCCCTGGTCACAGACCCCTCACCTGAGTATGGATGAAGTTCAGGTCCTGCTTTACCCAAGACCCACAAACTGGTGAGTTGCTGTGCTCAGTAAACATGTGAAAAGCCTCCCCCCCCCAAAATATTCAAAGACAGCCCAGAATCACAAGTGACTGTCTCAGCAGCTTTTAAACCCTGCACTTCCTCAAGTTTTCAAACATAAGTAGAGGGCCCAGCCCCCGTTCATTACTTACCTTCCAGACCAGCAATTCTCAGAGAGGTCCCTTGAACCAGAAGCAGGATCTCCAGGAAACTGGTTAGAAAATTTGGGGGCTGCACCCCAGCCCTTTTGCACCAGAAACTCTAGGTTTGGTGCTAGGTCAGTGTTTAATAAACCCCCCCTTCCCTGCCAAGTGGCAAGGATGTATGCTCAAAAGTTTGGCAGTGTGCCTTAGAGGCAAATCACCGTTACCAGCTGAAGACCAGAGCAGAGGCTGAATGTTGTCTAAATGGGAAGGCAAGGAAAAGCCTTCACTTCTCTGGGAGACCAGCGGATCCACTCCAGTTGTTCAGAGTCCCATTGCCTCTGGACTTGGAGCAAAATGTCTGGGTAATTCTCCCATCAAGGTTAACTGACACTGAGATGACTATAGCTTGGTGAATTTTTTTTTTTTTTTTTTTTTTGGTCTTTTCTAGGGCCACACCCGCGGCATATGGAGGTTCCCAGGCTAGGGGTCAAATCAGAGCCACAGCCACCAGCCTATGCTAGAGCCACAGCAATGCAGGATCCAAGCCGTGCCTGTGACCTATGCAATAGCTCAAGGCAATGCCAGATCCTCAACCCACTGAGCAAGGCCAGGGATCGAACCCGCAACCTCATGGTTCCTAGTCAGATTCATTAACCACTGCGCCAGGACGGGAACTCCTTGGTGGAATTTTTTTGTTTGTTTTAAGTCTGTATCATGCAAACATTTCTCTTCTCTGAGAAAAAGCATGTGAATGCTTGGGTAACATTTAGAAATTGCTGGTGTAGCACCTCTAGATATTTCCTGAGGCCCCATTCTTTGCCTTGATGTCACTGAAAACCTCTTGAAACTTTCCTTTTAACTCCCCATTTATTCTCTGTCCCCCGAGCATCCCAATTCTGGATTTTGAGTGGGTTGTATGCAGGAAGGGCTATAATCACCACACTCTTGTGGGCCAAGGAGCCCATAACTAAAAGGAGCAATGCTCCAATGTAACCTCACGGCCTCATGTGTCCTGCAATAGTTTCTTTGCGGCCAATAAAAATGGGGAGATGAACTGGGGGAAGTGGCCACAGGCCTGCTGCCGCTCCCCACAGAGCAAAAGTCCTGCGTACCTGCCCTCTGCTCAAGACAGGTTAATGCCTCCCACTGGTGGGTTTTCAGGAAAAGCCTCCCCAGGAAGAACCACCCCCCGCAAACTCTTTCTAGTCTGACTACATCAGACTCCGCCACCCACTCCCTTGCATTAAGCAGCCTGAGTGCCCAGCAGCCCCACCTGCCAAATCTTGGTCCTGTGAAGCTAGACTCACCTGACATTGCGTGATGCCCCAGCTGTGAGCAGGGATGGATGGAAAGAGGACCCGGATGCTGAGTCCACACCTGGGCACAACTCAGCTGCTGCTGGCTCCAGAGGGGCACCCGGAGGACAGCAAGCCCTCCTGGTTGGCTGCAGAGCTGGTGGCCGCATGTGGGCCTGACTCCTCTAGTTCCTCTCCACTTGAGGCTGGGTTTCCTTTGCCCTGGACTCTTCTGGTTCCTTTGTTCCCTCATCCCCTTGGGTTTTGCCACAGCTTTGTTGTGGTATAATTTACACACCCTAAAATGTACTCATTTCTAAGTGCACAATTCCGTGATTTCCAGCCAATGCAAAGTTGCGCCACGCTCACCACAATTTAACTTTAGCACATTTTCATCACCCCATTTGCAGTCGCCTCTGGTTCCCTTTCGGCAACAGGGGTGCCTGGGCTGTCTTCTCCCACCCTCTCCTGGGAGAGCTAATCCCAAAGCAAAGAGCCCAGAGGGAGTTCATTCGAATAAAGAAACTTCTCTGCTGCTGCCACCCAAACCTGGCTTTTGCCCCAAGACTTGAGCCCTGTCACGGCCTTGGCCTTGGTCTACTAGAGCCCTCCTCCTGGAGAGCACAGTGGGAGGAGGTGTGGCAAGGTCCCTCCAACCCACATGCATCTTCAGGTCTACTGGACCTTGAATGTGAAGCTGCTGGTGCATTTTCATGGGGAGAGTAGTTACAAGTGAGGCTTGCATCCAAGCCCAGGTTCAAATTCAAGCGCTGATATTTAGGAGCTACGTGGTATCTGTTTCCTGATACGTGGAATGGGAATCAAAATAGAACACTGCATGGAGTTGTTGTAAGAAATAGATTACATTCAAGGAAATCATGGAAAGTGTCTGTCACATTCTTAGCGCGTTATATATGTTACCCTTCATTGTTCAAGTTTGATCAAATTTTCAAAGGGATCTGTCACCACCCCATCTTCCCCTCAAAATTCAGAACTCTTGGCACCCAGAGGTTGGCAGATGCCACAGAGAAGCCCATGGATGCTCATCACAGGAGGATATGGTTGGATATCCTGGGAGGTATAGGGTGGTGAGGTGGGGAGGGGTGGGGGGGGGATTGGAGGAAATGGTTTAAGTGGGAGAGATGGAGAAAGAGGCAGCTGGAATGGAGACCCCAGGAAGCAGAGTGGTGGTAAGGAAGAGCAGGAAACAGAAGGTCTGGGCACAATTAGGTCCAGGGGTTAAGACGTGGAATGGACTGGAGTGGCTGGGGACTGGGGGTTGGGGGAGGTGAGGAAGTGGAGGGAAGGCAGGAGGAAACCGGGGAGGAAGCTTCCCGATTCACCTGTGATCTCATATTCTCTGGCAAGTCTGAAGTTCTCTCTTCTGCAGAGAGCCAAATACAGGTGCTGGGAATAGAACAAATAATAAAAATTAGGGCTTAAGAGCCATAGGCAAATCTTGGGCTCTACGGTTGGTCTTACTGCTTGCCCCAACCACCTCTTGGACCTTGGAGTCTACCTACCTCATCGAGAAGCACCTGTCTCATTTCTGTGGGTCCCGTCGGCGTTTCCAGGGTCTGGCCAGGGCGACTGGACATAACATGGCAAAAGGGACATTGAGAACAGCCTGTCCCAGGGGTGCCCTGCCAGCTAGTACTGCTCTCTTGGTTCCAAAAGGTGCAAGAGACAGATGTTGTCACCCTCGGGCTGCTCAGTCTTCCATCCTCCCCGACAGTCAGAACAAGCAGCCATCAGTTACAAAAACACAACACACACCAGGTTTTAATGAGAAAATAATTGTATACTTGCATCGAATGCCTCACAATCACTATAAAACCGAAGCAGGATAATAACATTTAAGTGGTTAACGTACACAGGAGAGCCAGATACAGAGTAGAATTCTCAAACACAGTATTGCTGCTTTTTGCCCCCCTCCTCCAAAAAGGAAAAAAAAAATTTAAAAAGTCCTTTGGGTAAAGAGCAACACAAAATCAAAATTGGCAGCTCACTCACTGAAGGCTTAAAATTCAGGAAATTGGTTCTGTCACTAAAACTGGATATAGTCACCATCTCTAAACACTTAGGCTAATTTTTTTTTTTTTCAATACATAGTTTAATTACATCCATTCTTTAGTTGGAAAAAATGTTTGATTTGTCTTCAGAGACAAGAGTCAACACTGTTTTAGTGTTTGTTACGCCTTGTGTGTGCGTGTGTGTGTTGTGTACATGTGTGGACATTGATCTATATACTGTTTATATGTCATTTTTAGGGTGGGCAGCATGCATGGGTGTAAAGAGGCGAGGAAATAGCACTGTGTCATCCATGTAGGACACAGCCCAGCCTCCTGCCACTGACAGACCCTGTTTCCATAATTTCTGGATGAGAAAGCCAAGGAATGTCAGCAGTTAATTCCGGAGGAAAGTGTGCATCTATAAACACTGCAGAATCGAATACTTTCAGGAAAGCTTTTTAACATCTACAGAATCTAAACATTTGTTCTAGTTGAGATTAACAAGCTTGCGTGCTATTTGGGGGCAGGGACGAGCATCTCGGAGGCCAAGTTGGGGACCAGCCTCTTCTTCTCAATGGAGTAGGTAGAGATGACTTTCCTCCAGGATCTGCTGCCTCTTCACAACGTTAAAGGGGTTCATTTGGGGTCCAAGAGCCTAGCACAGTGCTATGTACACAGCCGTGGCCCAAGGTTCCTCCAATGACTAAAAAAAGAAAAACACAAAATCTCAAGAGCACAGAGAAAACCTGGCCCTTCTTCCAAGGGGATTAATTTACATTTTAACGGGATTATGAGTGAGTGGAGCGAGGACATTGAGGACGGTCATCAGAAGGGAACAAGCAAATGATGGAGATGTAGGGGCCACAGTTAAACGGCTTTGGGACTGTGGGAGGGTCACAGAAACGCTGCATTGGGCTCCTATTTGGAGTGTGGACCAAAGGAGCCCCGCTCTGCAACTCTGTGTCATATGCGTGGCTGGGTCAATCAACTGCAGTCAGATACCACTTGGTCCGCCTCTAAAGCGAGTCCAGGAATTGCATGGCCTCCTAAGCTTTCTTTTCAGCCGCCCATTCTCTTCTCAAACATAGGTATAAGGTGCATACATGGTTTCCTTCAAAACAGAACCAAAAACTCCAGGGACGTCCTGAAGACGGTGTCCTCTTGCAAAAGATGGGGAGTTCCTCTGTTACCAAGTCCATGGTCACTACCAGACCCAGGGGTAGTCCAGAAATCTTGAGCCGTGTCTCATTTTCTTGTGCAACCCCTAGAACCATTCTGTTCTCCAAGGTATCCTAGCTGCCCCTGGGTCCCCTGGAGCTGCTGCCCCATCTGGTCCCATTCCTATGCCTGCCTTGGGAACGCTGAAGAACCTTCAGGCAACGCATACTTCCTGGGTGCCCCCTGTTTTACCTGTCAGGACTCCTCATCTAACACTGATCTCACTTTCCTGGGAAGGTGTGTTCCCATGCCAGCCTCCCCCACCTGCAAATGAATTCCCAACGGGGAATCATATTGTTTCATATCCCCAGTCTCAATAGCATGTTGTGTTGATTTATTCATTCAGAATGTTCGGGAGAATGAACTATTGAAAGACAGCACCAACTACCCATTTGTAGAATTTGACTTCAAACTGTAGGCTCCCTTGGCAGTTTTAAAGGATCCTTGGAAGCTTTCAGACAGTTCCATTTCTACTTTATGTCCACCACTTCTTGAGGAATAAACTTCCCTTTAAAGTCGACCCTCGTCTAATGAAAGGAGCAAAAATAATGCGCATGATATCTCTGTACAAGGTGGAACTGCTACTTGTCAGGATAACGTATTAGCACTTACAAAATAATATAAAAACAAAAAAGGATTTTAGTAATGTCTGACTTATTGCTTTTTCAAAACCTATAGTTTTAAAACAAGTGGGGAAAAAAGAAGAAGGCTGGTCAGTTTGGGTTTTTTTTTTTTTTTCCTCTTCTCCAGAACTGAAAATTTTCTCATCCAGAAATTGAGGGTATGCAAGGATTGAATACCCTTATCATATTGCTTTAAATGACAGAAAGAGTAAAACTGGCATCCTCTAGCGTATACTAAGCAGGAATACGAAGCATGAGAATAAATATGGTACTTTTCTAAATGCCAAACTACAAAACTGCCCAAAACTTTGCCATTGTGACTCATGCAAGTTCACATGAGTTAAGTCAACTTAATATTACAAATACTGCATCTGCTTGAAACCTCTATAGCCTTTTCATAAAAAAGAAATTCTCACTCATTCCTGATGCTGGCAAAGAGCTTCAGAGGAAATAAGTGAACATCCTTGTCCCATGATCATTCTGGAATTTTTAATCCTCTCTCTCTCTCACACACACACACACTCACATACACACACACATCCTTACTTGTGAGCACACACATGCTTTATGCAAACCCACAAAGGCATGTGTATACTCACAAATACACAGACGCACACACAGACATACACCGTCTTTAGAATTTGTAGCTCATCCTAAGCCTGCACTTAAATTTCTATTCTATATTTTTCTCTGTATCATCCTGAAAAACACTGGTTGCTCATCAAAAATAATATCTCTCCCTTCCTTTTTATCCCACTCTCCCTCCTTCCCTTCTTCTCTACCTTTCATGAGCTTTCTTTACTGTTTCCTTTCTGATTGATCCAAAATAGTCTATGATTCTTCCTACTCCCTTGAAGGTCCGATTTATATATAAAATATAGTTATAAACACCTTTTTATGTCTTGTCATCTACCTCTCAAAGGCAGAGTTCGCCTTTTTTTTTTTCCCTCCAATTACCGCCGCTCTAAAAATACCCCTCCCCTCTTGAACCAAGCTGTCCAATGTTACAGGTTTTATACATGGATATATTCCCCCATCCCATCACAAAAATAGTCGTTGCCCGCTAAATATAGTTTTCATAGGAAGAAACAGAATTGTGAAAATGTATTCTCATAAATTGCAGCTCTGTCAATATCCTAAGCAGACAAGATCCTAAAGCTAAAAGAATCCATTTGGTTTGGCTTTCTCCCCCTTTCTCAACCTCCTAATGTAGAACAGATTGTGTCTGCAACGTGAAGAAATATTGTCTTCAAAATATGGATTGTGATCCTCAATTGAGCCCAATTAAAAACACTTAAAGAAGAAACATGGAATCATAACTGCCTCTTCTGGGCAAAAATCAAGAGAGAAACATGATTCATTTTATGGCTGCTGGAGTAAACGGAGTTAGCCCAACACCTCTGATGCTGTGATGGGTGGGAAACAGGTGTAGGCGTGGGGACGTCTCTGCCGGGTGGATGGCGCCAGCTCGGCGGCTCTCCAAATGGCTCTGTGTCCATGGTTGTCCTCGTCACCCAGCGAGGCTGGTCTTGGTTCTGCCCATAGCAACCACGTCGATTTGCTTGTAGCTTCTTTGTCCTTTTGGATCAACTGTGGATCAGTTTAAACCCAGGCGATCCTTTGAGGGCCCCCTCCCCCCCCAAAAAAAATCCTTTCTCTTTTGACTCCTGGGAGTTCGAATTGATGGGTGGACTTTTTTCTTTCACTTTATTGTTCATCATTGTACACTGCAGCGTCTGGTCTACACAAGGATTGCTGAGTTTGTTTGCACTTTAATAAATACTGTATTAAAATGCTTCGATGTGTTGATTTCTTGGTTTCTTGGGAACCCAAGCACCAAAGAAGCTTCCTGGGGTGGAAAGAAGTTGATTATTCATTGTCCTCTTCTTCTTGGTTGGCATAGATCCCCGCCTCCCAGCGCAAGGCCAAGGCGCTCTTTCTTCGATTAACACGTGTGGCCTCAAGGACCTGAAGAGAGAGGGAAAGAAATTATGCAGAGTTCATGGATGTTAATTATGCACCCAATCCAACTTCTCTATTGCTTTCCTCCTTTCTCTCTCCAACAGCATCTAATGAGAGGGCAAAGCATCTGGTAAGACTGAGAGACAGGAGACTCATGGAAGTAAAGGGTTGGGGGGTGGGAGGTTCTGGGTTTGCATTCATCTCGTAGCCAAAGTTCCCCTGCTCTGTGACCCATCATTTTCATTACAGAGAAATCCAATTTTCTTGAAATGTTCTGCACATTTCTTTGAACTAGACTTGACTCTGCATCAAGTTTCTAGATAACAAAATGCATCTTTACATGCTATAGATGGGTACAGCTGGTTGGAAACGTTCTGTATCTGCCCTATCCAACAGGGCAGCCACTAGCCACATGGGGCTATTGAGCACTTGGAATATGGCCAGAGTGGCTGAGAAACGAAATCTTTGCTTTCAATTAATTTTCATTTCAATAGCCTCATGGAACTAATGGCTACCATATCGGACAGTACAGCTATGGATGGTCTTAGTTTCTTCATAAACAAGCAGATCGGAAAATAATTCCAAACAATTGAACCAGTGTGGATTCATTTCACAAGCTTTGTGGACCCACATAAACTGTGAGCACATTTGTATCATAAAAATCTATTTTGCGGGAGTTCCCGTCGTGGCGCAGTGGTTAACGAATCCGACTAGGAACCATGAGGTTGCGGGTTCAGTCCCTGCCCTTGCTCAGTGGGTTAACGATCTGGCGTTGCCGTGAGCTGTGGTGTAGGTTGCAGACGTGGCTCAGATCCTGCGTTGATGTGGCTCTGGCGTAGGCTGGTGGCTACAGCTCCGATTAGACCCCTAGCCTGGGAACCTCCATATGCCGTGGGAGTGGCCCAAGAAATAGCAAAAAGACCAAAAAAAAAATCTATTTTGCTATAATTAAACTTGAAAGAAGGATTAAGTAAAAAGAAAAACAGCTTCTCAGGCCAATAAGAAGCCATCTGAATATTTTGATGTAACTTTGGGGCCACAGGTGCTAATAAAGGAAATGAAGGGTGACACATCAGGGACAAATAGGCTTCCCAACATCAGGGTGAGGCCACTCTCCCCTCCTGCTCCTTAGAAGAGTCTGTGGACACCAGAGAAGACTCCTCAGCCAGTCTGCACCACTTTGAGTTTGATCCAGATAACATCCAGATAAATGACATTTAGGTTGCCAACACAGCAGAAATGGCTCAATTTCATCATGCACCAAAAGCAAACCCATGCATGCCAACCAGTTATTATTGTGGCATTAGCTTAGGATGTGCAGTTTCTGATTTTTAAGTAACGTCTAGAAGAGCCAACACTGGTTGGTTATCCAACCAACAGGCAATGAATGAAGGCTTTGCGTATTCTAAGAACAAGCATTTTGGCAAGGGACAGAGATGCTAGCAACTCCAGAGAAGGAAGGCAATGTGGGTAGTGATGGGAGCCCAGACATAAACAAATGCTGGGCAGATTAAAGGTCTAGGAGGGAGGAGGAGGGCACCTCAACTTGCTTCTCTGCACCCTTGACAAATGAATGGACTTCCCAGAGCTTCAGTGTTTTTCCTCTGAGAAGCCTCCCCCTGTCCATGGCTGGACAGGACATGTAGGTCACAATTCAGTCATGTCTCCTGAAGGAACCCTCATCAGGAAACACCTAAGCCATGTCCTAAAGTGTCCTGTGTGTGAGCATACCATGATCAGTCAATACCTAAGAAATCAGTGGGAGGAAAAGCACTCTTCCAAGTCCGGTAGAGAAGTCTTCTGGTCAATGCCTGGTAATATGGTACCAGGAGGCAGAGCAGGATGGGAATTGCAAGTCCTGAGCGTTATTTCCAGCTCTGTGCCTGGGACATGTTGCTGTTGCTCATGGCATCTTGCGTCTCAACTTTATTTATCTGTGAAATGGTCCAGAACCTGCCTTATTTTCGCAGGCTTTCTCAGGCAGGCAGTGCAGACTCTGAAGTCCAGATGGGTCTAAGTCAAAATCCGAGTAACTACATGACCTTGAGAAAGTTGGTCACCCTGCACCTCAGTTTTCTTATATGTAAAACAGGAATAACAAAACCTACAGAACCGAGCTGGCCTGAAGAATAAGTGATGCAGTGTATACGAAGCATTTAGCATAGTTCCCAGGGCACAGCATTTAGTATAGTTCCCAGGGCACAGCATTTAGTATAGTTCTCGGGCAATAACCACATACTCATCTCATCATGTGATGGGGCTTTATAAATGATCAAGTGATCCTCAAACAGAAGGCTCTTTACAAGGAGCTCTGCATTGTGTAAAATGGTCCCATGTTTGCCTAGTGGACGAGAGATACAAACTGAAAGGTTTATTATGTAAGAGCTAAAAATATACTAAGGTTCTGAAAAAAATAGTCCCCATTCACTTTGGATGTCCTTTGTCTTGTTATTTAGGCCCTATTTTAATTCTCGATCATCCTGAATAAATTTAATTTACTCTGTTCTCCAGGAACCTGTTTCAACCCATCTATTCATCCATCTTACAGATATTGATCGGGTTCCTGCTAAGTGTGGGGCACAGAGCTTCATGTTAAGGATAGAATAGTTCCTTTCCACAGTTCCCGCTGTGGTGCAGTGGGTTAAGAATCCGACTGCAACGGCTTAGGTGGCTGCAGAGCTGCAGGTTTGATTCCTGGCCCAGCGCCATGGGTTAAAGGATCTGGCATTGCTATAGCTGCAGTGCAGGATTCAGTCCCTGACCTGGGAACGTCCATATGTCATGGGTGCAGCCACTAAAAAAAAAGAAAAAGAAAAGAAAAAAAAAGTTTCTTGCCTCCTGGAGCTTAGTCACAAAAATATAATGGACAGAGAAATGCTATTTATAATTATGGAAACCTTCAGCACCGCTTGGATTCCAGTACCTACTTGTGGCAGCTCAAATAATTCATATATTCCAATAATAAGTCTTCTGTTCTCCTTTCCTTCCCCTGATTTATACGCCACTTAACGTGATCCTGAATTTCTGATGACATCGAAAGCCTCTAGTAAAGGCACAGTCAAGACCATAAGGGGGTCAGTGACTTTGCTATAAAATTGTCTTCAGGTCCACAGGGCTTATGACCTAGGACCAGCTCAGGGGTGAAGCCAGCTTGCAACTGGTCTTGTGAAGATTCAGAAGCCAAGCCCTTGGGGACGGTATGTGGATCAGCATGCCTTCCACAATTGATTCAGAGGGGTGTGTGTGTGTGTGTGTGTGTGTGTGTGTGCACGCGCGCATGCGAGTGCATGTATGCATGTGTGTGAATAAAGCACTAGCAAATCCAGAACTCTTTGTTAGTTTCATTTCCACATATTAACTTTGTTTCCGAAGGGCCATTCCTTCCCTTTCTGGGCAAAAAGGCACTTGCCTCCAAGGCTCTGATAATAGGAAACACCTACATCACAGGCATCATGAACCAGCTACTGTTTTTCTCCCCTTGACTGTTCTAAGGGATTCAAACAATTACTCGTTTGCATTTCGCATATGAAGGAACTGAAGCACTGGGAGGTTTCAGTAAGGTGACTAATGTCAGTAGGAGGAAAAGCTAACATTTGAACCCAGAACTCTGGGTGCAGAGTCGATGCTCTGGGCCAGCTCGCTCCACCACTGCTCAGTGGCTGGAAGGAGTCTGCAGGAAGAAGCATCTGAAAAGGTAATAAAACTCTCCACAAGGATGGAGAGAGAAAAACATAAGACACACAACATAAAAGAAAGACCCAACTTAATCCGTGTCACAAATCAGGTTTAGGTCTGGTGGAGGAAAAAGATCAACTGTCTTTGAACAACCTCCCAATATTAACCTTTCTCTCCAATGCTTAGGGATTTCCAGTGAATCACTTAACTTTGAGTAGCAATCAACCTAGATGATTTTATTTGGGGGATGTGAAACAAATGACAGATATGCTAAATAATATTTATATCTATATTTTATCCCCATCTCTGCAACTGAAGACAGGGCCCGTTCTTGCCTTCCTTGGATGTATTTGACCAGATTTTCATCAATCTTCCATTAATTGGGCTTAGGGCCTAATTCTTTTTTTCTTTTTTATCTTCTTTAGAGCTGCAGCCACAGCACATGGAAATTCCCAGGCCAGGGGTCAAATCAGAGCTGCAGCTGCCAGCCTACGCCACAGCCACAGCAATGTGGGATCTAAGCTGCATCTTCAACCTACACCACAGCTCCTGGCAATGCCAGATCCTTAATCCACTGAGCGAGGCCAGGGATCGAACTCGCGTCCTCATGGATACTAGCCCAGTTCATCACCACTGAGCCATGATGGGAACTCCTAGGGCCTAATTCTTAAACTTCCTTTTCTTAAATGAGAACAACAAGACACTGAGGAAAGCCCATAGAATGATACTTTCAATATTCAGTTTACACTTTGTGAAAGAAAACCACTGAAAATCTTCAGTTCACACCTACAGTTAAATATAATTATATTGCTAAAGATGGAGAGGTAAAACACACATTGTGCTATAGGTTAGCACAGCCAATGTGAAGAACAGTTCGCAATAGGTAATGAAGGTGAGGTTGTATAAGCCCTAGAACCAATATTTTTACTCCTGAATATATTCAGACTTTCTTCCATGGGGCACACAAAGAGCTATGTACAATAACATTCACTGAATCATTGTTTGTAATGGCAAAGAAGAGACACAACCTACATTTCCATCACTAGAAGGATGATAAATAGAGAGATATATATATTCATTCAATGGAATACTATACAGCAGTTATAATGAGTGAACTAGAGCCGTAAGTATAACATGGACATATCCAAAAACAATGCAGACAGAATAAAGAATACAGGATACTACAATATGATCTATTTATAGAAAGTTCTAAAACATGCAAAACCATAAGATATCATTTATGCATATAGACACATGTAGTATAAGGATAAAAACATGCATGGAAACAATCAACGCCAAACTCCAGAAGAGTTACTCTCAAGAGAGAGAGAAAGAAATGGGAGCTGGGAGAAGTAACAAGAGGGCTTGAGTGGTATTTGCAGTACTAAACTTCTTTTTAAAATATTAAGCAAATATTATAAAATGATGAGAATGAACAAAGAGGAGTTCCTTCTGTGGCACAATGGGATTGGCAGGGTCAATAGGACCCAGATTCCATCCCTGGCCCAGCAAAATGGATTAAAGGATCTGGCATTGCCTTAGCTGCAGCATAGGTCACAACTGCAGCTTGGATCTGATCTTTGGCCCAGGAACTCCATATGCTGTGGGGCAGCCAAAAAAGAGGGAAAAAAATGAACAAAGCCAGCTAGGTAGGCTTTACTATTTTACTGTTATATTATTGGCACATTGGAATGCCAGCTTCATGACATCAGAGACATTGTTCTGTTGACTGCTGTATTCTCTGGACCCAGAAAAATGCCTGATGTGTAGTAGATCCTCCATAGATTGTTAAGCAGATGAACAAATAAATGATTGTCTACAATTCGGTATATTTGCAGTAATGCTTTTAAAATAAAAATAATACAATGCTAAGGAAATAAAAACATAAAAACCTTTATGCTTTCTCATAGAATATATATAAATGAGTAAATATACAGGTGGAAAGAATGGGAAAAATAAGAATATTGTGCTTTTTCGTAGCATAGGTTTGTGAAATCTGTGTGAAAGGAAGTTGTAGGGGAAAGGAGGAGGCTTTGGGGGAAATGCAATGCTTAACAAAGCTTCCAAAACAAAAATACAAGTTCAAAGATGGCAGGGAGGAGGAGTTCCCATCGTGGCGCAATGGTTAACGAATCCGACTGGGAACCATGAGGTTGCAGGTTTGATCCCTGGCCTTGCTTAGTGGGTTAAGGATCTGGCATTGCCATGAGCTGTGGTGTAGGTCGTAGACGCGGCTCAGATCCCGCATTGCTGTGGCTCTGGTGTAGGCCGGCGGCTACAGCTCTGATTAGACCCCTAGCCTGGGAACCTCCATATGCCGTGGGAGCGGCCCTAGAAAAGGCAAAAAGACAAAAACAAAACAAAAAGATGGCAGGGAGGGGAGACTGGTTGGTTCACAGTTAAAAAACTTATCCTAAAGTGATGGCATAGAGCTCTCTATATTTATATTAAGGTAAAGAAAGGACTGATCAGCTCAGCCCTTTTAAACTGTATTGTTTTCTAATCAGACCAGAAAAGATTTGCTGTCAGTGTCTGAACAAACAAAAAGCCAAACAGCCCATTGGTTGTGCCCTCTAGTCCAAACATCTTCCAGATCCACGAGCAGGACAAGGTCTTCTCCAACCCAGCACAGAGCACAGCAAAGCACAGCCACGTGTATCACTGATGCATGGCCTCCAACATTTCAAGACAATCACCCCATTCAGAAAAGTCAGGGAGAAAAACCCGTCAGGAAATGGCAAACCACAATAGCATGCACCTGGCTCAGGCATGCAGGAAGACCAAGACAAACAAGTGGAAAAGTACCTCGGAAGTCACCTTGCAAGACAGTAACTTAGAGGTGTACTGGCAGAGAGGGAAAAACCAGGGTTAGTATATGGCAGAGACATACTCACAGAACACCCCCCAGCTGGGAACCAGCACCACACCAGGGGTGGCAGACAGGAGGGGAAGTGACATCAGGAGACCAGGACATACCCACGCCAAGACTTGCTTCATCTGATATTAGTTTATTTAAAAGTCTGTATCTTTTGCAGCAAGTAGAAACTCTATTATTCCTTAATACAAATATCAGATAAGCCATACTTTGTTAATTCAAGATTTCTTGCTTCCATGTTCTGTGCTTTGAATTAACAAGACTCTTCCCCCTCAGGCTGTATACAACCAACTGTCCATCAACAAGATCCTTAACAGCCATTTTGGATTCACAAGAATCTCTAGCCATCTGTAGCCAAACAACTTTTCCTCTTCTTTTTTTTTTCTCATTTGTCTTTTTTCTGTGGTTGGTTTCTAGTTTCATGTCATTGTGGTCAGAAAAGATGCTTGAGATAATTTCTATACTCTTAAATTTGTTAAGGTTTGTTTTGTGTCCTAGTATATGGTCAATTCTGGAGACTGTTCCATAGGCACTTGAAAAGAATGCACATTCTGGGTTTTTTTGTTTTGTTTTTATTTTTGTTTTAACAGCCTTTCTTCTTTTTGTGGGTTTCTCTGATAGTCTTGGAGTCTGTTGTTGCATGAAAAGAGGATCCTAACCACAGACAGGGGTTGGTCTGAATGCAAGGTTTGTGGAGGCAGATTCTCTGAAGCTGATCTAAGGGTGGTACTGCCTAGGGAGACCAAGCAGCCTCCCCATCACTACCTTGTGGGTCCTGGATAGGTTTCTGAGAGGGGGTGGTTATGTAGGAACTAAAATGATCCTTAAGTTCCTACAGGAAACTAAAAGTCATGTGAGAAAAGCTCAGGAAAATAATGTCCTAGCTGTGGGTAATGAGTTAGAAAGACCAGCTTTGGACAGCCCCTTCCAGAATTGTGGTCATGACCTTGCATTTACACTGCACAGAACAGTAGAGACACTGATTGGTTTTTGGCATAGTGACCATAGCCTGGATGGGGGCGGGGGGGGGGAATCATATGTCTGTGAAACCACAGACTGTTTCTGAAATGTTGCACTTAAAAATCGTAGTTCTATAATGATCAGGCTGACTGGGAGCTGGTAAATTTGGAGCACTTCTCTCCTTTGCACCTCCCCGGGATGTAAGTGAGAACCCAAGAAAGGCCGGGAGGCACAAAGCGTTGCTGATGGTGGCTGAGCTTCCCTGCAGTGTGGGGGCACTGGAGGCAGGCAGGCTTCCTCCACACACGCAGTGAGAGTCTGGCCACAATTCCCGGATGGTGTCCTGGTCTGAAAGGAAATGTGTGCCAGGAATTCTAGGAAAAGCAGTGACTGCTAGCCTCCAGCTTTGACTTAACCAGGAGACTCAAAGAAGCTTTCTCTTATTCCAAGATAGGCAAGGAAGGCTGAAAGCCCTCTCTATAGTTATTTTGGGGGCAAAAGAGAGAAAGAAAGAACATGGAAAAAACCTACCAAGAGTAGGTTTCTCTGCTAGGAGGGAAGATGGGCTGAATGCCAAGGAGGCTACACTTTGGACTCAGCCCTGCATCCCTTCAATTAAGAAAGGGAAAGCAAATTCACCAACAAGTTCAAGAGTATCACTGACTCAAGAACCCATTGTCTTCTGAGGCTCAGGTCAGGTGGGGGGAAAAAGCTGGCCAGAAAAGGTATTGTGTAAATACCCTGTCTTTGCAAGGCACCAAGAAACCCTATGGGAAACTATGATTAGTCAGTCCATGGGGCATGGCATGACTGACCAGAGATGGCATCAGGCCCAGATAAGGGGACATTTCCACATAAGATAACATTTCTGGATAAGAGAAAGCCACACAAAGAGCAGGACGGTTGCCTCTGGGTGGGCAGTTTGTGCACTGCACAAAAGTCCCAGGCTGGGGGGATCAAAGTTCGGTGCCCTCCCCCACCCCCATTCCCCTCACCAACCATGTAGCTGGTGCAGAACCACAACCTCACAGGGTTTTGGAAAGAGGTTTTGCTAATTCTCACACAGGCCCTGTACAGGTTGGTAAACAGCCCAGGGTAAGGGGATGGGGTAGGGTTAACAATCCTCCTACCCTAAATTAGCTCCATTAATAAGTGGAGGCTGGCTGAACCTCAAGCACAGAGACACCCATCCATGACTGTGCCACACAGAACAAGACACCAGCCCAGGCAGATGAAGACTGTCGCTATTGAAGGGACATTTTGCTCACAGTCTGAGCTGGGAACAAGGATGGCCGTTTGTGGGTAACTTTCTCAGCAAAGGGACTTTTTCTGGTTCCTTGTCATTGGCTTTGTTGCCAAATACAAAATGAAGCAAAACATCCACAGATGACTTAACATCACTGATACAGTGACTCCTGGGCAGCTGTTCATAAAGATGCATGATTTAATGTCCCATTTTCTGTCTTTCTCTGAGACCTCACTTCGCTTACAGCAGGAGAGATGCCAGCTCAAGAACACAGAAAAGACCATTCAATCCTGCACAGCTGCTCCCACCCCACCCCTGGCAAAGGTTTCCTGAGCCAGGGGCCTCCCTCCTGTCCTGCATGTAATTTTTTTTAATGAAATAGGAAAATGTAAAGCTCCTAACTGGGGACTGGACTCCAGAGACCACTGCAGCTCTGGGGATGGAAGGACGCTATACCCATTTTGATGATGAGGATGAGTTTTTTTCTCAGATCGGTTAGCAAAAGTTACTCATAGAAACTGTAAGCACAGCTTCGTTTGCATTCTCTCTTTCTCTTTCTTCTGTCCTTCATGCTCATTAATATCACTGTACCCTGAGCATCAGCGGGCATACCTCCCAACTGCCCTATTTTGTTTTAATGTTTGCCTCTCCAAAGAAGGTGGCTTTTCACTCAATTCTGAAAGAGCTTGCTACTTCCTATGGGTGAATGCCTGGTTGGGTCCTGATCATGCGGGAGGGGCTCATAAACACCGCCAAGTGACTTTGTGGATTGGATATTGGCAGGTGGATGTGCCAGGTGATACTGGACCCATAAGGAGTTAAGTGAGGGTCATAGAAGGTGGAGGATCTAAGAAGCCACAACTTGCCCTAAAGACAGTATAGGTGGATGGAGTCAGGAGAACACAACTACCAGCTTCTGGGCCAGGAAGAGACAATTAAAGAAGGGGTCATGGCCCCAACTAGGAAAAGAGATGAAAGCTTGTACATTCCTACAGGTAAGTGTCAACATACTCCCCAATGATTGATGGCGACACAACAGAGAGGTCCCTTGAATCAAAAGGACTAAGATCTAATCGAAAAGACTAACAGGTGGCTCTGAAATCAAATCTCACTGATGATCATGATTTTGGTGGGTTTTTGGTGTGTTTTTTTCTAGATTTGGGCCTCTCAAAAGAGGACTGTAGCAGGTTGGGTAGAGTTTGTTCTATTCTAAAGAATTTTCAACAGCAACAAACTTTGTTCTCTTGTAATGTCAAGAGACAGTACAAAAGACTTGGCCTTGAATTTGAGGTCTGGGGATATTAATAGCTTGATGAGTTTGTAGGTTTCCTTCTTATCCGAAATGTTGATTTACTTGAGAAAAACAGAGACAGGAGGCAGTCACTTCATCATGTAAGTGAAGGGCAATCTGTATGTGGAAAGGGTTGACTCCAAGCAGCTTCCTTCATGCAGAGGAGAAGCCCAGCCTAGTTGGCTTTCATCAGGTGGCTGCCTGAACGTCAGAGTTTGTCAGCCTCTGCCTGTGAAATGAGTAAGAGTGCACTCTTCACTTCTGTGTTTGGTATTTTTCCCCTAACGCCTGCACTTGAACACCAAAGGTGTGTATAAGAGACACGGAGTGTGCCTCAAAAACACTAGGCTGGGTCACATGCAAAGTGGCTCCACTGGTTCTTTCCCATTCACACATCATGGCTAACTTCCACTGAAGCTGCTGATGGATGGTGTGGAATCACCGGCGGGGAAAAAAAGGTAAACTCCCTATTTTAAGCAGAGCTGCAAAGAAGGGCCAACTACAGTGACTTCATGAGCACACAAGGTCCTACGGGCTTGGAGAAGGAGCTCCTGCAATGGAAAGGTTTGCAGTTGTCATCCAGGGCCAGGCCCATCCTGCTGTACAACATAGGGAACAGCCCAGAAAGATTCCAACCCAATAGAGGAGCTGGACCAGGGTTCCAAGCAGTTTAGGTATAAACCCAAGGGAGAGGTTAAGAGACACAAAGGAGGTTATCAGGCTGCTATGGGTGTGTCTGCTTTCTTTCTTGACGGCTAAATTTTTTGAAAGCAATGTTCCCTGTCTGGAGACAACTCCAGAAATCCTTTACCTTGGCCAACCAGGATATGAAAGCCAGTGAATCAGCACAAAATTCCTACTGTGAGCCCCATCATGTTCAAGTTTAAGGTGACCAAATAATTCATCATTCAAACTGGGGCACTCTTAAGAGGGGAAAGAAGATACCATTAATAATTGTACCAGGACAACAGGCATAAACCAGGACTGTCCAGGCTCAGCTGGGAAGTAACCTCAACCAACCCAAGTTATTTGTCTCACTGAGGTAAGGCAGTGGATACCTCAATAAATGCTAAGAGACGGGGACCAGCAGGCCCCGGGGAGGTTGGCACAAACCCCTGAGGCTGACCCCCCGTCTCCTGGCTGTGCAGGCTGTGGGGAACAACGGCTCTTAAGAAACAAACCACAGAGCAGATGACTTCCTTCATGGTCGATAGGAATGTCACGTGCAAAGATCACGTAGCCTATTGAGGGTAGCAGGGTAGTTATGCGGTTTTTAACTGTCATTTTAAAAGGCTCTTTCCTGCCCAACTGTACACTCGGGCTCGGTGTCAGCCCAAAACCTACTTCAGTCTTCCAAGCACTGTGTATGTAACATTTCTGATTGCCCAGAGCAGACGCTGAAGAAGCAGCACGGTCATAGTTCTCTAGCGAAATAAAACCTTTACAGAGCAGGCCAGCGACGCTGGACGTCGGCTCCCTGGTGCCTGCAGGTGATTTAGGGGAGCTTAGGTCTTTCTTCCCCTGTGGCCCCTGCCTGGAATCTCTCTACATACCCCACATCTCATGCACGCACCAAGCCAGTGGGCTCAAACTAGACCTTGGCAGCACAAAGATCCACTCTTTGCCTGATCGGCGTTTTTGAGAAACAAGGCCAAACCGTCAACTCAACTCCAGCTGTGTTAAACCACAGGTTTGACACGCGATGCTGGAACCATGATGCTGGCCAGACAGACAGACAGACAGACACACACACACACACACACACACACACACACACCCGTGCCTGAACCGGAGTACCGTCCTCCATGCCGACGTTCACCCTCGGACACGTGAAAAAGGAAAGGAGGAGAAACTTACACTACTATCATCCATTCTCTCGCGCCTTTTAGATTTGTGTGTCTCATAGTCTTCCATGAGGGTCTGCATCAGATTCTTGGGCCGCTGCGTTCCGGCAGCCTCTTCGGGGGCTAAGTCAGGCTGCAAGCTGGGACCTTCAGGTGTGGGGGATGGAGGAGGTTTGACTTTCTCTATTTTCCCTGAAACAACACGAAGAAAACACCCTTTCTAAGCTTGTCTGCTCACGACTGCTTTCGGAAAGAAAACTGGCAAAAAAGCAACCTCTGACATAGAACAACGGTTAAGTGCAAGTCATTTTATTCCAGGGATCAGAGCGCGTAAGGATAATGTCACAAATCCATCCAACACAGACCTCAAGGAAACCGGTTTTAAAGTCAGTTAGACCAAAGGGGGGCTGTCAGGACCTTTGCCAATATACGTCAGACAGAGAGACAGACAGACAGACAGACACTGGCTCTGGTTGTTTTGGGGACATGGATTCTATCACAGATCAGAGAATGAGACTGTCAGAGGTGGTGGTGCCTTCAAACCTTAAAGACCCTTTTCTTACAGATGTGGAAAACTGAGGCTCTGCCAAGGGAAGGCTGTGCTGGGTCACCAGGAGCCAGCGACAGTACCCAAGTCTCCTGGTTTCCTTCCTGGGCACTTTCTTCTCTAGCAGAGGTCACCAATGGTCAGATAGCCAACCTGGGTTTTTTCGTGTAGGGACAGCACGAGTGGGAAATGGACAGCCTGATCTTCCCAGTGTTCATTCATTCTTGACCTTACCTGCCACGGTCCTGAGAGCATTAGGGTCTGAGATCCCAGATCTGAAGGAAACAAATGCCAACAACAGCAGCTTCAATGTTGTAGAAAAGGGTACAGCAGAGTTGGGCAAGGCGAGGCTTTAGCTTTTGAATTTCCTGAGGAATTCTCAGGAGGAGGGGATCCGGTCCACGGTCACGGTGGGGTGGTGACGCCAGGCACGGTCACTAAGACCACCTGCACCCGTCCCTCCTAGGAAATGCCTGGCCTTGACTTGTGGCCCACAAAGGAGTGAGTGTTATTGCCAGAGGCCCGGTGCACCTCTGAAAAGCACCTTCAGGTGTAACAATCATGATTTTTTCCAACTATGCTCCATGCGGGAGACACAGCTAGAGTCTGCGAACAAGGAATATAGAGAAAATGCACACAAAATACATGGGAGCCATTCAAGCACAAACGTTTGGAAGCCACCAAGGGAGGTTAAAGACCCACTTGACCCCCTCCAGACCCAAGATGAAAGCAGCTAGCTCATCTTTCTTCGTCTTACTCCCCAAGCTGCCTGATGCAGCCAGAAGCCCAAGTAAGCCTGGGCTCCATGTCTCTGTGTAAGTGGCTATAGGCCTTTACTACAGCTCCTTGGATGGGATTTGGGAGGCTCCCCCCGGAGGTGAAGAAGCCCACGTTTTAACTTTTACTCTTCCATGAACCAGCCATGAGGTTGGCTGTAGGCAATCATGTAATGTTCCCACTTCAATCTTGGGCTGATAACTTACATACTCCAAGCGTCAACTTCCCTACCTAGAAACTGAGAATCTGGGGAGACATTGTCTTGGAAGCCCATCCTACCTCAAACATTTTGCTCTTCTATCAAATACATTTGGCAAGAAGATCAACCTTTTATTGATTTAAAGGGAAAAAAAAGTATGTGGCTGGCACATTTGGCAATGGGGCAGGAAGTGGTTTTAACACAGAGGGCACTCCATCTGCAGAGCCGGCCACCATGTTAGTGACTTAGTGAAACTCATTGCTTTGACCTCAGTTACCCAGATCACTGAGAAAAAGTCTTCTGATATTCACAGTAAGGTTATAAATATTTTAAGGACTTCAAATTCTCCCAGATGGTTTCTATTTTTTATTATGGAAATTAGGGAAAGCTATCATGACACCTCTAGATCAACCAACTACATTAAACATTTATCGAGATTTCACCACCCCTGTTCCATTTACCCTGCCTGTCTTCCTCCCACATTTCCACACTGAAATATTTAAAGCAATCCCAGACCTCAGGCAATATTACCTTGAATACTTGGCATGCATCCTCTGAAAATTCTGATGGACTTTTAAAATGAAGCCTTGAGAAAAGACGGCACAGTGGTGAGCACCAAGCTCTAGAGCCAACCTGTCTTGGGTTTGAGTCCATTGCTTAGCAGCCAAATACCCTTGGGCAAGTAATTATTTTTTTTAAGTTTTTATTTTATTTTATTTTTTGTCTTTTTAGGGCCACAACCATGGCATGTGGAGGTTCCCAGGCTAGGGGTCCAGTCAGAGCTGTAGCCACCAGCCTATGCTACAGCCACAGCAAGGTCAGATCCAAGCCATGTCTGCAACTTACACCGCAGCTCACAGCAATGCCGGATCCTTAACCCACTGAACAAGGCCAGGGATCGAACCTGCGTCCTCATGGATGCTAGTCGGGTTCACTAACCACTGAGCCATGATGGGAACTCCTTTTTTAAGTTTCTCTATCTAAAGTTTCCTCATTTGTAACACTGGTATGTTGATAAGATGTACCTACCTCATACGGTTGGCACAAGAACTAAGTTACTATTTACAAAGGTAATAATAATTAGAATGGCAAGCATCCACGGGGCCTAGTTACTGCGTTTTTGGAACCTCAAAGAGTAATATGTCCATAGAGTAAAAATGAGCAATTTCATAGGAAATTCTGCATAAAAAATCTGCAACTCTCCTAAAACTAGAAATAGATACCAAATTGGAAATGATCACTTTCCAACTGAGGGTTCAGATCATCTTCCACCTGCCATCAAACTTCTAGAAAGCATATTCTATATCCATTGCCTCTGACTTTACCATTTCATACATACCACAGTGGGACCCCTGCCTATAATACTTTGTTTATACTTCTGTGAAAGCCTTTTTTCACATATTGTATCATATTTGTTTCTGGTTAAGCTTTCCTTTGAGATTAAGCTGTAAAGTCATCTGAAGATAGGAACCATTTCAATCGGCCCTGAACCCCCTTATCTCATTTGAATATAAATTCCATTAGAGCAGGACCTTGTCTGTCCTGGTCACTGTGGATCCCAGCACCATCTGTGGTATTTGACACAAGGCAGGAGTTCATGGCTGTAGAGTGAACCATGGCTGTTTAAAGTCCTTTGTGAACTATACAGAGCACCCACTTATTAAATGCTTGTGGGCTGGGACAGAATTCCCAATACAGAATCTGAGGAAAGAGCTTCAATGTCTTCACCAAAGCATAAGAAAGAAAACAATTTTGGTCTATAGAACCACAGACACAATGGCTTTCAAGTAAAAACCAACCCTTTTATATGGCATTTCGATGATAGGCTTCAGGTCATTTCATCCTTACAACAACCCTATGATGTAGTCAGGGTGTATGTCCTGACACCTCTGAACAGTTTAGACCGTGGAGGCTCAGATGCTAACATCAGTCCCAATTACATGAGTTAGATCTGGAACCCAACTTGTGTTGCTTGCTGCTAAATTATATGATTTGGTGTGTGCTGAAAAAGAATTGTAAGGAGAGTGAAAAGTTACTATAAAGAAGCCGTCAGCCATTAACCATTAAAGACATTTCCTGCTTACTTCCTAGCATTCCAGCAAAATGACACCCATCCTCAGAGTGGGTTTTTACCAGGTATAGCCACTAGGGGTCACATGAGTAACAGGAACCAAAGACTGGCTTAGCTGGTCTGGAGCTGAGACTTCCAAAGATGTGACTGAGAGTTCTGGGAGAGAACAAAAGGTTTCAGACAGCCAAGCCTACATCAGAGCCTGGGGAGAAGCTGTCACAGGTGCCTGAAGAAAGGAGACACTGTGTCCCATCCCCAGATTTCTGGTCTGCTTGATATCAGGGGAAGTCAGCTTGGCTGGGCTTCTCTGCTGGGCCCTGTGATCTCCATCCTGCCTCCAATATGATTCCAAACATGCACTGGAATCACACAAGCCATCAGAAAGACTGTTCCACACCCATCACTTTCCGAAGAATCCCTAGTTTGCAGCCTAATCGACTGTTTTCTTCTTGATTAGGATGGTGAAAAAAAATTCTTGTATTTTTCCCTAGTAGTAGACTCTGGAGACAATACCACTATAGTGGGCCTTGAGGATAAAGACAAGAATGTGATACAAGAAATCTTTGGCACAGGCCTAGGAAGTCTGTCTCATCCTTGTCTATGGCCTTGGAAGCCCCCTTGAAATTCCTTGGCCCCAAGGACACACCCCATTAGACTCGCCCAACAGTGTTGGTTATCTCTGGCATTTGGCATGCCTCTCACCCAGCACTTCCCCAGTACCCCCAGGTTCCATCCCCACCTGCCCATCAAAACGTATTCTTATATATGTCTATTCACCTGATGAATGACGGAATAGCTGATGGTAGCTGAAAGTGGCCTCTGCTTTCAATGATAAACATCCTACCCTCTAGTTTCCCACCTGGGCTGAACACTACAAAACAGCTCTCTTGAAGGACCCCAGTCAGTGTTCCTGGGAAACATCACCAGTAAGGGTCATGCAGACTTCAGGGCGGACCTGTGTTGGCCTTGGCCAAGGGCTGGTACCTGACATTTAAAGAGCGGGGAGTAGGTGCAATGTGAGCTAGCACATACAGCTGGCATAGGAAGCAACAAAACAGAGCTAGACTGGAATTCAGAGTGGAGGGTAGAAAACATTTTCAAGTTCACTTCACACACAGGATTGTGTTTAAACTACTCCATCTAGAGTAATTTGAGACTTAAGTATTTCAAAGTGACTGGGGATAAGCAGTCTCACTTGGCAGGGCTGATTTCAATGCTGTTTCTAAAATCATGTCCTATTACCTTAGCTTTGTAAGGTAGTATTCAATGCTGCAAACAGTAAGAAAGTCATGGCTTGAGTAAGTCTGAGAAACTCTTGACTGAAGAAAGCTTTAGAGATAAAAAGAGATCTCTTTACCAGAGGACTTCTTCAAAGTTTTAGTGCTAATATAATTGTGAATTTCTAGTCCAGGAATGGATGCGCAGCCTTTCTCAAATTTATTTAACCAAAGAATCTCATTTCATAGAATCCCTATTAATAGCCCAAGGAAAACATTTTGAGAAATACCATTCTCTAGTGTATACTAGTTAACCACTAACCACTAACTTGTGGGCACAAGTTCAGCTAATAATTCAGTATGGGCACAAAGCTTCAGCGCAAGAAATTTCATCATTGCTTGTTTGTTTGTTTTACAAATGAGGCAATTTATTAACCCAGCATCATTTGTTCTAATGCTTATTTATAGTTGCATATGTGGAAGCCACCAAAGTATCTGACTACAGGAAAATGGTTACATTAGTTATGGCTTATTCAGATGATGGGAGTATTATTTAGCCATTATAATCATGTTTCAATCTCTCAAATTTAGAGGGACAGTTACGGCCATGAAAAAATATTCAAAATACATTAAGCCAAAAAACAGGTTACAAAAGCAGAAATAGTGCAGGCTTCAGAGCTGGACTGCCTAGGTTCAAATCCTAGCTCGCTACTTAGTAGCTGTGTGAAGGAAAACAAAAGTATATACATGGTAAAAACTTAATCAGGATAGGATGAATGGTCTTGTAGTGGGCAGAATAATGGCTTCCACAGAGATGTCCAAGCCCTAATCCCCCTGAGAATATGTTACCTTGCATGGCAAAGGGCTTTGCAGATGTGATTAAACTAAGGGCTCTGAGGAAGTTCCAGTTGTGGCTCATCGGTAACGAACCTGCATAGTATCCATGAGGACTCGGGCTCCGTCTCTGTCTGGCCTTAGCTCAGTGGGCTAAGGATCTGGCACTGCCATAAGCTGTGATATAGGTCACGGACACAGCTTGGATCCAGTGTTGCTGTGACTGTGGTGTAGGCCAACAGTTGCAGCTCCAAATTGACTTCATTAACCTGGGAACTTCCATATGCTGTGAGTGCGGCCCTAAAAAGACCCAAACATTAATTAATTAATTAATTAATTAATTAAGGACTTTGAGATGGGAAGACTATCCTAGACTGTCCAGTTGGGTTTGATGTAATCATAAGGGTCTTCATAAGAGAGATGCAGGAGGGTCAGAGAGACAGAGAAAGATTAGAAGATGCTATCTATGCTCTTGGCTTTGAAGATGGAGGAAGGGGCTACCAGCCAAGGCCTGCAGGCAGCCACTAGAACTGGAAAAGGGAAGGAAACGTATTTTCCCAAGAGCCTATAGAAGGAACACAGCCCTGCCAATATCTTGATTTTAGTCCAGAAAGACCTTCCTAGTCTGTCTGAACTTTCCTAACAAAGTATCACAGATTGGGTGGCTTAAACAACAGAAGTTATTTTCTCACAGTTCTGGAGGCTGGAAGTGTGCAGTCAGGGTGCTGGCATGGTCAGGTTCTGGTGAAGGCCTTCTTCCTATCATGCAGAGGGCTACCTTCCAGCGGTGCTCACACATCACAGAGAGAGAGCTCTCTGGTGCCTTTTCTTATAAGGGCCCTAATCCTACCATGAGTGCCCCACCCTCATGACCCCATCTAACCCTACTTATCTCCCAAAGGCCTCATCTCCAAATACCATCACACTAGGGGCCTAGGCCTTCAACAACATATTGACTTTCACAGGGACACAATTCAGTCCATAGCTGACACATTTCAGATTTCTGGCCTTGAGAACTATAAGGTAATGCCTTTGTGTTGTTTTAAGTCACTTTATTTGTGGTGATTTGTTACAGCCACGATGGGAAAGTAATACACACATAGACCCAATGTTAACGTCCATGCAGGAGAAGAACTGGGCAGATAGTGGTTAGGATTACAAGTCACCTTTACTTTTATCTTTATTCTTTATTTTCCAATTTTTTTTCTGCAATAAGCATGGATTTACTTATTTATTTTTATTTATTTATTATTATGATTTTTTTTTTAATTGTCTTTTCTAAGGCCACACTCACAGCATATGGAGGTTCCCAGGCTAGGGGTCTAATTGGAGCTGTAGTCATTGGCCTACACCACAGCCACAGCAACTTGGGATCTGAGCCGAGTCTGCGACCTACACCACAGCTCACGGCAACGCCAGATCCTTAACCCATTGAGCGAGGCCACGGATCGAACCTGCAACCTCATGGTTCCTAGTCAGGTTCGTTAACCACTATACCACAATGGGAACTCCTATTTAATTACTTTTATTTATTTATTTATTGGCCACCCCATGGCATGTGGAGCTTCCAGGCCAGGGATCAGACCTGAGCTGCAGTTGCAACCTATGCTGCAGTGGCAATGCTGGATCCTTAACCCAGTATGCTGGGCTAGGGATCAAACCTCCATCCTGGTGCTGCAGAGATGCTGCCAATTCTGTCGTAGGATCTCAGGAACTCCACGAATTAATTTTAAATTATAAAACAAACAAAAATTTTTTTCTAGTATTACTAGCCATGCTAAGAAAAGTAGATAGAGTTAGGCTTTAACCTTCAAGGACTAGGCAGAGCCACAAGCCTTTCTGTCTCACTGGCAGCACGGGACAGGCCCAGGGGAGCTATGGAGCCAACACCTTCTGGGGGCCTCAGAGAAGCACTGGTCACTTTTCTGGGACACTCATAGGCTATAACACTGCGAGACAGACTGGGGAGCAGAGGAATTTCACTCCAAATTAGTAAATACCGTCTCCCATCATGAGTGGAAGAGAAAACTAGAACACATGAATTTGTGTTTCCTCTTTGTTTATTATAGTTAGGCCACTTTCTGGTCCAGAGAGAGGAAGCCACGTCCTGACTGCACTTCCAGATTTTCCAAGCAAGACGGAGTTCCCTGCACGTCCTCAGTACCCAGCTGCTGCCCACACCCTCATTCTGTAGGAAGAGGACTAACTTCTAAAAAGCCAAGAGGGTGGATTCCCAAAGTTTAGGAAAACTATTTGGTCAAACATTAGGATTTGGATGATTATGATATTCCGTATGCATGGCGTCTGACGTCTTAAAAATCAAGGATCCTTTGTTTCTACATTTCTCAAAAGACAAGAAAAAGCCATCACCCACTCTTAGTTAAAAAGCAAACTGAACAAAGACGCCCACCAGACAACATGCCTTGGCCCAAGCCTCCTTCAATGATCTCCTTTCTTCAGGGAGCCTTGCGGGAAGCTTGCAAACATCTAAAATGACTCTCAGATCACCAGAAAGAAGTGAGCTCAGACTTGCGTTTTGAATTCCATTTCCTCCCTGTACAAGGGAATATCCTGCCTGTGGGAGCCGGAGTCCATGGGCTTGTGTGGTTCCAGCTGTGACCCACACACCAAGAGCTGGTCCCTCGTCCTTTCATCTCCTCCTTTGAAGGCCCCAGGGGTGGGGGAATGCGATGATATGAATCTTTGGATTATAAGCCCAGTTCACAAATGAGAAATATCCTGCCTGGTGAAACGGGTCTGAGAAACTTGCAAAAATTATTACTTTAAGGTAAGGAGGGATATTGAATGGATTGTTGATATTGGACCATTCCTCTGAATGAAACTAGGAATTGAAAACTGGAGAAGGAAAGAGTTTTGCTTCTCTAGGAGAAGCATAGTTTAAGAAGAAAAACTTAAACAATAAGAATGAAAATCACAGTAAGCAGCAATTCCCCCAGCAAGATCTTTTGGTTTAAACACATTTCTACCAATATGGTGGGCTTGACTCTACAAAGATGACCACCCCTCCCAAAGACAGAAAACATTTTCATGGTCATTTCTAATTTTACTGTCACCCAATAGGCTTCATAACAGCCTTTGTTTTTTAGAATCACAGCTGACTATTGTAAGCTAATTCTTGAACTCAAGATTTTGTAATTCTTGAACTCAAGATTTTGTAAGAGGAAACTTTAATTCTGAGAAAGTAACTATAAAAAAAATCTCAACTAGGGCTAGAAAGCAACTTTATAAAGCATGTTGTGCCATGTATGTCAGGGTCTCAGTAGCTGCCAAAGAATAATTCATAAGTAACTCTGCTAAGGTTTTCTAGGTCTTAAAACATAACAATAACTGCAATCTCAAAAACAATAACTCTTATTGGAAGCCTTTTGTGCACCAAACATTGACGGTACTAACTTATTGATGAGGTTGGTACTATTTTATTCCAATTTTACTGATGAGGAAACTGAGGTTTAGGGAGGTGAAGAAAGCTGGTCATACAGCTAACGAGGAGTCGAATCAGGATTGGAACTTAAGATGGGAATCCAGAGAAATGACTGTCGTGTTTCAGCACATAATAATCCTTGACCTGTTTCTTCACAAATGGTCTGAATTTATATTTGAACAATGAAAATAAAAGACAGACTGAGAATACCTGTGATGTCAAGATGCATACCACTTTGGGGGAACAGCTTTGATGTTTACGTTCAAGGTCATGAGAAAGGAAGTACCATTGCATAGAACAGGAATGTATTCTCTGGTGCTCTAATGGCCTGTCCTGCACATTCTTCCCACCACCGCCCCCACCCTCCACCCCTGAAGGAGTCAGGAGCTCATTCACAGAGAAGAAATGGATCTGAAATCCCAATCTCCCTAGGGAAGCACACAGCAAGTCACCTCGGTTAGTAAGAAACTGTCATATCCTGCCCTAAACTCCAGTAGTCACAGGGGCCTTCCTGCTCCCAGGCCTGGCTTAGATTAGCTCAATTTCTTTCCAGACACAGAGGAGGGATCTTGCAAGAATTAGGTCCTCTGATTCATCTTTTTGTTCTCAGATCAAGACTGCATCTTTCTTTGCATGTGACTGAGTCAGATTGTTTTGGAAGCAATTCCCCTAACGTGGAGCATGGAGTAGCCAGGCATGAGTAAAGGGTACAGAACAAGGCCATCACATGGTGTGGCCGACACCCTGGGTCTACCAGAAGGCCCAGCACAATCAGCAGTGCTGGCAGAACCTGTCAGAGAAGGGAATGGCCAGAAGCGTAGTTCTTCTCCACAGTTCTCTGACCCAGAAGCCATGACCATGGGCTTGTCACAGAAGGAGACCAGAGTCTATATCGTCTCAAAAGTGAAGCTGATGGATTTAACCAAGGCAGCTGCCCTTTCCAAACCACTGAAGGGAATGTCCAAAAAGAACTTTGAGAAGGCTTGATCTCACTGCACACTTTTGCCCAAAATGCCAAATGCTACTTCAACCTAACCTTTTCTTACCAATTCTTCCCAAATGGCATGCATTTTTTTTCAATGAATTTATTTCCTGGGTTCAGATAAATAAAAATACAGGGAGTTTCTGGTCCAAGGCAAAAGAAATGACTTTAAAGAGCAAAAAGAGAACAGCACAGCATACTCATGGTATTCAATGACCATCAGATAACTAACTTGGCCAGCTTTGGCCCCACCCCACCAAATGAGTTGAGGTCACAGAGTGAATGCTTATCCTGGCTCATCCTCAAATTAAGAAATGGATTCTTGGAGTTCCCATTGTGGCTCAGTGGGTTAAGAATCTGCTGTTGTCATTGCTATAGTGTAGGTTTGGTCCTTGGCCCAGGAACTGACATGTGCCATGGATGTGGCCAAAAAAAAAATGGACTTTGAAGTTAAATGAGCCTGAGCTTGAAGCTGGCTCTCCCACTTCCTGGCTGGGTGACCTTGGGAAAATGACCTAATAATGTCTCTGGGGTCTGGTATTAAAAAAGGGAATAATACAGGATCTGGATCCCTTAGGCACCATTCTGAAATCTCAGAAAAGCTCTGAAAACAAAGTTTTACGATAACTTATGTGGCAGCACAACCTGACATGAGCTGGAATGAGGCTCTTCTTGGTCTTTATCAATCCCGCTTACCAGAACTAACCCTTCCTAAGTTTCACAGCAGAAATTGAATTTGATGCCAGATGCTCTGTCCTAGATCCCACTGGGTGTGTTAAGCAATAGCACATGCATTGCATTGCTTTTCTAAATAATTGTGTATACACTTGACGGCCGTTCTAAAATCAGAAAGATAATCTGGTCTCAAGAGTTTGGATAATTTGGATTCTATTTTAGGGGCTACTGGGAGGATTAAATGAGGAAATGAGAAATGAGGAAAATGTGTGCGAACTGACTAGAAGAGCACTCAGCTTTAAGGGCTTGGTAAGTCGCAGCTACCAGGACTAGTCTTGTGTCACCAGAGAATGTTCAGGAACACCAAAAGAAATATAACCATCTATAGGATATTCCACATTTGGCTCTAGAACCATCACACAACTAGCTGGACCCATAGGAGCTGCATGATTTACACCTACCAGAGTTCTCATTGTGGCTCAGTGGGTTAAGACACTGACTAGTATCCATGAGGACACGTGTTTGATCCCTGGCCTTGCTCATTGGGTTAAGGAACCGGTGTTGCCATGAGCTGTGGTGTAGGTCGTGGATCGGCCTGGATCTGGTGTGGCTGTGGCTGGGATGTAGGCCGGCAGCTACAGCTTCAATTTAACCCCGAGCCTTGGAACTTGCATATGTCACAGGTGTGGCCCTAAAAAGATTAAAAAAAAAAAAAAATGTACCTGGCCACCAGGAAAGGAAAATACTGTATACTACTGAAGGAGAGCCCTCTCTTACCTAGGCCTGGGAGAGAATCCTTCCATTAGTCACCCACACAAGGTCTTCTACTGTGGAACAATGAGGGCCTCTCAAGTGACATTTGGCCTCCTCCTGCTTTAGTTTAGCATGGAATAAAGCCACCAAGCTCTGCAGTGTGAATATTGTGCTGACATAAATGTTTTTTTCTCTCTGGGACTTTTTTTTTGTGGTATTGGAAGATAATGAAAGGGAAAAAAACAAGACACAGTCAATAAGCTTTACAGTAACGTAATGATCACTTCATGTGCCATTGGGGCAGGGGGCAGTGCCCATGGCATGCAGAAATTCCTGGGCCAGGGATCAAACCTGCACCACAGCAATGACAGCACTGGATCCTTACTCCACTGAGCCACCAGAGACTCACTTCATATGCCATCTCAATTCAAACTGACAACAGAAGAAACCCCTTGGAAATATAATTTTTATAAGATATATAACTACCATATGGTAAAAGACTTGAACAGATACTCTAAGTTATGGGACTCGATATCCACATTTTCTCTCCATAATGTTCCCCTGAGCAAATAGTCTGACTTGGTAGATGAACTCAACACCTGGCATGAAAATGTAGGCCATTTCAACAAACTAAGCTAAGCATCACCTAACAAACTGGGTTTCTCTGGCAGGCCTAGAAACTGGAAGTGAGACCAGGATATCTAATAATAAGACCTAAGCAATGGTGAGAGAATCATCTGCTGACACCCTTCCTATGAAAAGACCTTCTGAAAAGGTCTAAATTGTAACTTTGGTAAAATGTTTGGGTTTTCCTCCCAAACTCATTCCTCGAGGGCATTTTACAGCCTAGCAATCGAGCTTGTGCACCTGCTGAAGCGCTTCCTTTATCCTCTACTTCTAAGTACCATTAAGAGAAGGCCCACATTATCAGGAGTAGGGCCTCGCCCAAAACACGCAGCGTTTGTCAAGGGGGCGGTAGGCCTTTAGGCGCACATAGAAAAGAAGCCCAAGGAAGGGACTCATTAAAGTGGGAAGACTTTTAATCCATCAATTCATGGCAAGACAGCTTGCAGAGGTGTGGAGATAACTGTCCCTTTGAACATGCTTGCTGGCCTCCCACTGACCACAAGACAAAGTCTAAAATCTAAAACCTTCCCCATGATTTACACAGCTCTTCGCTGTCTGGCTCCAGATCAACCCTGTTGTTTTGTTTTAAATCTCCTTCTTTAGCCCACCCCAACTTTATTTAAGCACCTCAAACATGCCACGTTCTTTTTCTTTTCCTTTGGGGCCTTTGTAGGTCCTCTTCTTTCTGATGGGAACCATCACCCCCAACACGGAACCCAACTTCTACTCCTTCAGTTCAAAGCTTAAAAGAGAGTTTCCCAAGAAAAGAAGACTTTGCGTGCTCTGTGCTTTCAGGCTTCTCCATGCTTCTCTGTTAGGAAATTGGCACGTTTGTTTGATGTTTCTGTCACTGGACTGTAAGTTCCCTGAGGGCAGGGATTGTATCTGCCTTGTTGGCTTCTGTTTGAATAGATGCCACACAAACCCTATTTAAGTGGACTGTCCTCCTTTAAAAATCACTTAAGACCCAAGACGATTAAATTTCCAGAAAATTTTTCCTAAAACTCGGTCTTTGAAAATGATCGTATTCTTTTAAAAATAATAACCCCATCATCCATCATCCTGAAAGGCAAGGAAACCAACAGCAAGAGCAAGTATCTTTTCAACACCTGGGAAATGGCTGGGAAGAATTTCTCTTTTCTTATCACATCCTAGCTCTCAGTGGATTTTACTTGCCTTCAGGTTTTAGGATTCCAGCATGTCCCCAGCACCATTTCTACCAGAGGAGATGTTAAAAATTACATTTTTCATCACCTGATATCAAACTGTCAATGTGAGACATGCAACAAACCAGCTGAGTCACCTCTACGGGCATGAAATGTGGAGTAGTACAGTAGGAACTTAGCAATAACTCCATTCACAGAACCAAAGGTGGAGCCAGCAGTTTTGACCCTGACCACGAATGGTCCCATTTGGCTGCTCAGAGAGATGTGTCAGCCTCTTTCTGATCACGAACTAGGAAGCTGACCGGCCAAGCATGACTCTAAATGTTTCCAGGCATGGATAGAAAAAAAAATTGCATTCTGCATTCAATTTCTTTCAGTCCATGTTGTAATTCTGGGAAGCCCTGCCACCCACTTTCCATGTTCTAGAGATAAACAAGAAGAAATGAGGTGCACACAACGTCATTATCATGACTGTACTCCATGTGACAACCAGACCCAAGCAGTGTGTTACCACCTTACCTCAGGAGAGAAAAATCAGTCCCATGGGGATGGGATATAGGAAAGGAGATGGACATTAGCAGAGGGAAAGTACAGGGGAAATCAGCCCAGGGCTGCTAGGGTGCTGAGGGCAGACAGGACTCTTGGCTTGTTTTCAGCCTGGCAGGGAACCCTGATAGACCACATCAGGTCAGGGAACTAGGGGAAAGTGCTGAAATGTCTTAATTTTTGGTTGTGTGGTAGAAGTAAGGTGGGGGTGGGATGGGATGGAATATGGTAAGGGGTTCGATTAATGGGTGGACTGAAGAAAACTGAAAATAACCACTGTGCATGTGCAGTGTACAGGAGGTTCTGCAATGAAGTAACGCAAAGGGGGGCCAGGTAAGTGGAATCAGCTATAACCAACAGGAAGGTCATGGTACCTGTTTGCCACGTGAGCAAGAAGTTTCTGAGATGCCTGCAGAGGCTTCCTCCACTAGGCAGACGGCAGGCTCTTAAGCAGGCCCTTTACAAACACTTACTTGGTGAAGGAGATTGGGCTGAATTCAAGTGGTATGAAAAATTTTCCTAGGATACCAAATAGAATGCCTAACTAGCATCTCTGTGCCAAGCCAGCCCACAGCAAGAATTTAAAGTGAACTTGACTAATAAGGCTCTTTGGGAAAAGCCACTGTTAAGCTTACACAAAAAGCCTCGCCGGAAAGTTTTCTTTGCCTCAAACGCTTAGCTGGCCACTGTCCCCATGACCTGAAGGAATTAAAAACCCTATCAAGAAAGTCACCATACTATTCTTCTTCCTGGTCCCTTCCCCTTCCTGCCTGAACAATTTAATCCAATTAGGTGGGGCTGAACAGGATGGGAAGGTGGGAGGAGTCACAGTGGCCCAGAGTGGTATGCTGGAGCCTGAGCAGGATGGGCTGAGATGGGTGACCCAGAGCAGGATGTTGGAGGCCAAGCTGCGCGAGGAGGGTGTTGGTGAAGGGAGACAGCAGTGGCCACCCAGAAAGTGATGCTGGAGCCCATGTTTGGTGAGGAAAACACCAGACTGGTTCCATAAGGGGGAGGGGATTGATCAAATTATAAACATATTGAGGATGTTGGGAACCAGGTATCTTGTTGTCAAGGAAGAGGTTACAAATATGGAAAGAGAGAAAATGAACCCTGTGGTATTAGATTAGAATTAAAAGTATTAGAGTGAGTGCATGGTTTTCAAGATAGGTAGGTATGTAGATAGATAGATCAATAGATCAAATCAAAAGAAAGGAAGGAAGGAGGGGAGGGAGGAAGGAAGGAAAGAAGAAAGGAGGGAGGGAGGGAGAGGATGGATATGTATTCTCTAATTCAGACCACCAAGAGTGCCTGGGGGCAGCGCCTACCCAATAGCGATGAGCACACCAAGCACCAGATCTTGGTTCCTAAATACCATTCTCTACGAAAAGGAACAAGTGCCTTTTGGAGAAGGGGCTGATTTTAGAGTTAGGAAAGTATGAGACTGGGGCATCTCATGGCCTAAAGAATAATGAGGGCATGTCAAAAGGACACTGAAGTCAGCTTCAAAGGGCTCCTATGAACTATATCTGAACCATTAAAGCTAAAAATAATAATATAAATGGATTATAACCCGCTAAATATAACAGGAAACCTTCTGTCATGAATAAATGAATGAATAGATTTAAAGTCTGAAAAGGAGTGGGATGAAAATGATATCATGCCAAAGTACCTCCCCACGTAATATTTGTTAATGATAAAAGGAAAAGGTTACTTTCCTGTGCAGAAGCCTGGCAGACACTCCCTCAATCAAGTGATCAAAATTAGTATCACATGAAAACGTTAACATCTGTCCCTGTAATGGGACAAACTGACACCATGTACTACCCGATTGGATACAGTGAGAAGAATAAACATCAGTTCTGTGGTACTTCTACCAAAGACGTATAAACTGAATATAACCATGTGAAAATAACAGACAAACCTAACTTGACAGACATTCTATAAAACTGGGAGTCGTCTGAGCATCATTTTGGTAATTTACTCTTAAAATACTGGAAAGTGGTTAACTTGTGTCATTACAGGTTTGATGGAAGCCAGGTGTCAAGACGAGATTAAGACCTGGGTGGACCAAGCTAAATGCCAATAATTATATGTTAAGACAACATTTCTTAAATTATCTCTAGCAAAGGAAGAGTTTTTCCACCCAATTCATTGCAGTCCAATACTTTTTTAAAAAAATACAAAAATCCCACATGTGGGTTTGAGGACAATATCAAATTGCTTCAAGAGTTTTCAAATGCTTACTCCCAATGTCTGTACTTATCTCAGCATGGACCAGGAATACTCATGAAAACCTTGAGCAGCCCTTCTCTGTTGTGTGATGTATGGATCCCAAGTGCCATCATACCCAAATGAGACATAAAAATTGCTCATCACACCATTATCCATAATAATAGCAACAATAATGACGACTGAAATTAACATCAAGCAATTAATCAACACCTATACAAAGTATTGAAGATAGGGACTGTCCAGGCAGTGGGAGGAGATTAGAGGCTTGTCTGTATATATAATAACTTAGATTCTCCAAAAGGGTCACCAGATACAAACAGATGAGATCATCTTGATTCCAAAGTAACTGCTTAACAGACTTAACAGGGGACTTCACAGAAGACAAACACAGTCTTACAGAAGATGGACAGACAGCTTTTTGGGGGTCAATCTGTAACACCAACTCTTAACTGTCATTGACGGGAAGAGACGCAGCACCCAGAAGGGGGAAGAGGAAGACATCCTCACCTCATTTAGGTTTGATTTAACAGCAGACACTGAGGGTCAAGCTACTGATACCAAAAGACGAGCTGACTCTGGGTCTGTGCCGCACACAGCCTCTCCCTCGGCCAAGAGGCATCTCCTTCAAATAAAAGAGAATAATTCTCCGTTCTAAACCGAGACCAGAGCAGAAGGACAAGGAAGGGGCTATTACATCCTCCTGGAAACACCATCCAGGCTCAGGATTCTCCAGAGGATACTGACAGTTCTGTTGCGTGTCTAATACTGAAATCTAGGTGCCAGTGTCCCATGTCCTGCCTCCTGCCACACTGATTTCAGCCACACACACACACACAGGAGGCTCCACACAGAACTCTGAAAGCTGAAACCAACGACGCCCATTTCTGCAGCATCTGTCTCCGGTCTGTGGAACTTCACTTACCTGGAGCGGTTTTGTAGCACGGTGTTGGTGTTCGGGAGGGCAGTGATGGGGCATTCTTTGCCCTGGGGCTTGGGGTACTCTGCAAGACTTGCCTCTGCCTCTTCAGCTCCTCTTCCCTTTCCTGGGCAGCTCGGATCTCTTCTTCAATCATGGACAAAGTCCGCTGCTTCCTGGACCTCAGCTTGAAGGGCCCAACCATCACATCGGACTCTTGAGTGGCCAGGAGCGAGGCTGTGCTTCTTAACTCAGCCGCCTCCGAGTACTTGCTGAAGTAGCTCCCTTCCGGCCTGGTCTCTTCCATATTTACGGGGCCACTGGGCTGCACTGCCGGCAGTGTCTGGGAGGGCCCCCTTTCCCTGAGCGCCCTGTCTTCAGTAGGCAGAATCTTTGGCAATACATCCCTTTTCTCTTGAACAGGAGAGGACACCTGAGGTGGTTCGAACATGCCCTGAGGCTTCTCTGAGCTGGGAGCCCTGGTTCCAGCTTCCTCTGCACTGGCCTGAGGTCCCTGCTGTTCTGCTCTCCTCTTGTCGGTTTCGGACGCAGCTCTGTCCACCTGCTCGGCGATGGCTTGTTGAATGGCATTCTGCACCAGGAGGCCCGCCTGATATTCCAAGGGGTCATCAACTGAAGGTGAGTCTCCCAGGGTGGACGAAGGGGAATAGAAACCATGATCACTGTACGACTTGGAGACGCCTTCCCCTCGGCCCTCGGATGGGTTGTCGGTTTGGGGAGTCTGGGGCAAAGAAAAATCGGCGAGCGAATTTTCCTGAAGGGCACTGGCTGTCTCATTGGAGGCCCCACTGTCACTGATGTTGTCCATGCTGAAGTCATTGGACAGGGTTTCCAGGACCGTGGTATCCTGGGACCTCACCGACAACTCATCCAAACCAGAGTCAAGCTCCTCTTGGGTCAAAGAGACATTGACTGACCTTGAAAACTGATCCAGAATCCCGGGGTCGTCATCCTTGACCACAGTGAGGACAGCCCGGGCACTCGTAAACTCTCCATCCTCGGCCCACAGTTTGGATAAGGGCCCGCGTTTGGAGGCCTCGCTGTATGGCCCTTCCTTCGCCTGAGGAGCAGTGCTGCCCTGGCCCCCTCCTCCTTCTCCAGAAGACTGGCTATCCGGGGCACAGTGGGCTTTCTGTCCCTTGGCTGCGGAGGACTCTTCAGGAGATCCCCCCGAAGAGGCCGGTCTGGAGATGGTTAGCGTCTTGTCTGAGTGGATTGACCCCAGGGGCCTATAGAAGGGCTTGATGGAGAAGAGCCTGGGTGTACTCTGGCCCTTGGCAGCTGTTTGCCTGGAATTCTCCATCAGCTGGAACTGTTTACGGGCTGCAGAGAAATCTATCTGCTCCGTGACGATGTCTTCCTTTGGGTTTTCAGTCAAGCTGGAAGGTTCTCGAGAGGATGCAGGGGTGGCACAGGGTGGTGGCTGCTGCTGCTGCTGCTGCTGCTGCTGCTGCATCAGCAATTGCTCCTGCTGTGCCCTCCTCTCCTTGCGCTCCTTGTACTTTTTGTGCGACTCCAGATGTTCCTCGTCCAGCTGCTCCTCGATGGTCTTTTCCTGGGGAGGGTTCCACCACTTTGCCGCGATGCCAGGATTCTTTTTCACAGCCTGACTCCGGATGAGCTCTCTCCTCTCCTTTTCCAGCTCCATCATCTCTTCCGAAGGCCGCACTTTTCTGACGCAGTACTGCTCTTTCTCATTCTCGTCGTCCTCAAAGAGCTTGGAGGGCTTCTTGTCCTCATGGAAGGCACGCAGCTCGAACTTAGCTTCCTTCTTCAGCGTGGTGAGGGTGAACTCCCCATCTCGGGAGGAACCCCGTGAGCTGGTGGAGGAGCTGGGGCTCAAGGGCATCTGGAGGCTGTCACCCGGCAGGTCTCTGGGCTGCTCGGGGGAGTGGCCATTGGCCCTTCCACCCTCTGCCATGGTGTCAGAGTTGCTCTGATGGAGCTCAATGTGAGGTGGCGCCTGCCTGCCAGCCACTCTCTCCGTGGGCTCCAGCTGGAGGGCCGTGTGCGCGGGTGGGCCTGAGCTGCCTGCCAAGACGGCTGCTCCAGGCTCCGGGGAGGAAGTGCCGTTGTAAGTTCCGTCCACAGCAGAATCACAGCAGTTGGCCTCCAGCACCTCGTCTAGATATCGGATCTCTCTGGCCACATCGTTATCCAGAGATTCATGGTGATCAGGGAGGAGGCCATTGTGGGGGGGCGAGTAGAAAGGGGAGGGGTGGTCCAAGGAATGCGGAGTGGAGGTGATTCCGGGCACACTCTTACATTCTGTAACAGAGACCTCAATTTCCATGGTTTTGTGATCTGCAGGAAGAGAGTTGGTGGCAGGCTCCAGGGAGTTGGCACTATAGTTCTCTCTCTCGCTTTTCAGCCGGATATCATCCTCAGACAGCTCAGGAGGCTTCTAGAATAAAGAGAAAACAGAAGTCAGGGTTAGAGACCATGTTTCTTATGGATGTGAACCTGAAAACTCAGCTGATAACTGGAAGGAACGTTGAAACAATAAGATCTTTTGAATAGAGGTTTCTCTTCTAAAAATCTTTCATATATTCATGCTGTTGTGGTAACAGGCACCTAAAAGTCTTGATTTTACAGATTCCATTTTATTTCCTGAGTGTCCAGAGAACTTTCCATACGTGCTAGTCCCATCTTTAAGTTTAAAGTAAATTTGGGAGTTCCTGGTGTGGCTCAGCAGGTTAAGGACCAGACATTGTCTCTGTGAGGATGCGGGTTTGATCCCTGGCCTCACTCAGTGGGCTAAGGATCCGGAGTTGCTGCAAGCTTTGATGTAAGTTGCAAATGGGGCTCAGATCCAGTGTTACTGTTGCTGTGGCATAGGCCCCAGCTGCAGCGCCAACTTGACCCCTGGTCCAGGAACTACCATGTGCCCCAGGTGTGGCCATAAAAGGAAAAGAAAAAAGTAAATTAGGATTGTGGTTATCTGGTGACATTGCTCAAAAAACTGCTAAAGCGGGAAGAGCTCATACAGCCACTGTACCGAAATTTTTCAAACTATTACATAGCAGATTTTGGCAGAAATGTATGAGAACTATTTGTATGTCCCCAACTATAAAAAGAAGGTCCTTTTGCAGGAACAAATCTTGAAAACATGATTCTCTGCCAGAAGTAATGTAATTCGTAGACAGGAAGCTTTGGAGAAATTTTTTCCAAAATAAAATACTGGAAAACAGTAGATCTCATCAATGGCCCATTAAGAGCTCGGCACCCTACTGCCGTGGCCATAACTGACCGTGTGTATTATAAACACAACACCAAAGCCACCGACCGACCACACAGTTCTGTTCTCAGGGAGGATATCAAAACAACTCTCCTTAATTAAGGAGTGAATGTTGCTTTGAAAAGCTAGTGGATGGTGGCACCTCCCATTTGGTTCCTACAATGCTTTATATGTGATAGCTCTGACTTTGTGATTAAATAAGACAACTACATTTTCCTAATGTTTTTATCTTAGCTTTTTTTTTTTTTTGTCTTTTTGCCTTTTCTAGGGCCGCTCCCTCAGCATATGGAGGTTCTCAGGCTAGGGGTCAAATCCAAGCTGTAGCCACTGGCCTATGCCAGAGCCACAGCAACACAGGATCCGAGCCTTATCTGGAACCTACACCACAGCTCACAGCAATGCCGGATCCTTAACCCACTGAGCAAGGCCAGGGATCGAACCCGCAACCTCATGGTTCCCAGTCAGATTCGTTAACCACTGAGCCACGATGGGAACTCCTATATTTCCTTAATGTTTTTAAATGCATATGTTTCATCAGTAAGCAATTGCATGTCACTTCATGTGACAGCTGAGATTAATTTTCAAACTCTAAGATGATTTTTTTTTTCCAGTACCAAAAGACTCTGGTTTCTCTCAGAAAATTCAGAGGTAAATTGTGAGCTTAACAAAGTTCCCCTCAACGATTTCACTACCACTTTTGCCAACTTTCTTTCAAGTCTCAAGGCTATAGGGTGCCTGGTATTACTGACATAGTCACAATGCAAAATTGCAATGGGGTATAATTTTCATTTATTTAACATTTTTGAAAGCTTAAAGCATAAGATTAAAACACCACCTTAGGGTGACTCTTAGAGGATTAATTTCAATCTTCTTTCAAGGAAAATGAACAATTATGGATTTGCTCCTAATACCCAGAAAAACCTGAAAGTTCTTCCTAGGTGTTTTGCATTGCTGTCAGAATGTTGAAAAACCTCATGGTCATGCATGAACTGGAAGGTAATCCATGAACTGGGAGTTTTCTTCACTGTGTTTCCCACCTTTCTCTTTATTTATTTCTGTATTTAGTTTTGTCTTTTTGAGGGCTGCACCCAAGACATATGGAGGTTCCCAGGCTAGGGGTCGCGTTGGAGCTACAGCTGCCAGCCTACACCACTGCCACAGCAAAATGGGATCCAAGCCGCATCTGCAACCTACACCACAGCTCACAGCAAAAACATCAGATTCTTAACCCACTGAGCGAGGCCAGGGATAGAACCTGCGTCCTCACAGATGCTAGTCAGATTCGTTTCCGCTACACCATGACGGGAACTTCCCACCTTTCTCTTTAGACTTGAATGAGTATTCCTTCTTTGTCAACACCTTCTGGTCTCGAAGGGCCTTCCAGTCTTGACCTGGTCTTTGTCAAGTCTGGTACTTAATATTCATGTTCTCTAATACCTTGATTTTATTTTGGACCACCATTATTTGTTGCTCTTTTATCTTTAGAATAAACTAGCAAGGATGTTGCTACTGTCCTTTAAAAAACATTCACCAAACTTGCTTTTGGTAAGGCAATTGTCTGTAACTTCTATGTCATTTAAGAATTACAGGAAATTTGGGAGTTCCCATTGTGGCTCAGTGGTTAACGAACCCCACTAGGAACCATGAGGTTGTGGGTTTGATCCCTGGCCTTGTTCAGTGGGTTAAGGATTTGGCATTGCCATGAGCTGTGGTGTAGGTTGCAGACACGGCGTGGATCTGAAGTTGCCGTGGCTGTGGTGTAGGCTACAGATTAGACCCCTAGCCTGGGAACCTCCACATGCCGCAGGCGTGGCCCTAAAAAAAAAAAAAAAAGAGAGAGAGAGAATTACAGGAAATTTGAATGGCTAAAATGTATTGGCTGCCATTCAAACTTCAAGAACACCTAGGCCAAAATTAGTCCAGTCCTTGAAGAGTTATTAGTGGCTTAATCTGACCAACAAAATGAGACATGGTTCTACTGTGGTGAGACTCAGACTATTCCAGACCCTCACTGCTCCAGCTTCATTTGGCCAATGATTCACTAATATTCTTCATGGGAAGAAGTTGAATGTTCCTTCTATCTCTTTGACTTTTGGCAGGGAAGAGGGGGAGGAGGTAGGAAAAGAGTGGGAAGCTGCTGGGGCCGAAATATAGTTCATAATCACAGCTCTACTGAAACATAAAACACTCTGCAGCAGTTGACATGAGAGGAAAGAGGGCACTGTAACATTAAAAGAAGCTAAAAGGCAAATAATTAGTTCTAGGGTTTATTTAACCATTGATTCAGTCATTAAAAATGCAGGAGGCTTACTCAGTAGGGCCATGATGAAATTAGCAGCAGCAGTTAAGTTCCAGGAGACAATAGCTTTTTGTAAAAAATTGGATTTCCCTACCTCCTAGGAAGCTGTAAGTCTACAGTGGGGTTTACTTTAGTCTGGTCAGGTGAAGCACAAAATGCCTATCATCTATCATTTGTTGCTGATCCCAGAGATGGGAGTCCCTTAGCCTGTCTCCACAGCATCCCCGAGAACCCTTTGTCAGCATCTTCTCTTTCTCCCAGATGCTCCACTGTTCCAATGTTGGACGGTGGAGGAACAGATGCCCTACCAGGATTTTTTCTTGAACTTGAAAAATCATATCAACATTTTCCAAAGCATGCTTCCTTTCTGAACCAGCAACAAATGTTCCAATTCAAAAGGTGAAATATCTGAGAACAGCATTTGACATACATTGTTGCGATGGCCCCCAAACTACCTTTAGCTTTGAGTCAGGAATGAGTCTCCCTAGTTCTGTCTTCTGCAATGTGTCCTACAGATTTTAAAAATGCTAATTACAGGTTAACCGTCAATGTTGGGGATCCCAGTGTAAACTGGAGATGATTCCTTCCCAACACCCTTAAAAAAATATCTAGACGCTGGCGGGTGTAAACAGGGAAGAAGCTCTCCTTCCTGTTAGTTTCATGGGGCCCCAGCGCTTTTCCACAAATTCAGACAATTCTTCCTGAGACTCAATTCCATCCACTTCGGGGAGCACCAAATCTAAACCCTAATCAGGGTAGAAGCACTGAAAGAATAAACAAGCCTATGTTACTGCTTCCAATCATGCCTTGGAGTTCCTGAGATTTTGTAAAGTTGGGCAACAATTATAACAAAAGAGCAAGTTCCTGAGTTCTAGTCTCAGCAAGAAGAATTTACCTTCTAGCAAGATGGCTTGATGTGATCAAAGCTGCCTGCAACTATATCAGGTGAAGGGAAGTGGGCTGGAAACCCCGCCATGCGAGAATTTGGCAGGAGTCTGGATTTGACGTCATTAAATGATGTCATGTTTAAACCAACAAATACTCATTGCTCCCTTTGAAGAAAGACCAGAATTTTCTCCACGTTTCAGATACCGTGAACCTGATTCCAGACTCAGATATGATGCGCATTCATTAAATAGGTCTTTTCTGAAATAAACGATGTGTGCCCCAGTGGAAAAGGCAGGAAGACCTGAAGGAACCACCAAACTAGGTTTCTGAAGGTCAGAGAAAAAGCAAGCTGCTCTGCGGCAGGCGGGAGATCCTTGGATGACCCCAGCGAACCCGCAAGGTGGAGCCCTAAAGATCTGACCCGAACTACCTGTTGGCCCCCTGGCTTCCCAGAATAGCTAACCACTGGTCAGGATGTCAACTGTTTTCTTTAAAATACTTGGGCAGACATGATATAATACAGTTGTGTGAGTCTGAAATTAGTTTAAATTACATTCCAGGAGCAGACAGCCGGCCACGTGGGGAATACAGAATCCAGGAGTGGTCAGCCAGGATCTCATCAGCCATCCCATGTTTCTGAGGTGGCTTCCTTCCTCCGGGAGTTCAGCTTTTGCTAACTGGCATAGTTAAGGTGAGGAATAAGTTTTTCCGTCGGTGAAATTGGTAGCTTTTCCATAAGCATAGTGAATGCAAAAGATTGCTCAAATCACTGGGGTTCAAATTGTAAATTCAAGTTATTCTCCAGCCTTTTTCATGAATAGGATATACAAGTAGATTGAGCACTTGGGCCAGTACTTCCTTAAGGATGGTGCTTGATATCTGAGAACAGTCCTGTTCCCAGCCTTGGACAAAGGACACTGGTTGTGGTTGGTTGGTTGTTTGTTTTTAATTATAAAACTAAATCTGACATGTAACATTATATTTGCTTAAGGTACACAGTATGTTACTTTAATTTTTTTTTAATGGCCACCACCTACAGCACATGGAAATTCCTGGACTAGGGGTCTAATTGAAGCTGCAGCTGCAAGCCTATGCCACAGCCATGGCAACACCAGATGGGAGCCACATCTGCAAACTGCTATGCAGCTTGTGGCAATGCTGGTTCCTTAACCCACTGAGCAAGGCCAGGGATAGAACCTGCATCCTCAGGGACACTATGTCGGATTCTTAATTTGCCAAGCCACAATGGGAACTCCTACTTTGATAATTCATATACTGTAATATTATTGCTGATACAGCAAAATTTATCTCATTACATAATTATAGTATAATATTATTGCCTATGTTCAATATACTGTACGTATATAGATCTCTATGGCTTATTTACTACTTATTACACAGTTTTACCCTTAAACACCCCTACAAACACACGCCCTATCCTCTGCTACCAAGCATTTTACCTTTTTTTTCCATAAGTTCAACTTTTTTAGGTTCCACTTATAAGTGCCAGCAAACACGACTTTTCTGCTGACTTATCTCACTTAGCATAAAGTGCTCAAGCCCCATCTATGTTGTCACAAATGGGAAGATACCCTCCTTTATCAGGGCTAGATAATATTCCATTTGTTTATATATATCACATCTTTTTTTTTTTTCCCCACTCAAGAGGATGCTGGTTATTTAATTCCCACTCTTCAGTAACCAAGTCCTGCTTTTGCAAAATTTCCACATCTGTCTTCATGCAAGATGGGGGTCAGAGCATATAGAATCTTAGACAGCTGTGACTACTTTGAGGTTACAGATGACGGTTTTATACCTAATTTTACAAATGTTTATTTAATAAATGAGTGCCAGAATTTGGTCCATATTCTGCTTTTATTATAACCTGGTAGCCAAACTGTATCTCAAGCTGCTACTATTTACCAAAAAGTGCCCAATAGTTATGCGAAGCATATTAGTATGGGTTAATTTACAACAGCAGTGCCCAGGTCTCCTGTTAAAGTTCCAAGACGAACGTGGAATGCTTCTGAGAATATAATAACTCCTTGTAGCCAAGGTTCATAACAGTATTTCTCAAGTCTGTTTTGAGAGTTAAATGAGATAATATATTTTAAAGTACTAGAAGTTCCCGTCGTGCCTCAGTGGTTAACGAATCCGACTAGGAACCATGAGGTTTCGGGTTCGGTTCCTGGCCTTGCTCAGTGGGTTAAGGATCCTGCATTGCCGTGAGCTGTGGTGTAGGTTGCAGATGCAGCTGGGATCCCACGTTGCTGTGGCTCTGGCGTAGGCCGGCAGCTACAGCTCTGATTAGACCCCTAGCCTGGAACCTCCATATGCCACGGGTGCAGCTCTAGAAAAGACAAAAACAAAAACAAAATTAAATTAAAGTACTATGTAAACTGTAATAAAACACAATGCAAATACTCATTATCTTTAAGCAGTTTTATACTGAAGTGTAAATGACCACTATTAAATTCTTTCTGGAGGTAAATTAACATTCTTTGGGGCTGGGAAAGCAAAGAGTAATGGTGAAGTTTTGATTTCGAGAAGAAAAGAAATCAACAAAAGGAAAAAGGTCCAGGAAAGACTAAAAGACAGACCCTAAAAATCCCTCAAATCTCATCTCTCCCGACTGCAGATTCCTCAGTGTTAATTTTAGTGGAAGCGAAGCATAATTCCAGAGAGACATTTGCTACCGCAGCCAACAGAATAACTGCATGAAATATCTTTAAAAGTCAAATTCTGAAGATGAAATAGAATGAACAGAGGAGGACCACTCAGACCTGGGGCTCTGGTCACTTGGGAAGCAGAGGTGGCGTCACACCTTGGTCTGAACAGAGCCCGTGCTGTCCTCGATACTCTACCAGCTGAGTAACTACACGAGTGAACAGACTGTCCTGCAGGCACACTGAGTGTCACGTCCCCGTTTATTGTCTCCGACACAATCTGAGAGCTTCCTGTCTTCACGGCACAGACAGGATCTCAGCTGACACTCTAACAAACAGGACCCTTTGTGAGATGGCAAAGGCAGTTTGTTACTTTGGTTCTCAAACGTTAGAATAAGAGGCTTAGGGAACTCAAGAGAGTTTCCCAGAATTCCCTGGCTAGTCAGTGGCACAGCCAGGACTTGGAGGCCAGTTCTTCCTAATTCTATCCCAGTCCCTCAACAGGTATTCTTGATGATCAGAAGCTTCCAGAATGACAGGGAAAATCTTAAGAGGGTGGATGGGTTGAAAGAGCATTTCCTCGGCTTGCTGGCTGATGGTTTGCACAGTGTGTCTCCAGAAGTCACACTCACAATGTGGCTTCAGAAGTCAAGGGCCCCTTCCCCCTCCTTATTCAGAACCAACCAGAGACAGACTCCTTGGAGAGCTAGTTTCAGGGTCCATGTTCTGCTCTTCCTGCAGGACCCTCTGGCTCAAGATGAGGGTGGGGACCTACTGCTCGGTCTGGGGATCTGGTCTCAGAGGTGGGTCCTCTGCTTCCTCCCGTGACATCCCAGGAGTCAAATTATTAAATCCCACAAAAGGCTGCGACGCCTCCCCAGCACCAGCATCAGCAGCACAGTTGAGATTCTAGAAGACTTTTTTTTTGGCCGCACCTGCAGCATATGGAAGTTCACGGGCTGGTGGTCGAATCAGAGCTACAGCTGCCGGCCTACACCACAGCCATGCCAGATCCAAGCTGTGCCTGTGACCTACACCACAGCTCCCCACAATGCCAAATCCTTAACCCACTGAGCGAGGCCAGGGATGGAACCCCCATCCTCATGAATACTAGTTGGGTTTGTAATCCACTGAGCCACAATGGGAACTCCCTCGAAGCCTTTTTAATAGGCATAGAAAACACGCCAGGGCCCTAACACCTGCTCGGCTGGGGCGATGGATGGCAGGATGCCCTTTCTTCCCAGAGTTCTCTAGGCCTGGGCACATCATTCAGAGAGAGATTTGGAGGGAAAGCCATTTTCCTTAGCAGATCTGGCTGGGCTTGGGGTGGGGGGTGCACTAGAAAGCTGTCCTTCGCTACAAGGACAAGCAGAAGCTTATACTCACTTCATGCATCTGCTCTGTTCACAGCTTCAGCTGCCCCCCCCCAACCCCACCCTGCTCTTGACAATATCTGTCACCAACTTCCCAGGCTCCTAGCCTAAATGCACGGTGTGACCCAAATTATTCAAACATCAGGCGCCTGCTCCACAAGCAGATTTCTCAGCTCTGAGTAACCCAGATTACTTCCTCCTAAAGCCACAATAGTTAAATTAGAAATGTATTTCCCCAGGTAATAGGTGACCTGATCCTTTAATCCAGTTATTTTTAAGTGCCACCCAAAATGCAAAGTCGTTCTTGGCCTAGGAACAGGGGCATGGCTATGAAATAAAACTCCCTCGTAGCTCTAACACCAGAGGCCGTCTCTGTTTTCCTTTCTTGTCCTCCCTCGCTTTCCTAAATTGAGTTTTTAGTACACAGGCCACAACTGCTGTGTTCCACGGGCCACGAGTGACTGTCCCTAGGATGCTTCACGCAGGACTCAACTTTCTGGCTGAAGTTTCCGCCATGAAGACAACAATGGGAGGAGAGGGTACCACCTGGCTGGGGGATGATGCCCAGACACCTGCAAGATGTTTGCACGGGTCTGCTAAACTTCATCAGCCTTGGAGAGGCAGGATGGAGCTATGGTTGGGAGGTCTTGGGAAGATGGATTCCTCAGACTGAGGGAACCTGGGGCACGTGACCACGGGGCACAGAGGCTGAAGAGGTCCAAGCACTTTACTGCAAGGACAGGTGTGTCCTGTGCACATGCAGAGTGACAAGCCCAGGGTGGGGCCACAGGAGGTCCCCGGGGCTCTGAGTGGGTCCCCAGGCTACAGCAAGAAGCTTACAGCCTTGGAGGGAGAGAGGACCGATTCACAGAAAGATAGCAAAGAGCACAGGAGGACAGAGGGCTACTGCAATGACAGGAAAGAAGTTCCTCGACCTGGTCAAGGTGGCAGATGTTGCAGGCTGAAGAGAGCAGACGGAGGATGCTGGGTGCACCGCGTTCCCCAGCAGATGGCCCGCGCTTCCTCGGTCACCCAGCCCCAAACTGGAGAAAGCGCTGGGACCCTGAGTGGCCCCTTCCAGCCACCCCTGTGAAGGCACAGAGTGGGAATGTCTCAGGATGGTTTTGTTTCCTCGGTTGGGCTTCAGGCCTCTGGGGCAGGAAGTGGAGGGGAGCGGCCTGGCTGATAACCTGGGCCACGGTCCAGCCCCAGGAACAATTTCCTCTTCCACCCCCATCCCCGCAGAGCTTCTTCCGGACTCTAGAACCAAAGGCTCGGGGCAATCGTGGGAAGCCGGAAGGCTGGCCACTCCCCAAGGAGGCCAGAGATTCCTCCTGGCTAATGGGAGGCAGACCGAAGGCCCCCAGCCCTCTGGGGCTCAGGGATAATGATATGACCCCTCACCAAGGGGACTCACGCTAACAATGACTCTTGGTTTCCCTCCCTGACCTCATGAAGCCATTCCTGATAAATGTGACTCAGTTCGGAAAAAGCCCAGCCTTTCTTTCTGAGAGCTTCCGTGGCATCGGTCAAGCCAGCAATCACCCTCCTACCACTCTCTCTGGCTAAGGCCTCAGGTACAGGCTTGCCAAAGGGATTAAAAACTCTTCTGGAACCCCCTTCCACTGGAAACAAGGCTGGCCTTGTGTCTTGACTCTCTCAGGCTCCCTGGTGAAGAAGGGGTCCATTTGTAGGGTGAGGGAGTCTCCCCAAGACCACAGATCGCCCTATTAATGGCATCCCCTTAACCCTGCTGAAAAGACATGGGCTCAAATAACAGGCTGCACATCTGGAAAACCTTATGGTGGTGTTTGATTAGCGCATTTACAGCTCGGGCGCTCAGTGAAAGAATCTGAACAGGGTGTGTGTGAAGCGGGCGGGGGCGGGGGCTGGGGGTGGAGGGACGGGAAGAGGAAGGAAGCTGTTGCCTTTGCTACAGCCCCTGGTGAAAGGCTTGTTTCTTTCCATCGCTTGGAAATCCATTCCCTACAAAGGGGCCTGAGAACCGCTGGGAGATTTCAGGGTTTCCCCCAGAATGAAGAGAGAAGAGGCCTCATTTCAGCTCCAAGAAAGGCAAGTTTCGCTTCTTTCTCAACACACTACATGCGGTGCTCTGTCAAGGAGTCCCCAGATGCTCTCCAGCAAAGGCCCTCTTCACTGTGAAACTATTTTACTGGACGGTCCCCACCTCCAGAATAAACCAAGATCAAGGTCACAGAAGGAGCTGTGGCTCCTGCAGCCTGCAATTTCTAGGGTTACTGGTTCTTTTGAAAGTAAATACAAGCCTGGCTTCAGTTCTTTATAACTTAGCTGTGTCCTTCTTGGTATTAAAATAGTTCGGGATCTTGGATACATGCCTGGCCAACCAGTAACGGCAGAGAGCAAAAGCCAAGCTCCACCGTGGACCCGGCAAAAAATCCACTCCGTGGAGGCAGAGCCAAGAGAAAAGAGAAAGCAGTGCCAGAAGTTTTTGGAAATTAACTCTATGTCCACAGATGAGTCTGTACCTATGAACACAGCTGCTGAGCTTCTCTTCCCATGACCCTGGGAAGGTGCACATGTTCCCCCCCAAGGCCCCAAATCACTACTTCCTGAATGTGGCAAGTTCTAGTACATGGACTTGTAGATTAAATATATATGAGGCAATAACAAGAAAACGCATCACCAGAACCTGTAGGTCACAGATGCAGCTCAGATGTGGCATGGCTGTGGCATAGGCCAGCAGCTACAGGTCTGATTAGACAAAGAGAAAGAAGGAGAGAAAGAAAGAGAGAGAGAAAGAGAGAGAGAGAGAGAGAGAGATAGATCGAGATACTAACGAAAGAGATAATACACGAATAAATCAAGACAGAAATAAAAAGCAGACGAAGGAAGAAAGACAAGAAGAAAGAAAGAAGTGATCCTTTCCTTGTGAAGGGCCGTTCCCTCCCGTCCCTTACAGGAAAGGAAAGGAAAGGAAAGGAAAGGAAAGGAAAGGAAAGGAAAGGAAAGGAAAGGAAAGGAAAGGAAAGGAAAGGAAAGGAAAGGAAAGGAAAGGAAAAGGAAAGAAAAGGAAAGAAAAGAAAACCCCATCATCAGAACCACTGCATTGCTTGATTCTGTTCTGGAAAAGGATGGATAAACACAAACACACACACACACACCCATCTTCAAAGCATTATCTGCCACAGATGACATGTGCATCTTTGCCTAGGCTGTCCTTGTGGCACAGGTGCAGAGCTTCCGGTCTGCCCTTACAGCATGAAAGCTGGAAGTTTTACATGATGAGCAAGAAGAGAAACAGGTCTCCCATCTGAGCTCAGCTCCCCGCTCCCTCTCCACAGCAGGGCACCACAGTCCCCACTCTGAGTCCCTCCTCCACAGAGACTCTGGCATCCCAAGGGAACCCGCTCTTTCCAGATTATAAAGCAAAGGACCGTTAAGCTCGCTCAGCAGACTTGGCTTACCCGGCCCAGAATGCCTGCCTCACATGGGCCCCTGGCAGAATTGCCTCTTTTTCCAGGCAGTTTCCTGCACACTGGCTCAAGCTGGCCAAATTCCTTCTGAGCCTCCTGATGGAAGGCCCTCCCTTCTGCTCCCTCAAAGGCCACTCACACAAAGAGGGACTTTAACCCCCTTCAAAGAGGCCGGGCCCCTCCCTCGCTGGCCTGAGCCTGGAGGGCAGCAGCCAGCCAGCCAGCCAGCCAGAGGCAGCTCTGTCCATTCCCGGCGCCCAGGGCTGCGAGGGGAGGTGGGAGCTTGGTGATGTTGAGATGAACCGGTTAGGGCTGTCTTCTTGGAAAGTCAGAGATGGGCCTTAGGCAGGCAAGGAATAAATATCCCAGTGATGCTGAGGCAGCAAAAAATCCCTGAAGATCCAGTTAAACCGATTTCATCTAGTTAAATGGACCTTTTTAGGATAGTTTATAGATGTGCGTGTGTATAAAATAATAAATGCTCACTGTAGAAAATTTGGAAATGTTATTCACCCTCCCTGCACTCAGAGGAAAACAGTTAATGCTTTATTGCATTCCAGCCAGTCTCCATTTCTAGAAATAGGTACTTCATATAGTTGAGGCTGCAGTACGTGCAATTTTGTAGCCAACGTGTTGTTTTTTGTTTTTAGGTTTTTTTTGCATCGCACCCATGGCCTATGGAAGTTCCCTGGCCAGGGATCGAATCTGAACCACAGCCGCGACCTACACTACAGCCATGGCAACAGCCAGATCCTTAGCCCACTGTGCCACAGTGGGAACTCCTGTAGCCAACTTTTTTCGCTTGACTTTATCTCACAAGCACTTTCTATGACCTTTCATGGTTGTTATCAGACATAATTGCAATGGCTACATTGTGTCCCATGCTGAAGTGGGACCAAAGTTGAAGTAGGGCGAGAGTACTCTAGTTTTAAGGACTGTCTGGGGGAAGTGGCTCCTCTTTCTCAGGGCCAACCAGTACTTTCTGCCACAAAGAAAACAGACTCAGGTGTGTCTTAGGTAGACCTGTGCCTTGAGTGCCACAGACATAGCCCTCATTCTTTCACCACAGAGTCAGACCCCTAGCACCACAAACTAAGGCTCATGGCATGTTAATGACTGGCTCCCAGCACTGCTCCTGGGTTCCACCCACCTGGTCCCCCAAATTCTGGGTTGACCTGAAAAGTCTGGTGCATAATTTAGGATTTTTGCTGATTGGAAAGCCAGTCAGAATTCCAGAGCCATACAGAACTCGTTTTATCTTCTCTCTTTTTTTTTTCTTTTTAGGGCCACACCTGCACCATATGGAATTTCCTGGGCTAGGAGTCATATCAGAGCTGCAGCCACCAGCCTATGCCAGAGCCACAGCAATGCCAGATCCGAGCCACATCAGTGACCTATGCCATATCCTGTGGCGATACCAGATCCTTAACCTGCTGAGCGAAGTCAGGGTTTGAACCCGCATCTGCACGGACACTATGTTGGGTTCTTAACCCACCGAGCCACAATGGGAACTCCCAGGACTCATTTTCTTCAGTGAAATTTTAGAAAAGACAAAGAGAACTGAGATTTATAGTAACTGAATAGGAAGAGGAGGCCAAATACCAAGCACGACGTGAGCCCAGCTATTTGGGGTCAACTTGGGACCAGTCTGCTTTGGTGAAGAAGGAGAGCAGCCCAAAGACGGTGACAGGGTTCCCCTGTGGCCTGCAGGCCACCCAGCATCACAGACCCCCTACGACCCTCCTTTAAACACAAGTCTAGGAAAGAATCATCAGAGCGGATAGAACCCACACAGGCTCTTTTGAAAAGAAAGCTACGTGTATACAATACTCTAAAACTATTTACAATGACTAAGTGACTTTTTTTTTTTTTGGTCTTTTTTTTAGGGCCATATCCACAGCATATAGAGGTTCCCAGGCTAGGGGTCAAATCATAGTTGCAGCTGCTGGCCTACACCACAGCCACAGCAACACAGGATCCAAGCCACTTCTGTGATCTATACCACAGCTCACAGCAACGCTGGTCCTGAACCCACTGAGCAAGACCAGGGATCGGACCCACATCCTCATGGATACTAGTTGCGTTTGTTACCGCTGAGCCATGATGGGAACTCCCTAAGTGACATTTTTAATGAGCTGAAATTTCTTTAGAAATATCCAAAAGCTTCTCAGTGACTGACTGGGTGATACCACATCACCAGGGAGCACCATGCTGTGGAAACTCTGAATTTATGCCACCTTTTGGAATAACTGGAATGCTATGCTGTCAAGTCAAAGGTATTTCAAGATGCTAATACTTAAGGGTCTGAAGCCAAATGAGGAGGGAAAACTCGCATACCCAGAGTGGCATTGCTCTGCTCGAGAATGACAAAGCAGGGCGGGGCCTCCATGAAAAGGTGCCTTTAAGCCAAAAGTGGTTCCCAGGGCTTGCTATATAACCACCTCTGCCCCCCCCCCCCCGGTCCCCGCACCCACAAGGTTTGTGCCAAACTCTTTTAAAATCTGCCCTATTTGCAAAAGAGGAAACTATACGTGCTCTTAAAGTATCATACAAGTAGTAGGCACTCTTTTGACTGGAGTCTGAGATGCCACCTGTTTTTTGTTTTTGGTTTGGTTTTTTTTTTTTTTTTTGGCTTTTTAGGGCTGCACTCACAGCTATGGAGGTTCCCAAGATAGGGGCTCTAATCAGAGCAACGCAAGATCCAAGCCACGCCTGCGACCTATACCACAGCTCATGGCTCACAGCAACGCCGGATCCTTACTTAACCCACTGAGCGAGCGGTGCCAGGGATCAAACTTGCAACTTCATGGCTCCTAGTCAGATTTGTTTCTGCTATAGCACAATGAGAGCTCCATGAGACACCACCATTTTCTATACATGCGCATGCGTGCATGCACACGCACGTAAATACTGCTATGGGTTGAACTGGGTCCCCTCTCTGCACACCCCCAACTTCACAAGTGGAAGTCCTAACACACTGGACCTCAAAAATGTAACCTGATTTGGAGATAAGGTCTTTACAGAGGTGACTAAGCTAAGTGAGGTCATTCGGCTGGGCCCTAATCTTCTGTGACTAGTGTCTTTATAAAAAGACGAGATGGAGACACAGACACGCCTAGAAGGAACGTGATGAGGCCGAGAGAGACAAGACAGGGGTCCATCAGCCAAGGAGAGGGGCTGGAAGGACCCTTCCCTGCAGCCCTCGGAAGGAGCCAACGGCCCGACACCTTGGCTCGGCACTTCCTATCTCCAAACTGTTCAACCATAAACTTCTGCTGCTTAAGCTGCCCAAGAGGTGGCTGGTGTTGCTGTGGTTCTGGCATAGGCCAGCAGTGGAAGCTCTGATACGACTCCTAGCCGGGGAAAACCAGTACATACACTCACACACATGTGCACACACCCATACACCTCTCCCTCTGGCTGCAAAAATATAGTGGAATTTGGAAAATCATTGTGTGTGGCAGTCACAGTGAGATGGCTTCAGAAAAATGGTTTATCCTCAGAGGTAGAGGGAGGAATTAAACCTGCAAGGTAGGTGGAGGCTGCAAAAGCACGAGTTGCCTGGAGCAGGGCCAGTGGGGGGGGGGGTGTCACCCCGGATGGAGCAGAGTAGAAGCCCGCATCACAGACCTCCCTGCTCATTATCCACCCTCCTCCCTCTTGGCTCAGGCTCTGAGCCTGGAGTGGTTTTTCCGAGTTATGGAAACCACTGTGTACTGCCAGTTTAATTCTCCTGGTGTTTAGCCTGATCTGTTTTCATCTCTGAGGGTGGTGCCTTGCTCCGGGGCGAAGGAAGCCGTTTTGAACATGGACCTGGTTGGCTGGGAAGCAAAAGGGCAATTTGTGAGGACCTAACAGCTGGGGTCAGAAGGTCATCGGTGCTTCTAGGATCATCACTCAGCGGAGGTGTCCTCGGGCTGCCCCCCTGGGGACCAGTCTCGGTCATACACCCTCGCATACCTTCTTGGCTCGCCCCTCTCACCAGCTGCAAGGTGGGTTCGCACTCCTTCCACCAAGGGGCAGGCCCTAGCCTCAGAAGCCATGCCCTCCCCAGGGTCACACATCTGGTCAGGACGGAGGTCTGGCTGGGCTCCATCAATCCCACCCATGGGAGGCGAAGTGGGTAGTTGAAGAGGCAATAGACCCAGGAAGAATGCAAAGGCTCAAAAGGGAAACATTAAAAAGCAAGTGCCAGGCGGCAGCAGCAGACTGTGTTGGAAACCAGGTGCCCACTTCTCTGAAACTCTGGTAAAGCCAGGCTTCTTGTCTGGGTCTCAATTTTCTGGTCTATGACATAAGAGCCGAACTAAGTGAACTCCCCTCCCTACCACACCCCACCCCCAAATGCACGTCCTTTCTGCTCCTAACCTAGCATGAACCTCAGGCAGAGGTGAAGCCCAGGCTTCTGAGTCTGGTAAGGAGGTGGGCAGGGTGGTGAGGAAGCCAGCTAGCAGATGCGGGCAGCAGCAGCTTCCTTTGAAGCTGCTTAAGACCTTTGCCAAGAGAGATTTCAAGGGTTCCGGGAAGGAGCTCAGCTCCGTCTTAGACATTCCCCTTGTCAGAACTTTATCTCTTTCGTTGAAGGAGTTTATTCTGCTAAATGGAGCCATCCCATTTATGCACCTTTCATGTGATAGAATGTTCCAAAATGGATTTGCTGAGGTCAGGAGGAACAGGATGCAAGCCGGCAATGTGGAGGGGCTGGTTTCAAAAATGGTCCTATCCTTTAACACAACACTGTAAATCAAATGTACTTTGATAAAAATACCACATATATGTATTTTTAAATGCTCATACACAACCTGCTGCCTGGAATTGTAGGGTGGGGGTGGGGTGGGGGTCAGCACTGGGAAAGCTCCCTCTCCCTGCTTCTGGAGGTAATAGGAAGAGAGAGGGTTGTGGCTTTTCACATTGCTTTGAGACCTAAAGCTTCCCTGGCATCTCCAGATGACCTATCAAAGAGAGCATGCTTTTTTTTTGTTTGTTTTGGTTTTTGTTTTTTTTTTTTTTTTGGCCATGCCTACAGCATGCAGAAGTTCCCGGGGCAGAAATTGAACCTCAACCACAAGGGAAATCCCAGATGACTTTTCTAAATGGCCATGACTACCTCCTCCTTACCAGCTACCCTCTCCCCCCACTACCTTTCATTTTTTAAATTTATTTATTTATTTAGAGTTTTTTTAGGGCTGTACCCATGGCATGTGGAGGTTCCCAGGCTAGGGGTCTAATGGGAGCTGTAGCTGCCAGCCTATGCCAGAGCCACAGCAATGAAGGATCCGAGCAGCATCTGCAACCTACACCATGGCTCAGGGCAACACCAGATCCTTAACCCACTGAGCGAGGCCAGGGATCGAACCCGAAACCTCATGGTTCCTAGTCAGATTTGTTTCTGCTGCACCACAATGGGAACTCCCATTTTTTATTTATTTATTTACTTACTTATTTATTTTGTCTTTTTAGGGATGCACCTGCAGCACATGGAAGTTCCCAGACTAGGGGGCAAATTGGAGCAGAGATCCAAGCTGCATTTGCAACCTATACCACAGCTCATGGCAACGCCAGATCCTTAATCCACTGAGCAAGGCCAGGGATTGAACCTGCATTCTCATGGATACTAGTGGGGCTTGTTGCCATGACGGGGACTCTTCCCCATCACATTTCAGATAAATCCCTCTGCCAAGTCCCATCTCCAAAAGACTCCACATCTCAGCATGGAGCTAGGTCTTTTAAGCAATTTGCACTTAGAAGGGAATTTGATGGGAATATTTAAAATTAAAAATAGGAGCTTGTTTACTCGAAGGAATCTCTAATTGGGATAAAGTGTGGGAAATTAAGACATACTCAGCCCTTAATTTACTGAGGGAAAGGGATGAAAACAGAACAGAAGGGTGACTTCCTTTAAAAGGCTGCAGGAATCTAGACTCAGTAGCACCTTCCTGGTTTTCAGGACCCTGAAAGCAATAGAGCAGGGAGGTGGGAAGAAAACGTGAGGATGCATGGACCTCCCAGCTATGTCACACACATGATCACATTTATTCCTGCAAGAAACATTAGTCTACAGAAAAAGAAATCATTGACCAACTTCCAAGTCCTTCTCCTTCCCATTGCACCCTGCAGTCTCCCAGTGCAGCTTCTGACTGCCTCCAATACTGCTCGAAAAGAAGACTTTAGAAGGGAGCAGAATCTGGAATCGTAATATACCTTCTTTGGTCCAGATGAAGCTAGTTGTACCTTGTAAAGGAAAGGGGCTGAAAAGTCTAGCTGGCTAATGCAGGGCCCTGATGCAGTGCCTGGGAAACACACCCCGTTTGTGCCCTAAGTCTGGGGTGGGTCCCTACATCAAGGATCTTAGACTCAAAAGCCCCCTCTGCTTGCTACCTCAGACACTATACTCTCATCTTTCCAGGAATATCGGTGCCATTGTGGTGCACCATGGAGGGCAAGGCTTTAGGAGAAATGCATGGATTGCAATCTTGTCTAGAAGAGTAAAAACCTGCGTGCAATGAAAATGTGTAGTCGTAAAAATCAGCATCTGAAAACTACAGTTTGCTTCACTGACGGAATGCTATGCAAGCTTTAGAAAGGATATTTTCAAAACCGCATGGCAACCTGGAATGAGGCTATATTAGTAATATAGTATATAGATGGGTACAGAGTTCAGAGAAAGAATGGGCTTTGGCATTTGCAGCAACATGGATGGACCTAGAGATGATCGTACTAAGTGAAGTAAGTCAGAAAGAGAAAGACAAACACCATATGACATCACTTATATGTGGAATCTAAAATATAACACAAATGAACTTATCCCCAAAACAGAAACTGACTCAGACATAGAGAACAGACATGTGGTTGCTGGCGGGGGGCCGGCGGGGGGAGGAAGTATTGGGAGCCTGAAATTAGCAAATGCAAACTATTAGATATAGGATGGATGAACAACAAGGTCCTACTGTATAGAACAGGGAACTATATTCAATATCCTATGATGAGCCATAATGGAAAAGATTTTTAAAAGAATGTATAAAAGTATCATACTAAGTGAAGTTAGACAGTGAAGGACAAATATCACAGGATGTCACTTCTACATGGATACAAATGAACTTATTTGCAGAACAGAAACAAACCCACAGACTTTGAAAACAAATTTATAGTTACCAAAGGGGAAAGGTTGTGGGGAGAATGAACTGGGGATTAGTGATTGTCAGATGCACACATATATTATTATGTATGTGTATATATGTGTGTGTGTGCATATATGTATATACATATTATGTGTGTGTGTGTGTGTGTGTGTGTGTGTATACAGCATACATAGACTCTCCCCAAAGAATAAAGGTGAAACTGTTAACAATGGTTTTTCTCTGGAATGGGGTGGACTGGACATCTGAGGTGGTAAATTTCTATTTACTCTCTTTCTTTCGCATTTCCAACCATGTGCCTATATTAACTTGTGAAAAAAATATTAAGTACATAAAAATATAAATAGTGGGACGGTTAGGTAGGTATGAACTGAAAGGAAATATGGTAATTTAATGGGAAATTAAATGTGTCTGATGGCAGAAGGAAAAGCTGAAATAGAACCTATAATCTTTACTTAATCAAGGTTTGTATTATTGAGCATGTGTTACTTTTACAATAAGAAAAGTAACCATTGAACGTCATCATGCATCAATAAACGTTACAAATTTGAGTTTAAATAACACATACACTTAAAAAAAGACCATCCTGACTACTTGTTACATATTGCCACACCTCTCAGTCTCCAATTTTCATCTCCAACTTTCATTTCCATGGTGAATAGGGAAGCCTTTACCCAACCGTGATGGACAACTGGGTTTCCAACACGACTTTCCCCTGAGGAAGTAGTACTTTCTTGCTGTCATATATCATACTTGTAGGAGCCGCCACTTACTCACTCCATATAACTGTGGGACAATACAATCTTCCCCTTTCATCTAGACATGTAATTGACTCACTGTTATGGATGGACATTTTCCTTCCACAAGATGCCTATTCCCAGAAAAGTTGTGAAACACTCTGTGAGTAGCCAAATTCCTCTTTGGGAGTCAAATGTCACTGAATGTCATGAACGATGTTCACAGACAGGATATGTCATAGGAAAACCCCATTAAAAAGTTTTCCAAGGTCTGATTAGTCAGGCAGAGAACACGAACTGGAGGCTGACTTGATTTATTACTCTAAACGAGCCATTTGTCGCCCTCCATTCCATTTCATTCTGCAGTGGAGTCAACCTAATAGCCTCCCCAACCACCTAGCAGACAGACAGGTGGACGCACACAAACACAAACAAAGACTTACTGCATTTGAAACAATTTTTTGTTCTAGTAAGTAGGTCAATGCTTTGAGGCAAGGTTTTAAAATAATATTTTTCATTTGCTAAATCTAGTCTTCCATAAGCCAAAAATATCACACTTCTTATTAATGTTTAAAGTGAGTGCTGGGAAAGTGGGGACAAATGATAATTCTGTGAGGCAATCTTGAACCTTGGACCCAAGTGTCATTTCTTTCTTTTTTTTTTTTTTTTTGTCTTTTCAGGGCTGTACCCACAACATTTGGAAGTTCCCAGACTAGGAGTTGAATTGGAGCTGCAGCTGCCGGCCTGCACCACAGCCACAGCAATGCTGGATCCTTAAGCCACTGAGCAAGGCCAGGGATTGAACCTGCACCCTCATGGATACTAGTTAGGTTTCTTACCACTGTGCCACCACAGGAACTCCCCCGAGTGCCATTTCTGCCCTGGAACCCCCTCCCTTCTGACACCCAGTTCCCAGCCCTCAGGATGGGCCTGAGAATATGAGTTCCTGAAGAGAACTTGGCACACAGCCGGGTCCTCTTACAGAGTCACCCACCAAGCTCTTCTCTGCTCAAAGGCAAGAAGTGTTCTAGAGAAAGGATTTACTTCCCCAAGACGACACTCAACAATCCTGGCGAGGAAAGGAAAAGCCAACAATCAAGGGTACACTTCACTTGAAATACTGGTGAGCTCTGAGAAAACTCAACACAATGGTCTACCACTAACCAACAGAAAAAGGTCTGCTCCTGTTGAAGCAGTACCTATGGATTGCAAGGGAACCGATGGAAAGCTCTAGAAGGTTTAGAGCAGGTCTCATCATCATGGATATCAGTGTCACTAGGAACTGCTGCTTACTCTGAAAACTCAGGAAGGGCCTTTTCTTCTCCTTTTCTTTTTCGGCCACCCCCACGGCATGTGGAAGTTCCCAGGCCAGGGAGAGAATCCAAGCCACAGCTATGAACTACACTGCAGCTGCTCCAATACAGCATCCTTAACCCAATGTGCCACAGCGACAACTCCAAATGGCCTTAAGTTTCTTCAAAAGCACAAAGTCCTATGTGAAGGTGGATTGTAACTGATCCAATGCACTTCAACTTGCTCAGGCAGGAAGAGACGCCCCCAGGGAAGTTCAGGGGGTCAGTCTGAAAGCCCTGTTCTGCCAGGACTAAGTAGCAATTCTAGATCAGGACATGTACTGGGGACAGTGACTTGATGAGGGGCAGAGCATGGCAGGCAGCCAAAGAGCCAGAGTGAAAGGTTCACGCCAGGCCCACCCAGATCTTCTAACCCACTTCATGCAGCAAACCGAAGCCACTGACCACACAGGATTCCAAGCCTGGTACCAGAGCTGCCTTTGTGGTTAAGACCAAGAGAAACTTGCCCTTGACACTGAGGACCTGTCCCGGGAACTGATTCTACCCCAATCCTGTGGTTTAGCCAGAAATAGGGGGAGCACGTGAAATCACTTCCCTTTTGCCCACAGCTCTGTGCTTTGCCCATCTTGCCTGGGGCCCGCTCTGCTGGACCACATTCTGGGAAAAGTTTGGGCAACCTGGTTCTGAGGGTAGCTGAAGGCCAGGCATCTGCTTCTGTCCACTGCTTCTAGGGCACTCAGCGGCAGGAAGGAACACCCACGGGAGAAGGAAAGCATGGAATTTCTCCATCCAGCAAGGTGATGCATGATAAACAATGGCCAGCAGTAAGACAGGGAGCAGGGGGCACCATAGAGTGGGGGTGGCTTTGCACAAAGAAATGAGCTCCTTCTCTTTGCTTAATCCCGAGGAGCCTGACGGCCACTTCAGGTCTTGTTGCTAAGGAATCTCTCTGCTAGGCCATGGAAACCCAGGAGCAAGAACTGCGGTTGAAAGCTAACACTTTATACTAATTATAGGAACAGAGTCAAGTCTGAGAACCACCATCGACAAAAAAAAAGGGGGCGGTGGGGAAATGTGTGTCATTTGCACAGCCTCTGCTTCACCCTGTTTACCCTCCAGACGCCCCCGCTGATGCAGTGGCCCACTGCTCACCAGTTTGCTGCCATGGTTTTCAGACCCTTATTTTATTCTCCATGTATTTATACGTGGTGAGGTGATCCAATGGGAAGAACATGAGTCTAGAGAAAAGAAGGACAGGGTTTGACTCCTCTGGTGTCACAGACTGACTGTGTGATGCACTTTCTCCTCGCTGAGACTCAGCTTATTCATCTGTTAAAGGGGTATGACAACTACTGCCATGGGTTGATTAGTCTTCTCTGCATAATGCACATCTACAGGGAAGGAACCTCAGAATAGGACCTTATCTGGAAATCGGGTCTTTGGAGATGTAACTGCTGAAGATGATTGGGGCGGGCCCTCAGCCCAGTGACAGGTGTGGTGTCCTGATGAGAAGAAGGGACACACAGATTACACAAAGGAGAACTCCATGTGGATTCAGGGACAGAAATTGAAGTGATTCATCTAGAAGCCAAGACGTGCCGAGAATTGCTGGCAATGCCAGAAGCGAGGAGGCAGCATGAAACAGATTGTGCCTCACAGCCTCCAGAAGGAATCGACCCTGTCACCCCTTGTCTTAGACTTCTGGCCTCTTGAACTGGGAGAGAATAAATTTCTATTATTTTAAAATATTAATATTATTTAATTACTATTCATTAATATTAATATATTATTATTATTTAAATATTAATAATACGACCATTACATTTATGGTCATTTGTGACAGTGGCAATGAGAAGCAAACATGACTCCCTTCTAAGGCTGTTACGAAGATTCCCTAAGGACAGCATGTGAAAGTGGCTGGCCTCCTGGCCGGGGCTGGGGTGACCCTCAACACAAGGCAGGTCCCTTGTGCTCTCTCCTCTGGCAACAGGCCAATAACAGGGTTTCAGGCCTTGTCAGAGGTTGGTGGCCATATGGCCTTTGAGCTTTTAGAACTCATGGACAGGAGTTCCCATTGTGGCTCAGCAGTAATGAACCCGACTAGTACCCACGAGAACCCGGGTTCGATCCCTGGCCTCGTTCAGTGCGTTAAGCATCCGGTGCGACCATGAGCTGTGGTATAGGCCAGCAGCTGCCGCTCTGATTCAACCCCTAGCCTGGGAACTCCCATATGCCACATATGTGGCCCTAAAAAGCAAAACCAACCAACCAACCAAACAATAACTCATGGACAAAAGAGAGAGCAAAGCGGTGCGTGTAGAATCAGGGCATCCCCAGAGAGCACGGCTGCAGGCAGGACATGCATGGATGCTGTCAACCAACAAAGCCAGTTTGCAAAGACAGAAGCTGCAGCATCTTGAAGCTGACAGTGCATGTGTACTTGTCAAGATGGGGAAAGTAGGCGGGGGCCCAGAGACCTGAGGTTCAAGATCATATGATCATAACCTTATATTGAGTGTTTATGATATGCCAAGAATCCAACTAAGCAATGTGAAGGCACAATCACACTTATGCCTCAAAACCCACCCAGGAAGTTCTTGTTGTGGCTCAGTGGGTTAAGAACCCAACTAGTATCCATGAGAATGTGGGTTCGATCCCTGGCCTCACTCAGTGGGTTAAGGACCCTGAGTTGCCACAAGCTATGATGTAGTTGCAGATATGACTCAGATCTGGTGTTGCCGCAGCTGTGGCTGTAGGCCGGCAACTGCAGCTCCAATCTGATCCCTAGTCTGGAAATTTCCATATGCTGCAGGTGCAGCTCTAAAAAGAAAAAGAAAAAAAAAAATTCACCCAGGAGGCCAGGGCTCTTGAAAGCTCCATGGTATGACTCAGGAAACTGAGACTCAGAGATGTTTAAATGACCTGCCCCAAGACATCCAGCAATGAGTGGTGAAGCTGCCCATCTCAGAGCCTTTTACTACCATGTTGCCTCTTGCAGATATGGCAGCAGAAGCTGGAACAGTCTGACTAACAAGATTAGCCCCAAGAGTCTTTGTCTGCCTTATCACATACTCTAAATGGATCCTCAAACTCTTCCCTTGAGCTGTTACTGTGTGCCGGTTTCCTTTACAGGCAATAGAACTGATATGGGTGATAATTGTCCCAATGATGAATGGACATTACAATGTCTAGGTATTTCATTCTGCCTTTTACCTACATTATCTCAACAGATCCACGTAGCAATACCTTGAAGGAGGGTATGATCCCTATTTTGCCGATGGAGGTTCAGAGCTTAAATAACTTGCCCAAGGACACAAAGCGAGTGAGCCACAGAGTGGAGATAGAAGCCCTGGCTTGTCCGCCTCTCCTAAGCCCACTCTAAAGAAGCAAATATTGACATGCTTTTTGTTTTCCCAAGTCACAGGATGAGGATGTAGCTCGGCTCGTTAAATCTCAAGCTTCACATTGGGTTCTTAGGTATGTCTCAGATGTCATCTTAAAAACTGTGCCTACCATCTGGTTCTACTTCAGATGCCTGGATGTCTCCTCTCAAGGCCCAAGGTGAGTGTCTTTCTCTTCAGCTGAGTGGTTGGAATTTTCTAGATAATGTCTGGCCACTCCCAAGAATGTCTGTTTGTCTGGGACACAGTTTGGACCACAATAGCAGGGATCTGAGAACAGCTGGCCCATTCCGGATGTGGACCCCTCCCCAAGCAAGCGGGGCCGAAGGTGGAGATCCAAGGACAGGAAATAACAGGGGCTGGGCTTTGTGGGGGGCGGGTACCAATGCTGCAGAAACACAATTAACAAACATTACAAGCTGTGTGTGAGACGCTGGAAGGCTGTTGGAACAAAAAAGTTGCCTGGAGCCAAGATGTTGCTTTGTTGTACTCTACAAACACTCAGCCTCCCATTTTCCCCCTTAGTTTTGCTGAGCACATCTTATGCAAAGTGCAAAAACGTAACGCCAAGCCACGCTCCCTGTGCTGGTGTGATTTCATGCGGAACCTCAGAATCAGTGCAGATGGTTAAAAACTCCTGTGGCTCGGAGTTCCCATTGTGGTTCAGCGGATTAAGAACCTGACTAGTCTCTGTGAGGATGCGAGTTCGATCCCTGGCCTCGCTCAGCGGATGAAGGATCTGGCATTGCCACAAGCTGCAGCATAGGTCACAGATGTGGCTCAGATCCCACCTGGCTGTGGCTGTGGCGTAGGCCAGCAGCTGCAGTTCCACTTTGACCCCTAGCCTGGGAGCTTCCATGTGCCACATGTGCAGCCTTAAAAAAAAAAAAAAGCAAAACTCCTGTATCTCATCTTGGCAGGGCACATGGCCATTAAGGGGATGGGAAAGGGAGAGGGTACAGGGCTCTGCCTGCAAAAACTGCAGTGGTTCCAGGGCATCTGTTAGCTCCCCACCAATGTCACTGTGCAATGCCAAATGCCTAAGTGAGCTTGTTTTTCTTTCAGCAACGTGATCGAGCCTGTTATGAAAAGTGTTCTTTAAAAGCACTTGATTTCACTCTCCAGTTCGTGTTTAACAAATCATGTTTTAGGCTAATTAATTTCAGAGTTGGGATATCAACACAAAAGAATTTCCTGAGAGAATACAAGATGTTTAAAACATTGAGCCCAATTAGAGTCACATATCCAGCTCGCCTTCCTCTTTACAAGCCTGGCTCCATCATGGCAAAATTTAAGCATTCAGGAACATAAAGGCACCACAACAACCACTTCTGGGATCAGAGCCCCTAGAGGCAAAGAAAGTCAGGCGTATGATGCAGAAAGATGCCCCCAGTTTATGACCTGAACCCTGGCCACACCAGGGAAAGTTCAAGATCAAAGATGCCACTGTGGGAGTTCCCTGGTGGCCTAGTGGGTTAAGAACCTGGTGTGGCCACTGCTGTAACTCAAATGGCTCCCTGGCCTGGGAACTTCCATGTGCTATGGGTGTGCCCCCCCCCAAAAAGTGTGGGGGGGTGCCACTGTGGTTTGCTCTGGCTCTTCCTTCCCCCACCAAACCTTGATATAATCAGGCTTTCGATAAATGTCACTTGGACTATTTTCTAATAGAAACTCATGTATCTGGAATTCACACACTGCTACCCTTTTCAAACCTGACCTCTTTCCAAAGTCTATCCCCTCACTGGTCCCTCCACTCTGGCCCTTCCCTCCCTCCCTCCCTCAGCTTTCTGCAAAGCCCAGACCCAACCTGCTTCCCACTCTACCCCAAGCCTCCAGGTGTGAGAAATAGCCCAGCAGAATGAACGACCTGGTTACACCTCCACATCCTTCTAGAGGACTTTACCTAGTCATCGTTGGAGCTCCTGGAACTCCTGGAGGGCAGGGTTCCCACCCACCTGAGTTGCAAAGCTCACCAGCGATCATTACCAATCAAGGTCTACTATCTCTGTCCTCAGAGGCTTTTGTGTCCCTTGGAGGGTTTTAATGATCTCGGCCTAAAACAGGACATCTCATTCTCCAAGGTTTCAGTTGTTATAATAACAAGTCACCCCACTGTTGAAATTTTCCCTCCAAATTACAGCCGTATTTATTGCAAACCCTAAGTAGTATTGAAAAGTTATAGTTTTGGGCTCCCAGGAAAAATAAACTCCACAGTGGAATTCCCATCATGGCTCAGCGGAAACGAATCTGACTAGCATCCATGAGGATGCAGGTTCAATCCCTGGCCTTGCTCAGTGGGTTAATGATCCAGCGTTGCCGTGAGCTGTGGTGTAGGTTGCAGACGCGGTTCAGATCTAGCATTGCTGTGGCTGTGGTGTAGGCCAACGGCCACAGCTCTGACTAGCCCCTAGCCTGGGAACCTCCATATGTCATGGGTGTGACCTTAAAAGGACAAATAAACAAATAAATAAATTCCACAGTAAAAATTTCTCCTGGCATTACAAACTCCGAGAAATCTGTCAGTGCTTTAGTTCTCAAAAAAAAAAAAAAAAAAAAATTGAGGGCATAACTTTTACACACTTTTTTTTTTTACTGTGGTAAAATGTATATAACATAAAAGTTGCCATTTTTACCATTTCAAGTGTACAAGGCAGTGATGGTTAATTGCATGCAATGTTGTGTAACTGTTAACCACTATCCAGTTCTAAAATGTTTTTATCACCCCAAATAGAAACTCTGTACCCATCAAGCACTTGGGGGTATAATTTTTGAAACGTTCTGTGAGGCTAATGAAGCTGGAAGCAGAATGCTGGAAGACAGATTCCATCTTTGCAGCCAAAAAGGGGGCGGGGAGACTAGAAGAAAATAAAATAATTATTGATTATATTGGGATACTGGAGTGACTATTTACTCTCTAAATGTTTGGTAATTAATTTTTGAGAGCCTCTTTTTGGTCTCATAAGCATGCTAGAAAACTAAAGGCACAATGGAAAAATAACAATGAATTGCTTAATTTTTAAACTGACATTGTTTCTGAAAAGTTGTATGTAAATTAGGAGTTTGTCAGCATGTGAAAATACAGGGTACAGGGGAAGCCTTATTTTGACTTGCAAATGCCAAGCACACAGTTACAGATTTGCTTCATCTGCATTATGCAAAAATCCCCAATATTGCTCATACCATCATAACAATAGATGGTTCTGCTTCTATTTCATAAAAATCCAAAACAACAACAACAAAGCCCCAGCAATTTAGTAGTATCAGGACCAATTCTTGAAGGAATTGAAACAAACGGTAGCTTGCTTGGAAAGAAAATTATGGTCACCTCTATCCCAGGTGATCAAAGATCCCAGTTTCTAGAGTGACTTTAAAAACAAACCAAATAACTAGAATACTTTTGCACCTGTGTTATATAGGTGGCGATTAAGCCTTGGCCTAAGAATCCATCCCAGGGAGATAATGTCAATCAGTGGTTAACAACTCAAAGATAATCCCTTCTTTGAACAGTCTGTTTTCAGAGGAACCTTCCCGTTGGGTTAATTGATGACTGATCTTCCATTAGAAGCACATCAAAGCATTGTTTGGGAACAGAGCAAAGCAGATGGGAGGGAGGGGGGCTCTTTAACCCTCAGGGCTAATGGCTGGAATTGAAGATCTCCTAATGGAGATAGCAGTTTTCGGTTTAATGAACCAGCCAGCTGTTTGAGAACTGAACGGCCATCAATTTCTGGGCTGTTGATGGATGTCCAGGAGCGCACATGCTTGAGCACACACACAAAGCAACACAAGCCTTTGTCCTCCCAACCTGTCAAATCCACCCCTGGCTGGCTCACATTCCCCTCTTCCCTAGCCTATCTTGCTGCACCTGTGACCAGTATAGCGGTCCTCTGCCCACCTGTGCCAGGACAGAAACAGCACCGCGCACCCATCACTTCTCTCAGTAACACCCTCCTTCAGCGCATGCCCACCAAAGGACCCTTTTCTTTTTCCCACCAAAGAGAGGTCGAAGCCTTTCACATCCTCCCCCCACCCCAGCAATGATGCGAGGAGGAGTCTTAAGTCAGTTAGACATATACTCTCTCCCACTTCAGCCAGTACCTCACTTCACACTCCCAGAAGCTGCTCTCTTGGGTTTAGAATCTTTCTCCTGCCAGCCCTCTCTGGACTCAGCTCTCAGGACTTAGTTACAAATTCTCATCACCCGGGGATCAGAGTTGTGACCTTACCGGGACCTGGTGTGATTCCACCTGACTCTCCATCCCAGAATAACCTAACCTGATGGGCCTGAGGTTTTCCTCTTTAAAAAATCTAAACCATGTTTGCCAAAGATGCACACTCGTCAATGCAAAAATATGCAATGGAGCCACTTGAGAATTTCTACAATCACTAAGGCTGTCAGTGACAAGTAATAATTGTGTATTTATATTGTGCCTAATAAGGGTAGGGAGTTTGGATCCAAAAGAAAAAATCTGAAGAGGAAAATAAGAGCTTTAGACTAGAGAGGGATATATCAAAACAAAATAACCTGGACTGCTTTGCTTCATCAAGCAGAGGTCTTTCATTCTGCAAAAAGCTTTGGAATGAAAACCACACAGACTATTGTGCAAAATTAATTAACTAGCTTGCAAATCTAAAAGGATCCTTCTAATAAAGTTAGTTCCTTGTGGATTTGCCTGATAAATTTTATGTCCACCCACTTCTTGAAAAAAAAAAGACCAACTCCCCTACAGTAATGAACCATGAAACATAGCAATACTTATGGATTTCATTAGCTCCAGCATCAATGAACTGGTCAGCATCAGTGAACAGCAAGATACAATGAACAGGGTTAGGGGTTTTTAAAACATATTAATTTGTAGTCACAGAATGTCCCTTATTAAAAATCAACTCCTAATTACTTTTTAATACAGTCTGTGCAGCCAAGAGACCAGAGTCCTTGAAAACAACTATCACCTAATGTCAATGACAAAACCTTCCCCAAAACTGTAGAACAAGAAGCAGCTGCAGTCAAGTGCATTGAACTTAATTCCCAACTGGGAGCTACAAAGCAACCAAATTTAAGTAGCAACAATATTAACATTTAGATGCTGTAATGGAACCACTAGCAGAGACTATGGCTAAGGCTGAGGCACAGGAGCACAATGCAAGCAATGATAGCACAAATTCATTTGCGAGGCGTTTTCAGGTATAAGTAACCCAACTGCAAGCCAATCTCGAAGACCCAGGATATGTATGTACTCACGTCTCTGATTTATTAATCTTCAAGGAAAAACGCTTCAGAAAACTAAACCATTTTATTTTATTTATTTATTTTTTTATTTTCCCACTGTACAGCAAGGGGGTCTGGTTATCCTTACATGTATACATTACAATTACATTTTTCCCCCAGCCTTTCTTCTGTTGCAACATGAGTATCTAGACAAAGTTCTCAATGCTATTCAGCAGGATCTCCTTGTAAATCTATTCTAAATTGTGTCTGATAAACCCAAGCTCCCGATCTCTCCCAATCCCTCCCCCTCCCATCAGGCAGCCACAAGTCTCTTCTCCAAGTCCATGATTTTCTTTTCTAAGATGTTCATTTGTGCTGGATATTAGATTCCAGTTATAAGTGATTATCATATGGTATTTGTCTTTGTCTTTCTGGCTCATTTCACAGAAAACTAAACCATTTTAAAAGGTATACAAACCCCTGCATGAATTTAGCACCTAGTCTAGAAGGAAGGGGTGCCAGCCTTGCACCTTGCACCATCTTTATCTCTCCTTTTGTAAAACGGGGGTGCTGTGTAGGGTGACACAGTATATCATCTAAGAGATAATATCACTGACCTGGGTGAGGGGATTAATCTGCTAACTAAGTTCTCAGTTTGGGGGCTAAGTCATAGAGAGAAAGGGCGCAGAGGGTTCCAGGACCCATACTGCACACCTGCCACCATTTTGCACTTGGGATGCACTAGTAAGATACTAGGAAGATACTATCTTTGAAGATCCCAAAAGCAGCCTTAGGAACTACTGGAACTACCATCATTCTGTTTAACAGATATGAATACACAAAGATGCATCATTCCAAGGTGCAGAACATTCTAGCATATTACTACTGAGCAGAAGAATCAGGTTTAGAAACGGGTTTCATTCCACACCTGGGAGCCTTGGCAGCTCTCTATCTTGATTCTGCCTTCTTGGAATTCCTAAGCTGAGTCCACTCCACTCATCCCAAGTATTCAGGTCTAAGGCATTTCCAGGCCAATGGAGCTGATAAATTAAGGCCTTACATCAACTGTGGAAACCAGCCTTCAGAACCTGATAAAACGAGGCCTCAGAAGAGTCGATGCTTATTTTTCAAGTCACTGGAACACAAGCAGATTAATTGTTAACTGTTTTTACCAGGAGTATTTACCAGGAGCGCAGAGATTAAAGATTCAAGAACTGCACTTAGGGGCCCTTAAGGGACCTTCTGTGCTCTAGGAGGAATCTCAAGCATGACCAGATCTGGACTTGTTTCAATTTAAATCTCAATTTGTTTGGTGCTAAACATCTGAAACCCAAACAAAAATGTGGACAGAATCCAGTTTGAAACTGAAATGAACTTAAGATATAAAACTTTGCTCTAAAAAAAAAAATTAATTAAAAAAATAAATAAAAGTCGGAGCTCTTGTAAATTTCCTAGGCTGCATTTCTATTACAGGCAAAGAGGAAAAAGGAGAACTATGACCATGTGACCAAGTAATCGATAGACACACAGTCATATGGGAGCTTCTTGGGGGATAATTCAATAGGTTCCATGGTTTGGGGGTGGAGACCCTTGACTAGTCCTCCAAGATGAAATGACTAGTGCTCCTTTAGATGTTCAAAGGATCATGAGATAGGTCAGAAAGGAGAGAGGACCTGATGGATCCAAGGTCGTGAGGCCAAAATAGAAATCTGAGCAAGAAAGAAAGTAATAAAAATTTAAAAATTGATTGAGAAAAATCATTTCTCTCCATTCAAAGGGGCTCTGGGAACAAAGGCCTGGCTCTAACCCTAGAGGTTCCTGTGCCTCTACTGATAGCAGAACAAATCTCAAAGACAAACCTGTTAGGATAACTTGTGTATAACACATGGATTCATCAGGGACATTTGCCCTCAAGATAAAAATTCAAGGAAAAGTAGAAAAATCAGCCAGAGGGAAAACCGTAAAACAGTTTCTCTGCAGCAGCCATATTCCAGGTTCGAATTGCGAAGCAGAATCTGCACAAGGTGAAAGATCGATGTTTTATTAAAAGCTGTATCTTTGGGGGAGTTCCCATTTCGGTGCAGCAGAAATGAATCTGACTAGCATCCATGAGGATGCGGGTTCAATCCCTGGCCTCACTCAGTGGGTTAAGGATCTAGCATGGCTGTGAGCTGTGGTGTAGTTTGCAAAAGACACAGCTCAGATCCTGAGTTGCTGTGGCTGTGGTGTAGGCCGGCAGCTGCAGCTCCAATTTCAACCCCTAGCCTGGGAACTTTCATATGCCTCAAGTGCAGCCCTAAAAAAAAAAAAAAAAAAAAAAAAGCTGCATCTTTGGAATTCCCTCCTTCTCCCCTCTAAGAGCCTTCCATAGGCTATTTCAGCTAGGAATGCTCTAGAAGTCTGGAAACTTGGGGTAGGAAGTGGCAGGCTCTCCTTTTATTTTCTTTTCCATTATGGTTTATTATAGGATATTGAATATAGTTCACTGTGCTATATACAGTAGGAACATGATTTTTTTTTATCTACTTTATATATAATAGTTTGCATCTACTATCCCCAAACTCCTAATTTACCCCTCCCCATCTCCCCTCCTCCTTGGCAACCACAAGCCTGTTCTCTATGCCTGTGAGTCTGTTTCTGTTTTGTAGATAAGTTCATTAGTGTCTTTTTTTTTTTTTTTTTGGTCTTTTTAGGGACGCACCCGCAGCATATGGAGGTTCCCAGACTAGGGGTCTAATCAGAGCTACAGCTTCTGGCCTATGCCAGCACCACAGCAACGCCAGATCCAAGCCACGTCTGCGACCTACACCACAGCTCACACCAACGCCAGATTCTTAACCCACTGAGCAAGGCCAGGGATCGAACCCACAACCTCATGGTTCCTAGCTGGATTTGTTTCCACTGCGCCACAACGGGAACTCCTGTGTCATATTTTAAATTTCACATATAAGTGATGTCGTATGGTATTTGTCTTTCTCTGCCTGACTTACTTCACTTAGTCGGATACTCTCTGGGTCCATCTGTGTTGCTGAGAACGGTAGGACTTCATTCATTTTTATGGCTGAAGTGCTCCTTTTCCATTTAAACACCCCCAGTAAGACATGGGAGCTGTTCACCTGCCAAGCGTCCCCCGGGTTGCCAGTTGCCCTGAGCAGGAGACCAGGATCCTGTGCTGGGCTTAGCTCCATCCATTCATTTGCTCTGGCAGATGGGTACCTTCTGGGTCTCAGGCACTGGGACACAGAGGGCGAACCAGGCATGGAGCTGTCATCTGGGAATTTATGGGAGTGGGAAAACAAGATGTTTTTCTATCACAGATACATGTGAAGCTGCATCAATGAAGAGGGCTTAGGACAAAAGGCACTGGATGCTCTGACAACCTCTAACAGGGCAATATGAACTGGTCAGGGGAGACTTCTGCAAAAAAGCAGTAATTTAGTTGCCATATGAAAGATGAAGAGTTAACTAAGCCATGGAGGTGGGTGGTGGTGGACAGAAGCCTGTTCCAGGCTGGTGAGAATGGCCCTGGGTGGGGGCCAGAGAAGCAAGGACAAGAAATGGCAAATAGTTTGGGTGGCTGGTGAAGGGTAGCAGAACTGCCACCCCAAAGCACGCCCCTTTCGCATAGGATTATCTTGAGCCGCACACAATTGCGAAGCAGCAGTGCAAGAAAAGCTCTCGGCCTTCCCCTCATTTGTCTAGAAGCAGGACATACATTTGCGTAAGTGTCCCCTATTCCTCTGTCCACCAGGAAGGGCAGAAGTTAATCACTAGAGACAACTCTAGACTCTCATCAGTCCAGAGATGGCACCAGGAGGCTACCTAACAATCCTGCCTAAAACTAGCCTTTATCTATCATCAGTCTCCCCATATATTTGTCTTCCCACAACTGGCCAACCCTAGAAGCTCCAGGTCCTTTTCTTTGGCCTCACCACTCCTCAACAAAATTATCATTCCTGGCTAAGATGCTACAGAAAGTCAGGTTCTAACCCCCACTTTGAGTTACTCATCACTATGTACTCCCATGTGTATGTGTCCACGATACATGCATTAAAAAACTTGTTGGCTGGAAGTTCCCATTGTGGCTCGGTGGTAACAAACCTGACTGGTATGCATGAGGATGCGGGTTCCATCCCTGGCCTGGATCAGCGGGTTAAAGGATCCCACGTTGCTGTGGCTGTGGTGTAGGCCGGCAGCTGCAGTTCTGACTTGACCCCTAGCCTAGGAATTTCAATATGCCTCAGGTGCAGCCCTTAAAAAAAAAAAAAAAAAAAAAAAAGAGAAGAGAAAATAAAATAAAATAAAAAACTTGTGTGCTTGTCTCCTGTTATTCTGTCTTTGGTCAGTCTCATTTGCAAGGCCCTAGCCAAGGAACTTGAGTTGAGTAGAGGACAAAGGCCTTTTCCCCACCTCCCCTACAAGAGGATGGAGTAAGGGATTCATGGAAAAGAAGATGCCTGGAGAGGTGGATTGGCCAGACCGTGTAGGATTTCGGTCTTAATTTTGGGTGCCATTGAAAGGATAAAAGCATGAGGGTAAGAGTGCGGAATGACATCCCACTTGCATAGCCAGCCTTGGTTTCTTGGTCCTGAGAGTGGCCTGCTGGTCTGGTTAACCCCCAACAAGGCCAGGAGTCTGGTCAGTGGAAAGGAATCCCAGCAGGGGCCTGACTATCCCAGGCCTCCTAGAGGCAGTGGTTCAAGGACTTCAGGATTCCAATTCCGTGGTCCCATAAAACCAATGAGTTTGAAGCCAGGCTTGAAATAATGTGTTTACTGTTGAACGTCTGATTTTTTTTTTTTCTTAATCTTTCTCATCCAGCCCTGGAGATAACACAAACAAAAAAATATGTGATGCCAATGAACTCCGGATGGCAAATTTACTCTGTTGGATCAAGTTAAGGCTGTAATTCATAATCATAAATCTCTGATTATTTCCAAACACATTGCACCTTTCCAACAGTTCAGTAAACGCTGTCTAGATTACGGACGTCAGCCTGATTCCTTTAGGCACTATCCTGCTAATAAGAATATTCTGACTTTTAGATGGTGCTGCATTAGCAGGTGAGGCTGAAAGGGCTGATACGAAGCAAACTGCACTACAAAGGGAGAGAGAGTGTGGGGTTCCGCACAGACAAAAGTCTTGGTGAGTTCCCGTTGTGGCTCAGCAGCAACGAACCCAACTAGCATTCATGAGGATGTGAGTTCAATTCCTGGCCTCGCTCAGTGGGTTAAGGATCCGGCGTTGCTGTGAGCTGTGATGTACGTCACAGATATGGCTCAGATCCCGTGTTGCTGTGGCTGTGGCTGTGGCGTAGGCCAGCAGCTGCAGCTCTGGTTTGACTCCTAGCCTGACAACTTCCATATGCCACATGTGCAGCCCTAAAATTAAAAACAAAAATTGTCTTGGATGCTGGTTCTGCACATGCTTGCTGAAGCACATGCCACTGGACCTCTCTGACCCTCAGATCCCTTTTCCGAAAATGGGAGTGCTATTGTGTCAAAGGAGATCCTGTATGTTACATGCCCAGGGGGTGCCAGGCACACAGGGACCATCACTGTGGCAGGAGGGGTGTGGCAGTAGGAGTCACCTGGAGAAGACAGTCACAGCTCTCTGTGGGTCAGCAACCCACCGGGCTGACTAGTAAGCAACTCGTCCATTACATCCCAAAGGAAAGGGGATCATGGAAGGAAAATATTTCATACAGAGGATTTCCCAGCTTAGCCTCAGCCTAAACCCCTTTACTCTCATCTTAAAAGCACGCAAGCAGCTGCAGAGGATTTCAGGCAGGCCCACAGAAGCCAGCTGTGGTCTCGCTCCAGGAGGCAGTGGGAATGATAGTGGCAGCTGCCCGTGGTTTCATGTGGAGAGAGGCTGCCTCCGTTCACATCCCAAAGTGCCCAAGTGCAAGTGTGGCTGCCTGGGTCTGCCTTGCCCTGACCCATGACCTTGAGACACACAGACAGATTTTCCTACCCTCGATTAATGTTTCAGGCAGATCCAGAAGGTGACAGTGAGAGAGGATTTGCTCCAGCAGATGTTCGGGACACAGTGAGAGGGGAAGGGGACTCCATTCCTGGACACAGCATCTTGGCCCTTGGGGCGCTTAGAGAGTGGGGTGTGCAGGACCGTGAACTCACTGGAAAGTCTCCCAGGGGCAACTCAGCATCCTGCATACTGTGTGCCTGTCTTTCCTTTTGTTTTTTTTTAAAGATCTTTGCTTGCTTGCTTGCTTGATTGTCTTTTTGTCTTTTCTAGGGCCGCACCCGCAGCATAAGGAGGTTCCCAAGCTAGGGGTCTAATGGGAGCTATTGCTGCTGGCCTATGCCACAGCCACAGTAACGCCAGATCTGAGCCGGGTCTGCAACCTACACCACAGCTCACGGCAATGCGGGATCCTTAACCCACTGAGCAAGGCCAGGGATGGAACCCACAACCTCATCGTTCCTACTCGGATTTATTAACCACTGAGCTATGACAGGAATTCCTAAAGATCTCTGCTTTAGCATGGTTTGATCCCTACTTTGATAGAAAACTGAAAAGGGGAAAAGACCCACTGGGAAGCCACCCAGTCGCACTAGGGACCTCAGCTGCATGATGGTGGCTTGTTAGCTCTCAAAAGCTTCCCCCGCTGGTCTTCGTGGCCTTCCTCCCCATTTCTTCTCTCCTAGATTTCTAGAAAAGTCACCTCCCCAGAAGCCACACTTGGCTCACTCAGGGGAGGCCTTCAGCCTCGTGGAGAATCCTCACACCAGAATCTCCAAGTCACCTGAAGGAATCTGCTCCTTTTCGAGGCTGAAGAGGGCTTGGGCCAGCCTCACGTGTTCTGGTCACATGTCCAGTATAAGAACACTGCAGTGTAAGAATATTCCTTGTAGTTATTCAGAAGGATTTCTGAAAAGGTTCCTTGAAACAAATCCTTAGAACCATCACCTCTTCTGCAAGGGTGCCTGGGTGGCCTGCAAGAGGACAGGGAGCAATGCAGGGTGTCAGCCTATCAGGGGCTAGGTGACAGGGTCCTCTTCCTGTCTTTGGTACCAGGAGCTTTATATGTGGACCACAGTCAAAGAGTGAAAATTAAGCCACCCATTTCCAATGGCCTTTCTCAGGTCCCCCATTCCTGCCTGTGGCAACACAGGTCTTTGGTGGAATAGCCCTATTATCTGAACCCAAACCCAAATGAGCCCATTTTTTTATTAAAGGATTCTGCAGAATCTTATGATAAGCTGCCTCAGTTTCCTCCATGTGACCGAGAAGAGACTAGATCCAGAGACAAAAGCAGAAGCAAGCAGAGAGTGATCAGCTTCTCTCTAGGAGGGCAGGGGGCTGCTGCAGAGCCTCGTTTACCACTGTCTCATCTTCCCAAAAGAGCAGCAAGGCAATCTCTGCCTCCCTCTGGGCCCAATCATACGGGGCTGGCTCTTTTATTTTTTTTATTTTTTGTCTTTTCTAGGGCCACACCCGCGGCATATGGAGGTTCCCAGGCTAGGGGTCGAATCGGAGCTGTAGCCACTGGCCTATGCCACAGCCACAGCCACGAGGGGTCTGAGCCACTTCTGCAACCTACACCACAGCTCACGGCAACGCTGGATCCTTAACCCACCGAGCAAGGCCAGGGATCAAACCTGCAACCTCATGGTTCCTGGTCGGATTCATTAACCACTGAGCCACGGGAACTCCATAGAGTCTGCTCTTTTAAACTTCAGCTTGAGTCAAGGTCAGATGTCTAGCCCTTGGAAAGTCAGATTTATAAGAGGCCCAAGGTTGCTGGCTGAAGGGAAACCCAGTTTTCAGTGCCTTTCTTGATAAAATGCTTAAGGTTTTTTTGTTTTGTTTTGTTTTGTTTTTAAGTGTAGCATACTGTGCATGTGGTTTGGAGGGGGATTTTACCATCCGCTCCCCCTCCACTCTTTTCTTCTGGCTCTCCGCTTTCAGGGCTAAATTATATGCCTCAGAGGCTAGTCCTGGGGGGCTGGGGGAGGGGACAAGGGAAGGGAGAGGGGAAGGCAAAAGGTTTTTACATTGGGTTTTGCTCCTATGACAAGAAAAGGGAATTCAATGAAAAGCCCTCTCCATCCCCAAAGTGCAAAATTACTATCATTACCAGCTGCCAAGTCAAAGCTGTTTCAGGGCAGACCTCATTTAACTGGGCATCTCGAAGATACAGGCCTATTTTACCATTTTTCATTTTTCCGATTTTGTTTTCTCCGGACTCCCGAACTGATTCATGCAAAGTAAATGACATTTCATAATAGACTCAGGGACAATGCCATCCCCGGGGGGCAAACCTATTCATTAAAAGAGGGGTGAGGTAATGAGCCCATCTGCTAGGAAAAGCTTCGTGCTCTCTGAGCCCTGAAGGAAGAAGAGCTTCAAGCCCATCCTGGCAAAATGTAGGGGCTGAAAGCTGGTCCCTTCTTAGGTTTCCTTCCTAAAGATAGTTGCTCAGGACACTCAGAAAAACATCCCATTCCTAACTGCTTGGAAACTTGAGCCATTTTTTCCTAATCGTAATTTCACTAGTTCCGGGGGAAGTGGCTTTTCTCTTATCCTGAAAACCAGATGTCAGGAGAAGGAAGAAATCCCAGAACAAAGCAGATGGCAGAAGAAGCAGGAGGCTGATGGGAGCCGAAGGCTGCAGGGCAGCTCCGGATCAAAAATGGTTTCTATTACTATATAAGGGATTCTACGGGAAAAGGAAAAAAAAAAAAAAAAGCCATTTTATTTCTAAAACACTCCTCTCTTCTTATGCATTCTGGATCTTTAGACTTAGCTGGGCAATCTCAAGAATGAGTCAAGTTTGCTTCACCATGGGGATAAAATGTGTTAGTTTTTGGTAGTGGTGGTAAGTGGGGGTGATTTTTAAATGCTGTTCCTGGCTTGCAATAGGAAACTATATAATTCTTTTTTTCTTTCTTTTTCTTTCTTTTTCTTTCTTTCCCGTTTTCTTTTTTTCTCCCTTCCCTCCATTCCTCTCTCCCAATTCTTTTATTCTTTCTTTCTTTTTTCTTTCTTTTTTTCCTTCCTTCCTTCCTCCCTCCCTTCCTTTCCTTTTCTCCATCTTGCTGCTTCTTCCTTTTTTTAAAAAAAAAAAAAGAAGGTCTAATTCTTAAATGTCAAAAATTGGTTAGCGAAAGCAATAGTTCACTGAAAAACCTAACTGAACAATCTGCATTCTATCTCCAGAGCTGGGATGCGAAGAATGTTGGCATTCTCCCCACAGTGTGTATTCACATAGGTGTTTATAATACATTTGCTGAAGTCTTGGAAAGCACAGAGGTATGTAGCAGGTGTGGGGAACCACTGGGAAGAACTGGCAAAGGCAGAAGGTCAAAGGTCACACTACTCTTTCTTAACTGAAGGTCGGGTTCTGCACCAGGACAGAAATTCAGCTTCCAATCTGCACATCGATCTTCATTTCATCCCTGACGGTTTGCAAAGAGCTTGGCTTGTGTGCTGGGAACCTGAGTTCTAGAACCATCTCTGTCACTCACTCACTTTCAGTGAGTCACTTACCCGCTTAGTTTTAAAAGGCAGTGCCGGCTACCTAATAGGTACAAAATTAATTATCTTTTTAGGACAGTTTCTTTGAGATACGATTCCCAGAACATAAGCTTCACTCTTCTAATTCAGGGGTTTTTAGTAACTTCATGGATGGGAACAACCATCGCTTCTACTCATTTTTTGATGAATGAATGAATCAGAAGATTAAAGGTCACATGGCCTTAAGTGTCGGCTGTATTCTGAGTACATTTTGTAAAATAAGTGTCGGCTGTATTCTGAGTACATTTTGTAAAATAATTTACCAAATCCCCACACCAAATCTATGGAACTGGTCTCATTATTAACCCCACTTTATAGTAAAGTCATCTGAGATGTGTACCCAGGCGGTCAACACTGCAGAGGAAACATTCTTAGCCAGTTTGAAAATTCTGTGTTTCTATTAAAAGAGTCTGACATAGTGAGGTTCCTTGTTTATTACATCATTTATGTTATAAATAAAAATATCAACAGCCTTCCTTTTCATTTTCTGACAAATCTGCCATCCTAAACAAAATATATATATATATTCCAGGCAGGATCAGGAAAATGGCTAGACTGTAAACTCATTGATACAAGGATGCATCTGAGTCATTTTGGAGTCCCTAGAAGCTGGCACTTAGTGGAATTTCAATAAATGACCAACAGGTAGGTAAGGAACATTACCTGCCATGCATTATACATGGACCACCTGCAAGTCCCCATTTAGGCTAGCTAGAAGGAAGAGCCAGGTGCCTATAGCTGGCTTAGTAACCACATCCAAATCACATCAGCCATCACCAACCCATGCCAGAGGCCTTTGGGACCTGAAATTGGCATTAATGCTATAGGCAGTATTTTTTCTTTGAGTAGTAAGAATGAATCAGTTTGGGCAAACCAAGGAGAAACACATCACCCCTCATATGCAGAAGGAATTGCATGAAATGGCCCAGCCCTCTCCACGCTAATGGAAAATGTGATTTGAGCATGTAATTTCAGACATCACAGGCTCATTGACTTGGGGGCTTGTTTGAGTAATGCTGTACATTTAAGCTGGCTGCAGGAGGTTGAGGGGAGATTCAGAGATGTGCCAGTTCAATGCCATGCCCAGCCCATGGTGGTCCTACCCCAGAAGCTCAATTCTTCTTTCTTCTAAGACTCTAACAGCCATGCCTTTGCCACTGCTACGGCCGATGGTTGCGATTCAGCCTTAGAAAAGAAACAAAAGTCCTGATGCCAGTAAATAGCACAAAATGGGGAGAGGGCAATGGAAGGGAAGAATTACATGAATAAACTTTCATGCTTAAGAAAAGGTTTTCTTCCCCCTGCACCACTTGTTTTGAGAAGCTCCCCAAGAACAAAAGGTTATTCTTGTGCTTGAAGGCAGGCCATATGGGATCCACTTTCAGAGCTCAGGGTCCATTTGAAATCCCTGGGTTAAAAGAAAACTCAGCAGGAAGCCTGGGGTGGCTGAAGGGAGGGCTGGCTCCTTTCTGTTTCCAAGGCATGCCACCAACCCAAACACAAGCAGCTCTAGTTAAAAGCAGGCCTCCCTCCAGGATTCTCCCTGATGGGACTCACAGCTAGGAAGATTGTGCAAAGAGACTGCCAGCATCCTCTATGTCTGCAGTATTTAATAACTAGGCTTCCATCCTGCATCATCTATTTAGGATGCCCCACTTAGACAAGGTCCCCCATGTACACCATTTTCAGAGTTCTCCATGAAGAATGTCCTGAGGCTTTCGGACAGCCCCTAGATGTAAGTACCATGAAAAGGAGATCTGCTGCCTTACACCGATGCTTGGAAAAAAAGAAAAAAGCTTAGCAGCCAGAACACTAAAGATTCGCCACGTCTATTCTCAGAATTTGTACTTTCTGATTCCTCTTCTTTGCCATCAAAGTTTGCCAATCCAGATCCCCATCCATATGGTTGGGAAAAGCATAATGGTCAAAAGTCAAAGTAATCACTGGCAGAAATCTTGGCCAGAGACGGCTAAAGGATGTGGCCAGACAAGATATAAAATTGGACGGTGACCTAGGTTGCCCAGAAGAATCGAAAGCAAAGACCCAAATAGAGATTTGTACACTTACATTCACAGCAGTACTAGTCACTACAGCCAGAAGACAGAAAAAACCCAAATGCCCATCAATGGGTGAATGGCTAAAGAAAATGTGGTACACACACATACACACTCTCACCCACACAGGAATATTATTCAGCCATGAAAAGTTACGAAATTTCAATACATGCTCCAATATGGCAAATTTGAAAACATGGTGCTACATGAAAGGAGCCAGACAGAAAAGGAGAAACATTGTTTGATTCTATTTCGGATGAAGAAAAAGGTTTGGCAATAGATGGTGATGGTTGCATAACATTGTGAGTGTACTTAATACTGCTGACTTTTGCACTTACACATGGTTTAAAATGATGCAATTTTATCTTATGTGTCTTTTACCACAATTTTTTTAAAAAAATTAGTTAAGACTCTCAGAAGCTGAGATTCTGGTTTCGCCGTCTTTGAATCTCCAACACCTAGGGTATTCCAGCTCAGAGGGGCAGCTTCACAGAAGTCTGCCACACTGAGCCCCTGTACAGTAGAAAGGTTGTAAAGTTAATCCTGTATCAGTTTACAGGGCACCTCCCCCACCAGGCATCTGATGCCTCGGATCCACACCACAATTGAGTTTTTATTTCCAGAATGCACAAAATGATCTCATTTGCAGAAGTAAATATTCATCCAGCTCTATTTCTCCAAAAGCTTTATGTTCATACAGATTGTATGCAGAATCACATAGATTTTATTTTATTTTTTTTATTTTCCCACTGTGCAGTAAGGGGGTCAGGTTATCCTTACATGCATACATTACAATTACATTTTCCCCCAGCCTTTCTTCTGTTGCAACATGAGTATCTAGACAAAGTTCTCAATGCTATTCAGCAGGATCTCCTTGTAAATCTATTCTAAGTTGTGTCTGATAAGCCCAAGCTCCCGATCCCTCCCACTCCCTCCCCCTCCTATCAGGCAGCCACAAGTCTCTTCTCCAAGTCCATGATTTTCTTTTCTGAGGAGATGTTCATTTGTGCTGGATATTAGATTCCAGTTATAAGTGATATCATATGGTATTTGTCTTTGTCTTTCTGGCTCATTTCACTCAGGATGAGATTCTCTAGCTCCATCCATGTTGCTGCAAATGGCATTATGTCATTCTTTTTATGGCTGAGTAGTATTCCTTTGTGTATATATACCACCTCTTCCAAATCCAATCATCTGTCGATGGACATTTGGGTTGTTTCCATGTCCTGGCTACTGTGAATAGGGCTGCAATGAACATGCGGGTGCACGTGTCTCTTTTCAGTAGAGTTTTGTCCGGATAGATGCCCAAGAGTGGGACTGCGGGGTCATATGGAAGTTCTATGGATAGATTTCTAAGGTATCTCCAAACTGTTCTCCATAGTGGCTGTACCAGTTTCCATTCCCACCAACAGTGCAGGAGGGTTCCCTTTTCTCCACAGCCCCTCCAGCACTTGTTATTTGTGGATTTATTAATGATGGCCATTCTGACTGGTGTGAGGTGATATCTCATGGTAGTTTTGATTTGCATTTCTCTTATAACCAGCGATGTTGAGCATTTTTTCATGTGTTTGTTGGCCATCTGTGTATCTTCTTTGGAGAAATGTCTATTCAGGTCTTTTGCCCATTTTTCCATTGGTTGATTGGCTTTTTTGCTGTTGGGTTGTGTAAGTTGTTTATATATTCTAGAGATTAAGCCCTTGTCGGTTGCATCATTTGAAACTGTTTTCTCCCATTCTGTAAGTTGTCTTTTTGTTTTCTTTTTGGTTTCCTTTGCTGTGCAAAAGCTTTTCAGTTTGATGAGGTCCCATGGGTTTATTTTTGCTCTAATTTCTATTGCTTTGGGAGACTGACCTGAGAAAATATTCATGAGGTTGATGTCAGAGAGTGTTTTGCCTATGTTTTCTTCTAGGAGTTTGATGGTGTCCTGTCGTATCTTTAAGTCTTTCAGCCATTTTGAGTTTATTTTTGTGCATGGTGTGAGGGTGTGTTCTAGTTTCATTGCTTTGCATGCAGCTGTCCAGGTTTCCCAGCAATGCTTGCTGAATAGACTTTCTTTTTCCCATTTTATGTTCTTGCCTCCCTTGTCAAAGATTAATTGACCATAGGTGTCAGGGTTTATTTCCAGATTCTCTATTCTGTTCCATTGGTCGGTCTGTCTGTTTTGATACCAGTACCACACTGTTTTGATGACTGTGGCTTTGCGGTATTTCTTGAAGTCTGGGAGAGTTATGCCTCCTGCTTGGTTTTTGTTTCTCAGGATTGCTTTGGCGATTCTGGGTCTTTTGTGGTTCCATATAAGTGTTTGGATTGTTTGTTCTAGTTCTGTGAAAAATGTCCTGGGTAATTGGATAGGGATTGCAATGAATCTGTAGATTGCTTTGGGTAGTATGGCCATTTGTACAATATTGATTTTCCCAATCCAGGAACATGGAATATCTTACCATTTCTTTACATCTTCTTTGATTTCTTTGATTAAAGTTTTATAGTTCTCGGCATATAGGTCCTTTACCTCCTTGGTCAGGTGTATTCCGAGGTATTTGATTTTGTGAGGTGCAATTTTAAAAGGTATCATATTTTTGTATTCCTTTTCTAATATTTCATTGCTGGTATACAGAAATGCAGCTGACTTCTGAATGTTAATCTTATATCCTGCTACTTTGCTGAATTTATGAATCAGTTCAAGTAGTTTTGGGGTTGAGTCCTTAGGGTTTTCTATGTATAGTATCATGTCATCTGCATACAGTGACAGTTTGATCTCTTCTCTTCCTATATGGATGCCTTTTATTTCTTTGGTTTGTCTAATTGCTGTGGCTAGGACTTCCAAAACTATGTTGAAGAGCAGTGGTGAGAGTGGGCATCCCTGTCTTGTTCCAGATTTGAGTGAGAAGGCATTCAGTTTTTCCCCATTGAGTATTATATTTGCTGTGGGTTTATCCTAAATGGCTTTGATTATATTCAGGAATGTTCCCTCTATACCCACTTTGGCGAGGGTCTTGATCATGAATGGATGTTGGACTTTGTCAAATGCTTTTTCTGTGTCTATTGAGATAATCATATGATTTTTGACTTTTTTTTGGTTAATGTGGTGTATGATGCTGATTGATTTGCGTATGTTGAACCATCCTTGTGAACCTGGGATGAACCCCACCTGGTCATGGTGTATAATTTTTTTGATATGTTGTTGGATTCGGTTGGCTAAGATTTTGTTGAGAATTTTTGCATCTATATTCATCAATGATATTGGGCGATAGTTTTCTTTTTTGGTGGTATCTCTGTCTGGTTTTGGAATGAGGGTGATGGTGGCATCATAGAATGTCTTTGGGAGTATTCCTTCTTCTTCCACCTTTTGAAAGAGTTTCAGGAGGATGGGCACCAATTCCTCTTTATATGTTTGATAGAATTCACCTGTGAAGCCATCTGGTCCTGGACTTTTATTTGTAGGGAGTGATTTTATGACCTCTTCAATTTCATTTCTAGTGATCGGTCTGTTCAGTTGGTCTGTTTCTACTTGATTCAGTTTTGGCAGGCTGTAAAATTCTAGAAAATTGTCCATTTCTTCCAGATTGTCGAACTTGTTGCCATATAGTTGTTCATAGTATTCTCTTATGGTTTTTTGTATTTCTGCTGTATCCGTTGTGATTTCTCCTTTTTCATTTATAATTTTGGTTATTTGGGTTCTTTCTCTCCTCTTTTTAGTGAGTCTGGCCAGGGGTTTGTCAATTTTGTTGACCTTTTCAAAGAACCAGCTCTTGGTTTTATTAATTTTCTCTATTGTTTTTTGAGTCTCTATTTTATTGATTTCTTCTTTGATCTTTATAATTTCCTTCCTTCTGCTGACTTTAGGACTTTTTTGTTCTTCTTTTCCTAATTCATTTAGGTGGAGGGTTAAGTTGTCAATTTGGGATCTTTCTTCTTTTTTGAGAAAGGCCTGTATTGCTATAAATTTCCCTCTGAGCACTGCTTTCGCAGCATCCCATAGATTTTGAGCGGTTGTGTCTTCATTATCATTTGTTTCAAGGTCGTTTTTAATTTCCTTCTTGATTTCTTCATTGACCCATTGGTTTTTTAGTAGCATGTTGTTTAGTCTCCATGCAGTAGGTTTTTTCTCTTTCCTTTTCCCATGGTTGATTTCTAATTTCATGGCGTTGTGGTCAGAGAAGTTAGTTGAGATAATTTCTATGCTCCTAAATTTATTGAGATTAGCTTTGTGTCCCAATATGTGGTCGATTCTTGAGAATGTTCCATGAGCATTTGAGAAGAATGTGTATTCTGCTTTTTTTGGATGTAGTGTCCTGAAGATATCAATGAAGTCTAACTTTTCTATTGTTTCCTTTAGGATCTCTGTTGCTTTATTGGTTTTCTGTCTAGAGGATCTGTCCATTGATGTGAGGGGGGTATTAAGGTCTCCTACTATGATTGTATTCTCATCAGTATCTCCCTTTATGTCTGTTAATATTTGTTGTATGTATCTGGGTGCTCCTGTATTTGGGGCATATATGTTGACGATAGTAACATCCTCTCCTTGGATGGATCCCTTAATCATTAAGTAGTGTCCTTCTTTGTCTTTCTTTATGTCTTTTGTTTTAAAGTCTATTTTGTCTGATATGAGCATTGCGACTCCTGCTTTTCTGTCATGTCTATTGGCGTGAAATATATTTCCCCACCCTTTCACTTTCAATCTATATGTATCTTTTGTCCTAAGGTGAGTTTCTTGTAGGCAGCATATTGAAGGTTTTTGCCTTTTTATCCACTCAGCCACTCTGTGTCTTTTGATTGGGGCATTCAGTCCATTGACATTTAAGGTGATAATTGATAGATGATTATTTATTGCCATTTGAACCTTGAGAATCACATAGATTTTATTTCTCTTGCTACAAGGGCTGAATGTTGGCACTGAAACCTAAGTCATGACTAGTAACATTAAAATGGCTCCAGACACACATCTATTTCTCCCAAGAAGAGACAGCTCTCTCTTGATAAGATTTCAAAGCCATTACTATTTTATAGAAAATGAACAGATTTAGAAATGGTCTTTGGAGTAATTTCCTCCAAGACCCTCAACTGAAGCATAAGGATTAAATTTATTCAACAAATATTCGCTGAGCATCTAATCTCTGCTAGGTGCCCACCATTCAAGGATATGGTGTTTAGTGGATTTTCTCAGACTCTAAACCTGTGCAAATCAATTCAATCTGAACGGCTTGTTCATTTCTAAATCATCCCTAAATGGAAGACATACCACTTAAACAAAAAGTTCTGCTCACCAATTCCAATGTGTCCGTGTAGGTTGGGAGATGGGGTGGTTATCCTACCTGCCCAACACACCCCACCCCCAACAAGCAATTCTCAGACACAAGCAGGCTGTCTTGCAATTCAACTCAATTCTGACACTATCTACCTGGAGTTAGCATCAGATCCCACAGGTTAAGGCTCAATCCTACAAGACTGCCCCTCCCCCACTTCAGATGCCCGTTGCAAGCCTAAGTTGTTGTTTGTGCTTCTGATTAACCAGCTACAGATCCAAGGTTCACACACACCCCCTCCTTGGGCTCAACTAACTTGCTAAAGTGACTCACAGAACTCAGGAAACCTATTTACTGTTTACTCACTAGATTACTGGTTTAATTTTAAAAAGGGCATAACTCAGAAAGAGGTGGATGGAAGAGATGCACAGGGCAGGGTATGGGAAAGGGCATGGCGCTTCCACCCCTTCTCTGATTGAGCTCTTCATCCAAAACTCCACGTGTTCACCAACCCAGAAACTGAACACTTTTGGGTTTTTTAATGGAGGCTTCATTACATCTATATGTGTTGTCTTGATTTGTCTGCCCCCCTGATTCCCCTTAAAGAACTCTTCCTTCTGCCACTACCTCCTTTGGCCCCATGGTCCAGGGAAGCTGACATCCCTTCAACTCCAAGAGGGAGTATGTGACCCAAGCCTGACCAATCAGAACACTGTGCCTTCCTCCCACGCTCTCCCTCTGGAGCCATGATGGACAAGAGAACCATTCCAAGCCAATGAATTCTGAGACGTTGGCTGGAACTGAAAGGAGTTGAGAAAATAGGATAAAAGACTGGAGTGGCTATCAGTCATCTTGAAACCACAAGGAAAAGGGTCTACAGTAATAGAAGCAACAAAGGAAAACCCAGCTAAATGGGGAAAGAGGAACACCAATGATGTCATCTGAACCCCTGGATTTTGCATGCCTAAAGCCCATCCCTGTAACTTTCAATGGTCTGAGCTTTTAATCCTCTTCATAAGCCAGTTGGACTTACACCAGCCTTTGCTAATGGCAGCATTTCCTGTCCCTTAAAACCACACAGAACTAAATATATATATAAAAAAACCTAAGCAGCAAAAACATTAACTTTTTGCATCTTTAGTGTATTACTTTTACTAGTTACAATTTACGTTTGTACATTTTTAGCACAATAATTTCTTTAGTTATTTTTTAATATATTGTACAATATATTATGCCATTCTTTTTTTCTTTCTTTCTTTTTTTTTTGGATGCACCCTCAGCATGTGGAAGTTCCCAGGCCAGGGAATGAACCCCCGCCACAGAAGCCACCCTAGTGACAGCACTGGATCCTTAAGCCACTGTGCCACAAAGAACTCCCACTGTGCCATTCTAATCTACGAATTGTAAAAGGAAAAAACAACTAATCAGATGGTGTAATTTTCCTATTTATAACACTCTGAGAAAAGAAACAGCGAATGAGACCTTGCTTCTAACATCTCATTCAACCTTGCATGGAAAGTGTCAGACACCACTGCATTATCTGTTACAAAATGGTTTGGCTCCATCTTCGGAAATAAGAGTAAACTCTATACCCAAACATGCTAATAGAAATTCTAAACAAAATATATGTGTGGATAATTGGAGCTGTTCTGCACCTTGACTGTGATGATGGGTCTGAAACTCTATGCATTTGGCCAAACTTACAGAGCTATGCAGCAAAAGGTAAGTCTTTTCGTTTGTAAATAAAAAGTGAATAAATCTTAATGCATATATATAACATAAAACTATCTGGGATCAGAAAAGCCGCAAAGATCACCCGCATAACTTTATCCATCAGCACACACAGAAAGAGTTCTGAAAGTCATTTTTGAGTTAAGCAGATGTTCTATTGATTACAGACATTCCTTGATCTTTGTGACCTTGAAAGAGTTGAAGCATATAACTCCAAGCTTCCTTTCTCTACTTCACTCTCCCTATAGACAAGATATAAACAGGACTGTGCAGTATCTCCCTCCACTGTTTGACCTGAACTAGGAGAAGCACACAAACATAAAAGCTGTCCCCCAGCATGCAGGGTACAGAATGCCTGGCCAGAAGTGGGTCTGAAAAGGACTTCCCATAATAGTTTTCAAATCCTAAGAAGGATAGTCTTCAGCTCTACTCCCTTGCCAACAGGTTCAATGTCAGTGGCAAACAATTTGATCAGATTTGAAAGCAGAGCCTGTATAACTTTCATGCAGTGGCGGTTTACAAGCTGTATGCTAAGATTTCCTGCAGTGCATCAACAATCATTACTAACTAGTTAAGAAATAATTATAGCATTAAATCACCAGGTAAAAATCCCAGAGAACATTCCTACTTAAGCTTTGCCTCCCTGAGAAGAAAAGTGCTATATAAATGGAAGGTCCTAAGGTATTACAGTAATTACTAGAGAAAGAGAAATAATTTACAACGAAATTGGAACCTGAAACCGAAGAGCATTGCTGCAGCCTTAGAGCTGCTCTGCTTTAGCAGACTTCAAAAAAAAGAAAAAGAAAAAAAGAAAAAAGAGAAAAAGTCCTCCGGAGAAGCACACCATTAGCTGCTTAGAATCTCCAGTGCCTGAAACAGGAGGGGTACATTTTTTTGTTTCTGGACGATGCTAGTGCCCTGAGTTCAGAAAGGCAATTTCCCTGAAGTATAACAGGAAATGTACCTTGATGAGTGTGAGGCACTAAAGGTGTAAGTTGCCCCCGCGTCACGCAACAGAACGTGAGAGTAAAATCCAGCCACGCAGGAGACCTACCTTAAAGAAAGAGAAGAGCATCCAGGTAGCAATCATGACCTGACTCGCCTGCAGTTACAGCCTGTGCTTGGGAACCAGCTGCTCCTAAAGCTTCGCCAGGGTTTCCCTGTCCTTGGTAGGACGTCTGACGTAAGGACACAAACAGGTCACAGCGTTTCAGGTGAAGCGGCCCGGAGCTGGCATCCTGGGCGCAAGCGTCCCTGGCGGCCGCCTCCCCAGGAAGTTCACAGCCTGCAACGTGAACCGGCCCAACTTCTCCAGTTCAAAGCTGCAATTTGGAACCACGTTGTCGCTTTCAAGGGCAAATGAAACAGGAGTCGAGTGTATGTATTTGGACACAGCTACTAATTATCAGATTACATTCGATCAGATTAATTATGATTCAACAAATGCTAGCTGGGAGCTGAAATCAAAGGTAATAGGAGAAGGGAGCCCTGAGGAGTTGGTGAGCAGTTTGCGTTTTGTTTGGTTTTCAGTTCTGGTGACTTACTTTGTAATACAAACACCAGAAAGTGACCTCCAAGACGTTCTCCCTCCTGCAAAGCCACCAGCTCTCCAAATGAGAGTCACCGGACACTGTGTTTACAGTAAAGACAAGTAACTATTGGTTCAGACAAAGGCACCTTTACAAAGAGAGGAAGAAAACCTGTTTAGCAAAGAGGCAGGCGCAAAAAGGGACGAGCCCGTCGTGAAAAGTGATACGACATGAAGTTCAGACACAGATGCTCCTGTTGATGGAACAGAATATAATTCTAGCCTTTTAAGACAAAGCCTTTTAAGAATCAAAATCCTACTTTTATGGAGAACTGTTATTAAGGAGAATTAAAAAAAAAAAAAAACCAAAACACCACCGTCCTGTTTTTAAGAGTTTGGGGGGAAAAGACCTGGGAAATTATATTCTTGGCTTCTGTTAGAATGGCTGGCTCCCTCCTTTTAAGGCCAAGAGGCAGCACCATGACCTCACCCACTGGCCACTGGAGTCAACCAGTATTTCTCAGAGTCGGGACTTGCTGGATCCTTGCCTTATTTGTCAATGGAGGTTTTTTTCCTCAACTGGTTTTTACATGCCTTATATGATCTCCAGAGAGCCTTTTCATTCTACTTCTAAAAATTTTATCAGACAAATCTAATCTTAACTTCAGCCACAGCAAGTGAAATGAGAGGAGGCAGTTCTTTGAACTATATATACATACAGGTGCTCTTCTGCAACTAACCTCATTTCCCTTTCTCTCCTGTTTAATCCTAATCAGTGCCTTCTCTCTCCCTGCTCATGACACTGACCATAATCGCCCCTTCAACACCAATCCATTCCTGCCCCATGGCCTTTGCTCTTGCTGTCCCTCGCCACCGCCTGCCCCCCCCCCCCCGCCAGTATTCTTTCTGTAGGTCGGCTTGGCCTAATGTAATGTTTCTGTGATGATGGAAATGAAATGATCTCTATCTGCACTGCCCAACATGGTGGCCACTAGCCATATGCTGGCTATTGACAACTTGAAATGCAGCCAGTGTGATAAAGGAACTGATTTTTAAATATCGTTTAATTACATGCAAATTTAAACAGCTCCATATGGTCAGTGGCAACCAGATAAGACAGCAGCAGCTACAGCTCTTCCTCTGAGCAGCTTCTTTTCATGATTCAGACCTCAGCACATGGAGGTTCCACTGTGGGGCAACGTGATCAATGGCGTCTCTGCAGCAGGAGGGACGCGGGTTCAATCCTCGGCAGCCGCTTTGCTGCAGCTGCAGCTGTAGGGTAGGCCACAGCTCTGGCTCAGATTCAGTCCCTGGCCTGGGAACTCCATATGTGGAGCAGGGCAGCCAAAAAAGGAACAGACCTCAGCACATATGCTGAGGGGCCCTCTCCTGACTGCCACATCTAAGCAGCCTCCTCATCCCACACCCCCCTTTCTTCTCTTCTCAGCACTCATCACTCCTCCTGAAATGACTAGGCCTATTTGCTTTGTATTGTTTGCCTCCCTTCTTTATTTTTTGTATTATTATTATTATTATTATTATGGCTGCACCCGAGGCATATGGAGGTTCCCAGGCTAGGGATCCAATTGGAGCTACAGCTGCCAGCATACACCACAGCCACAGCAACACCAGATCGAAGCTGCGTCTGTGACCTACACCACAGCTCATGGCAATGCCGGATCCTTAACCCACTGAGCAAGGCTAGGGATCGAACCTGCAACTTCATGGTTCTTAGTCGGATTCATTTCCGCTCTGCCACGACGGGAACGCCACATCCCTCCTTTACAATGTAAGGTCCCCAAGGATAGAAATCCTGTCTCTCTACTCCACTGCTGTCTCCCCAGTACTATCCAGAACAGTGTCTGGCACAGAGAAGACACTGTAAATATTCGTTTGAGTCAACCCATGAATGAGTCAATTCACCTGGCCCAGGTGCTTCCTTGCTGGAAAGAAGAAAGAAGGAAATCCACTCATCTTGGCGAGTGAACTGTGAATTGCTTATATCAGAACTTTGACTCATGGAACCATGTTCCACAGCTCATCCAAACATCCAGCTCTGCATTCAAATGGTAAGGGGGTAAAAGAGCCCCTAACCAGCATCACACGGTTGGAGACCTTGGGATCCTCCAAGAACAGACAGGATGTTCCTCTCACATCGGGGAAGAGCTACCTGTGAAGAAATGACTACAACTCTGAGGACCCACAAGATTAATGCCAGCCCTTGTGGGAATGAGCTGTGTCAGGGGCTGGGCACAGGGCCCATGACCAAGACAGACCAGATCCTCCACCCTCTGGGTGCTCACCTCCTCCGGAAGAGAGGAACACATCAATAGAACGAAGACGATGAACTAGCTCTGAGCCTCTACAACGGGGGCTTGTACCAGTGCTATGAGAACCCGAAAGGAGACACCTCACTCAGCCTGGGGTAGTCAGGGAAGGCTTCCCGGAGGAAGGGCTGATAGATCTAACCCTTGAAGGGGGATAGAGTTAGGACATGGTGGTGTGGGTTGGGGGCTAGAAGTGACAAGGAGCTAGGGAATGGCTATTCCAGGCAGGAAGAATAGCAAGAGCAATGATACAGAGGCATGAAATGGCAAACTATTCACAGATAACGGCAAGTACTGTGGTTTTCTGGGTGCATAAAGAGTGAGGTCTGGAGTGGCATAAAATAAGGCTAGAAAAAAGGCTGGAGGGTGAAATCACAGATCACATAGGCCTTGAATGCCAAGGATTGGGGGTTGTATTCTTTGGGCAATCCTTTAAGAAGGATGAAATGACTATTTGCTCTTTAATGAGCTTCATGATCCCAGAGTAGGCATTGGTGGTGAAGGAACTGGAAAGGGACATAACACTTGAGACAAACATGCCATGTAGGGCAGGGATGGAAAATACCGCCCCTGTGTCCAGAAGCCTGACGATGTCAACTGGGCCAAAAGTGATACTGCTGCCAAGACAGGCTGATGCGGTCACATCCTTTGGACTGACTCTGCAGTCTAATGAATGTGCCTATACACACACACACACGAGCCCCTGGTACAGCAGAAATAATCTGCCACAGCAAGAAACACCATCTTAGAAGGTCAAGCAATGGTGGCCACATCACTCTGCAGATTTTCGAGGAAGTGCCTCTAAATGGAGCTGGTCACGTGTGCTTGCTTCAGAGGCAAATCTATCCATTTAGATGAACATAGAGCCTACTGTGTGTGTTAGATGCTCTTACAAACATCATCTCCTATGGTAATCACAATAATAAACCCATCTCTTAACAAGATTAAAGATCCCTTATACTGCCCACACAGCTACAGATTGTTTTCCTTTGTGATATTTTAAAATATTTTTAATCATTATCAGATAAAAATGCACAGAGCATGCACATGGTTGTTAAAGATCAAATGGCAGGAGAAGGGTTAAACTGTTAAAAAAAAAAAAAAGATGTCCCACGGCCTCCATTCCCTTAGTCTTATACCACTTTCAACTCTTCGTAGTGACTTCTTATGTTATTTGCCAAGATTTTCTCTAGAAGGTGTTTATGTTATGTTGCTCCTTATTTGTCAGTTTTGAACATTATCCATTGACTGCCCCTGTGCGTGTTCTCCCGACATTTTTATTTACTTCACAAATTTTGGCTAATTCTTCTTCAGTCTTCACATTGTTAAGATCATATCAATTTTGTATGCTGCTGACCTAAGAAGGACAGTATATTTTCTAGTGTAATTTTATGGTTTTTTTTTTTTTTCTCTAGAGTTAATAAGTACCTCGTTTTCCCCAATTCTTAGTTTTCTGTACACATTACTAACTCTTCGGTGTATATTACTAACAATGCCAGAAGGTCTTTAAAACCCTCCCAAGCGCATTTTCTAAGTAGTTGAGTTGATCAGAAAGTTTATCATCTGTTCTTTGGGTCCCACAGCCCTTCGTCTCCCTGCTCCTGTCTTGCCTGATTGATCACTAAACTTCACTTTGCAGGATCCCTTGTTTTCTGCAAACAATCTGTCTTTTCTATTTGCTCCCTCGTTTTGCTGGAGCATGTCCCCTAGCACCTTTCTTCTTCCTTTTCCCACATTCACCTTTATTTTAATTACTATGTTATGAAGGTTATACAGGTACATGATTTAAAGGGCCTGATAGTTCTTTTTTTTAAGAGGTTTTTGTTGTTGTTGTTTTGTGTGTGTGTGCCATGCCTGCAGCACGCAGAAGTTCCCTGGCCCGGGGCCAAACCCACACCACAGCAGTGACAACAGATCTTTAACCACAAGGCCACCAGGGAGCTCCTAAAGTGCCTAAGGGTTCTATGGATTTTATAAAACACAATCTCTTAGCTCTATTCCCTCCCTCCACTTCTTCCCAAGAAGTACTTTAACCTCTTTTAGATGATTTTTATAACAAGTTTCTATTGCTTCTTTGTGATTCCTCACTTGTTGGCACTATTTACTGACTTCTCAATACGGAAAATGAGGATTTCATGATTTTTTCCTCTCTGTGCCCTCACCACACAAGCACACCTTTCCCATGTCCCTATCCTCCCAATATAATTATACTGCCACTTTTCAAGATCAATATTCTTATGACTACATGACACTCCTTGTGGTAAACTATGATGACTTTACGAATATGTTTTCTGCAAAGTTGATGATAATCCTTTTCCCCTTTTACTTAGTATTTTACTTATTTCTCACTAATGCAAGCCCCAGATTTTAACCATATCTTTAAATCTCTTCTCAAGATACTGAGCTCCAATATCCTATTAATTCCACCTTAGGAAAGAAATCACCTCCTGAGCCTTCTGACACACTTTGGAAGCACGGCTGTCATGCTGGGATTTCCCACTGTCAGCTCCTTCGAAACTTCGTGGGCCTCTTTCATGTGGGATCTCCTATTTCCTATATTCCCTGAAGTCTTCCTCTTTCCTGATTTTCACCCTTATTTCAGTGGACCACCTCCTCCTGTTGCTTCCTAAAGAATTTGCATGTCTGAAAAGTGTCATTATTCTATCCTCACAATTGATTAAGGGTTTGGCTGGATAGAAGTTCCAGCTTTAAATTCATTTGCCTCCAGACTATAGAAGGCATTGCTCCACTGCTTCCTCACCACCAGAGTTGAGGCTGAAACATCAAGACCCATTTGGATTGATTTTTTTCACCCCCTGAAGCTTACAGGATCTTCTCTCTGCTATCAATGAAATTTTTACATTCAACTTTGGAAAATGGAAGGCAGACACATAAGAAGTTAAGAAACAAAAACAAGGAGTTCCTGTTGTGGTTCAGCAGGTTAGTTGAGAACCTGATGTAGTCTCCATGAAGACGCGGGTTTGATCCCTAGCCTCACTCAGTGGGTTAAGGACCCTTCATTGCCATGAGCTGCAGTGAAGGTTGCAGGCCCAGCTCAGATCTGGCTGTGGCGTCGGCCAGCAGCTACAGCTCCGATTGGACCCCTAGCCTGGGAACTTCCATATGCTGCAGGTGAAGCCTAAAAGACAAAACAAAACAAAAAAAAACAAAAAAAAACTTCACAGACCTGAACAAACAGGATCCTAAGCTGTCGATGGGGTAGGCTAAGAGCCAACCAATTCATAGAAAAGACAGCAAAAGACTCAGGAATGTTTAGACATTCTCAAAACAGATCGGTCCTCCTTATTTTAACCATCCATCTCCTTCGACTTGGTGCCAAAAATTTTATGCCTATTGTCTCCTTTCCTGTTATCCCCAAGCTTGCAGATTTATGCCTTTACAATAACTCCCTGAAGTGAAAGAAGCCAACCACAAAAGGACAAATACCCAGGAATCCACTTCTCGGAGGAACCTGCAGTAGACGAATCCAGAAAGCGTCCAGAGACAGAAAGGCAACGGTGGCTGTCAGGGGCTGGAGGGAGGGAGGAACAGGGGACTGGTAGTTAATGGGTACAGAGTCACTTTGAAAAGGTGAAAAAGTTCCGGAGAAGGCTGGGAGCGATGGTTGCACAACGATGGGAACATACTACTAAACCGAATACTTTAAAATGGTTAAAATGGTCAATGTCATGTTACACATGCTTTACCACCATAAAACAAAATCAAAAGAAAACCTAAGTTTCATGAGGTTTGGTTTGGTTGGGATAAAAGTAGATGTGTGTGTGTTCTATCCATTCGCTTTATGCAACAGTCTCTCTCTTTTTTTTTTTTTTTTTTTTTTGGCTGTCCCATGGGACACACAAGAGGTTCCTGGGCCAGGAATCAGATCAGAGCCACAGTTGCTACCAAAACCGCAGCTGTGGCAACACCAGATCCCAACCCACTGTGCCGGGCCAAGGATCAAACCTGCATCCCAGTGCTCCAGAGACGCCGCTGATCCTGCTGTGCCACAGCGGGAACTCCATGCAAAAGTCTTTTACAGAGAAGGTTTTTTTTTTTTTTTCTTTAATTCCATTCTTTAGGTGAGATCAGTAGCTTAAAACCTTACAATAATAAGAATTATTCCAAGGGCTACAGACCTAAAACCATATGTTCTCTCTATAGGTTGTACTTTATGGGTAAGTTTCATTTATCACATCAAGTTTCACCCTTTAGAGGCTGACCCTCCCATGTGAAGATGTTACCTTGGGCTGGATTAACAAAAGTGCAAGACTAAGAGCCAGAGAAGTGATATTCCGGACTAGAACACAGGTCCCTTTCTTGATTCCACACATTAAGAAGGTTGAGTTTGGTGGTGAAGGGCTTTGACTATCAAATGAAATCCATATAGAGGAACGGAGACCTAATGAGGAAGGCTGGGGGTGGGTTGGAGGTATGGTGTGAGCAGGAAAACATTCCTTTAAATCTCTTATACCTAAATTGCCCAGACTCAGTGAAACCCCCAACAAGGAAGTACAAGAAGAGAAGCCAGTGTGAGATTCCAGTTTGTACAAGGGAGAATTTTCTGTCACCCGGGCACTGTCCAAAAATGGACTGGACTGCTACTAAAAAATGAAGATCTAGCTGTCGGCAGAAAAGCCACCTGGGCAGATGATGCTGGGGCTAGACTAGCTGATTTATGTTTTGCATTTTAGGGCCACACTTGCAGCATATGGAAGTTCCCGGGCTAGGGGTCCAATCAGATCTGCAGCTGCCGGTCTACACCACAGCCACAGCCACAGCCACAGCCACACAGGATCTGAGCTGCGTCTGTGACCTTCACGGCAGCTCACGGCAATGCCAGATCTTTAACCCACTGAATGAGGCCCAGATCAAACCTACATCCTCATGGATACTAGTCGGGTTTGTTACTGCTGAGCCACAATAGAAACTCCCTGGACTAGCTGATCTTTAAGAGCCTTTTGGTCTTAAGACTGTCTGTAAAAAAGTTCTGTCCACAGCACATAAGCCCAAACAGTAAATAAAATGCTGTGTCCTGCCAAGCCGGATAGTAAATGTGGTATCCTCTATTTTAAGAACATAATCCGTTAAGAAAAATAGGTCCCTAAGAAAAGGAATATCTGATTGTAGGCAGCATACAAACCGCAATTCTGGTCCACCCCTGCCTTTCCAAAATTTCTTTTTTTTTTGTCTTTTTGTTGTTGTTGTTGTTGTTGTTGTTGCTGCTGCTGCTATTTCTTGGGCCGCTCCCGCGGCATATGGAGGTTCCCAGGCTAGGGGTTGAATCGGAGCTGTAGCCACCAGCCTACGCCAGAGCCACAGCAACGCGGGATCCGAGCCGCGTCTGCAACCTACACCACAGCTCACGGCAATGCCGGATCGTTAACCCACTGAGCAAGGGCAGGGACCGAACCCACAACCTCATGGTTCCTAGTCGGGTTCATTAACCACTGCGCCACGACGGGAACTCCCAAAATTTCTCTTTTTAACAGTGTGAATTCCAAAACACAAACAACAGGAAATCTCAATGAAATACTCTGGTACTAGCTGTGAGTTTTTCCCTGATAAAAGTATCATTGTATTCATTCCTTTTTTTTTTTTTTTTTGATTTTTATGTTCTCACCTGCAGCATATGGCAGTTCCCTGGCTAGGGATCAAATCGGAACTGCAGCTGCCTACGCCACAGCCACAGCAACGCGGGATCCAAGCCACATCAATGACTAGGCCGAAGCTTGCAGCAACACTGGATCTTTAACCCATGAGCTAGGCCAGGGATCAAACCCATGATCTCCTGGATACTAGTCAGGTTCATTACTGCTGAGCCACGATGGGAACTCCCAGAAACGTAGATTTTCTAGAAAGCTTTGGAAAATTAAGCAAACAGGATGTCAGAAGAATCACCTTCTCTTGTTAAAAGGTGCATAGTCTTTCTGCAACACTCCAGAGCAATTTCCACATGTTACCAAATTGAAGCAGCACATCTTTTTACTTACTGCATTCACTTTAAATATGTACCTTTCATATCATCTTTGGAAAGAAACAAAACACTTTAACACAAACCAGATTCTTGAAGAACATCTGTTCATAGGTTCCCTGAGTTCAAACACTTTAAATATTCAGCTTATGCAATTCTTTCTAAATTACCCATGGGCACAGCTTTTAAGATAGAGGGATCAGAAAAACACCCGGGGATGATGGTGTTCTTAGTACAGGCTACCTACCTCTAATCATAAACTGTGTGTGCTTAGCAGACAGGCTGCACTGTGCTCCCTGTCTCTTGCTCTATCTGACATCACATCTCTAAGTTGTTGAGGTTTTTTGTTTTTGTTTTTGCCTGCAGAAGTTCCTGGGCCAGGGGTCGAACTCAAGCTGCAGCAGCGACCTGAGGCACAGCAGTAACAACACCAGATCCTTAACCTGCCGAGCCACCAGGGAACTCCCCACACCTCTACAGTTTTGATTATCTAGAATTGTCAGTCTCTAGAACTGTCAGTCTTCTTGGTAACTTCCATTGACTCTTCTCCTAAAAACATGGAGATGAAAAGTGACGGAATGTATGGCTTCTTCTCCCCCAAAGTTACCTTGCCTGCCAGTTTGCCAGGGACTACCACTGGTCCCCCTCCTGGGATGCAGCCTTCAAATTCCCTTCTGGGATTCAGCAGGTTAAAAGTAGTAAGGAATTACATGTTTATATCTCTGGGGCTGCCTCGTACAGTGCCTTGTACTGCCTAATGGTATGGTCATGAAACTGAATGAAGAGAGGGAGAACAAAGGTACTTTTTTTTTTTTTGGTCTTTTTTTATGCACCTGCGGCATATGGAAGTTCCCAGGCCAGGGACTGAATCAGAGCTGCAGCCACTGGCCTGCAGCAACGCCAGATCCAAGCTGCATCTGCGACCTACCCCACAGCTCAACGCTGTATCCTTAACCCACTGAGGGAGGCCAGAGATCGAACCTACGTCATGGATACTAGTCGGGTTTGTTACCGCTGAACCACAACGGGAACTCCCAAAGGTACTTTTAAGATAGGGAACCTCACCCTTCCGTTCCAAGTTTGTGTCTCTCCCGGTCAGCAACAAGGACAGAAAGACAGATGCTTAGTGTGATGCTCTGCATCCCCTGAAGACGACGATGCTGATCCGTTCATTGACCACATCAGTGATTCGTCCCCCCAAGCCTCTTCCATACGTTTCCTTGTGGGAAAAAAACCCAGGGAGGCTGAAGATGAACCTAACATCTCAGCTTGCAGATTAAAATGAGCTGCATGTATTCATTCCCCGCTGTACACCAGGAAAGGTAGATTTGCTTCCTTTCAGAGGAAATATTGACCACAGCCAGGGAGATTCTGAGGGACTTCATCAAATTCTACAAATGGGAAACAAGAGTTCTTGGCAGGCTGATAGAGAATAATCAGTGAAGGCAACAAAGTACGGATGGGAAGAGAAAACATCTTTCTTCGGCCAAAGTTGAACTGCCCAGGGCAATATTTCAAATTAACTACACACGTGTCCCCACATCAGCTGTCATCGGGGGTTGCTATCACAGGATGCACTCATGGACAAAATACAACTAAATGTATTTTGGCCTGAGGGTCAAGAGGCCACCACTGCCTTTTCCCACGCCACTAGAAATCCTGAATCGAAGCCCCACGCACAGCCACAGGCTGGTGTTTATCTAGGTTACAAAGGGTAGTTGTTTACTTTTCAAAGAACAAGTGTGTCCTCAGCTCTTAAGTTTAAAATTATTTGAGTCAACAGTAGTCTGAGAGTGCAAGTGAGATTTCTAAGTAAAATAAAAGCTGTCTACATCCCCAGAGACTTTTTATTAAAAATTACCCTCAATGCAAAAGAATGAAAATCAAATAGCTGATAGAGAAAAAACACTAATAAGACTATCCGAAAAAAAAAAAAACAAAAAAAACGTGTTTTTCATATCCATTTGGGGATAAGAGCTCTTTTTCCAATCTGTTTTTCATGTCATTTCGGAACCACATGTTCCGGAAACAAAACAAAATTTCAAAGTCTTAAGTGCTAAATAAATCAGTAATTTTTTTAAATATAGGAACATATAACTTAGAAAGAGTCTCCATGGGAAAATACCAACTGATAGAAGAAATTCTCAAGCATTTAACAAGCAGTGATAAGACCCTACTAAGTGCCAGGCCTAAGCTACTGGAAGAAGGGTTCAAAGGAAGGTTCTTATGTGGCCAACATAAAAAACTGCAAAAGAGAAGTGCACTGATTATCCAAAGAAGGGTTGATTAAGACAGCCCACCCATGCAGGAGCCAAATCTGGTTGCAACCACATCTAGTAAATACGGTTCTACTGGACCATGGCCATGCCCATTCACTTACATATATTGTCTAAGAGGATTTTCATGTTCCAACTTCAGAGGAAAGTAATTGCAACACAGACCATACAGCAGGCAAAACCTAAAATATGTACTGTCTGTTCTTTACAGAAAACGCTTGCTGATGCCTGGTGTATACCAAGACATCTCCATGGGAAAACCCTGGGATTCATTCAACATTTGCCCACATAGCTTTGGGCTTCCAGGAACAGAGTTATGAAACAGGCAGCGGATCTCAGGAACAGGCGCTTTGACCTGTGAGTGAGAACAGAAATGAATGCCTTGCCTTGCCAAGTCTCGGTGATACATCCTTGGCAGCTCACAGCTCCTCTCTGAGCCTAGAGTTCCCCATCTGTCAAACGGAAGAACGAACACCTGCCTCACCAGCCTCCCAAGATGTCAAAGTGATTTTGCCCCCACAAGGCACAACCTCAAAGTGGATGAATGGACTGTTACAATGATCATGACAGTTAACACTGAATCAGGGCTCTGAATGTGCTCAGCATCAGGCCAGGAGTTTTTTCTGTGTTATCTCAGCTGGTCTCCACAACTATCGTATTAGATGGGTACCATTATGATCCGCCTTTTACACATACAGGAACCCAGGCTCAGAGAGGTAAAAGGACTTGCTCATTGTCACACAGTAAGTGATAAGCTGAGACTCAAACCCAAGTATCTGTCTCCATAACTTATGCTCTTAAGGACCAAGACGTGGATGCCCAAAACTCTGACTCACGGAGCGCTCTCCACCAATCTACCCACTTCACTCAACAAAGACCTCTTAGCATCGTTTCTGAGACAAGTGCTGGGTGTAGACTGGCACTGGGGTGGCATGGTCTGTGTGATGGCCTCACTCCTGTGCGAAATGTTAAGAATTGCCCATAAAATAAACATTAAAGTCCTATCTACACAGGCAGTGAAAGGGAGCCCCAAGTAAAGATACAGTAACCTTATCTTGACAGGGGCCAAGATCAATTTCAAATTAATAAACAACCCAGAAGCACTGGCTCACCTATATAACTCAAAGGCAGCTCTGGTGACCCTACCTCCTCTACACTTTTAAACATGATGTGTGTGCAATTTGTGACCTGGCATTTTTACTTAGCACAGCACATCTAACAAAACTATTAGAGAAAAATTTTAAAAATCAGTAACTACATAAAATATATTCAGATAGGACTTTATTTTCTATTCCCAGGTTTGAAAAATGGAGGTTCATTTGGCAACCCGTGAGATTTTATTATTGCCATTTGCACCCTTCTGAAAAGCAGTTTGGAAATATGTCTCAAGAGTCTTCAAACCCATGCCAATTTACCCGGGATCTGCATTTCCCAGATTCAATTAGATGAACATAATCAGGGATGTAATTCAAAAAGATACATGCATCCCGATGCTTATTGCAGCACTATTTTCAATAGCCAAGACATGGAAGCAACCTAAGTGTTCATCGACAGAAGAATGGATAAAGATGCATTCAGATGAATGAAGATGTGGTTCATAAAGAGGTGGTACATACACACAGTGGAATATTACACATCCATGAAAAGAATGAAATAATGCCATGTGCAGCCACATGGATGGACCTAGAGATTATCATACTAAGTGAAGTACGTCAGATAGAGAAAGCCAAATATATTATGATATCAAATATATTATGTGTGGAGTCTTTAAAAAATGATACAAATGAATTTATTTACAAAACACAAACAGACTCACAGACTTGGAAGACAAACTTACAGTTACCAAAGGGGAAACGTCGTGGGGGAGAGGGATAAATTAGCAGGTTGGGATTGACATGTACATACAACTACACATAAAATAGATAAGTAACAAAGACCTCTAACAGCACAGGGAACTCTATTCAATATTCTGCGATAACCTATTTGGGAAAAGAATCTGAAAAAGAATGGATATATGTACATATATATGTGAATCACTTTGCTATACACTTGAAACTTACACAACATTGTAAATCAACTATATTCCGAAATAAAAATAAAAGTTAAATTAAAAAAAAGAAAAAAATCAGGAATGCTTTCAAAAGCATAAGGCTGTGCACTGCAGTATTTTTTATAAAGGCCAACATCTGGAAGCCCCCATCTGCCCAGCTTAAACCGTTACCTGAATAAATTTCAATGGAATATTTTGTAGCTTTTATGACCATGTGTAGAAAACAGACTACTCTACATGGAGGGACATTGCCTCTTCGCTTCACAAATGTCAATGTCAAGAAAAGGGCTGAGGGAGTCCCCACTGTGGCTCAGTGGAAAAGAATCTGACTAGTATCCCTGAGGATGCAGGTTTGATCCCTGGCCTCGCTCAGTGGGTCAGGGATCCAGCATTGCTGTGAGCTGTAATATAGGTCACAGATCCAGCTCAGATCCTGCCTTGCTGTGGCTGCAGCTGTGGCATAGGCAGCCAGCTGTAGCTCCAATTCAGCCCTACTTCCTGCAAGTAGCCTGGGAACTTCACACATGACAGGTGCAGCCCACCCCTCCCCCCAAAAGAAAGAAAAGGGCTGAAGATAATAAATACAATGAAAGAAGCATGTTCTGCTAGAAATCCTTAAAGTAGATACAGATGCCTTAAGGAAAAGCCTATATCTTTATGCATTTTTTAAAGAACTGTATCTCATTTTAAGCACTGAGGAAATATTAAATGAAAAATATTTTGTCATGAATTACATCATCATCACTGACCACCCCTGAAGAAGGATCAGGTGGTAAAGAAGAGCCAACCTAAAAACCTAACACCATCTGTGATGCAGGATCCAAGGAAGATGTGTCAAGAGATGTTGCTGGAGAGGATGTGGAGAAAAGGGAACCCTCCTTCATTGTTGGTGGAAATATAAATTGGTGCAACCACTATGGTAAACAGTATGAAGATTCCTCAGAAAACTTAATATAGAACTACCGTATGATCCAGCAATCCCACGCATGGGCATATATCCGGAAAAAATTTTCATCACAAAAGATACTTGCACCCATTATATTCATCGAAGTACTATTCAGAATAGCCAAGATATGGAAACAACCTAAATGTCCATTGACAGATGAATGGATTAAGAAGATGTGGTACATATATGAAATGGAATGCTATTCAGCCTGAAAAGGGATGTGGTACATATATGAAATGGAATGCTATTCAGCCTGAAAAGGGACAAAATAATTCCATTTGGAGCAACATGGACGGAACCAGAGACTCTCATACTAAGTGAAGTAAGTCAGAAAGAAAAGGACAGACACCACATGACATATTTATATGTGGAGTCTAAAATACAGCACAAATGACCCAGCTACAAAACAGAAACAGATCATGGGCAAGGAGGGCAGACTTTTGGGGTTGGTAGATACAGACTGTTGCATTTAGAATGGATGGGGAATGCGGTGCTGCTGTACAGCACAGGGAACTGTATCCAGTCTCTTGGATAAGAACCTGATGGAAAATGGAAAAAAAAAAAAAAAAAATGGGTGACTGGGTCACTTTACTGTCCAGCGGGAAATGGAAGGAATATTGAAAATCAACCATAATTTTTAAAAATTAGGGGCAAAAAAAGAGACCATGTCATCACAATGGTCCATCCATCACTGTATGTGGGTCAAAGATACTTCTGGGTGCAAAACAGCTTAATTACATTGCTTACCATGATTAGTTTTGTTTTGCTTTTTTTAATTTCTGAAATATCTTTGATTTTTGTTCTTGTCTAGAAATAAGAGGAGTTGAGAAACTTAGAACACTTTTAGAAACTTTACAGTTTAATATTGTCCATGTTAGCTAGAAGTAATGACATTAAAAAAAACCATAATTTAAGTTACTGAAAGGTGATAATTTTAAGAATAAATAAATTCAACTATAGACTAATTAATGTTTCAAATACATGTTAGAAAATATATTTTAAAAAGAGAGAAAAGGCTGAAAAACTTTTCTAGATGAAAAGAAGCTAAAGAAACATGACATCTAAATGATCCTGAATTGAATCCTGGTTTTAGGGTTAAAAAATATTGCTGTAGGAGTTCCCGTCGTGGCTCAGGGGTTAACGAATGCGACTAGGAACCATGAGGTTGTGGGTTCGATCCCTGGCCTTGCTCAGTGGGTTAAGGATCTGGCATTGCTGTGAGCTGTGGTGTAGGTCGCAGACAAGGCTCGGATCCCGCGTTGCTGTGGCTCTGACGTAGGCTGGCAGCTACAGCTCCGATTAGACCCCTAGCCTGGGAACCTCCATATGCCACGGGTGTGGCCCTAGAAAAGGCAAAAAGACAAAAAAAAAAAATATATATATATATATATTGCTGTAAAGGGTGTTCTGGAGGAAACTGGCAATCTATGAAAATGTTGTTTATATTAGATATTAGTACTGTAGGTCAAATTTCTTGAACTTTAAAACCTTATTATGAGTATGTAAAATAAAAGGGCACGATGACTGCAACTTATTTTTAAATGGATCAGGAAAAAGGAATTAAAATATATAAATATACCTAATACACACATTATATACATATGTACATATATAAATTCACATATACATGAATATGAAGCAAGAGAAAGCAACTATGATAAAATGAACAATTGGTAAAAGCAACATAAAAATTCTTTGTACTACTTCTGCAATTCTTTTATAAATTTAAAATTATGTTAAAATGAAGAGCTTAAAAAGATACCTGAAATTTTGTTAATAATTTAACAAAATTATTGAATTTAATGAATAAAAACATTAGGATACAAGACTAATTTCTTGGTATTTAATATTTTGAATTTATAGTAAAAACTATATTCAACATGACATCTCAAGAATGGGGACAAAGAACATACATTAGAAAGAAATAAGCCTAAATGTTACCAGGGGCATGTGGTTTCTGAGTGGGGAAATTCTATTTGAACTTTATGTTCTTTGTATTGTTTTCCATATTTTTCGTGCATATACGCTTTTTATATTAAGTGTTTTCCTGAGTATTTTCCTAAGAAAAGTAAAATATTCTATGTAAATTATGCACTTAGATGAATCGCATACACCTCTGATTCACTCTTCAAACACTTTTATGTACTAGCTTAATACTTCTTGTCAGAGGAATTTGAAGATAAGGCATCTAGGCCCTAAATAGATTAAATCCTGTTTACAGCAGCAATATCATGTCAGTAAATTTCACAACATAGTTGAAATTACTTTCCACTCAAATCTCAGAAGAGCAGGTACAGATTGTAGGATCAGTGCATGAAAATGCTGGCACTCCAAGCTTCAGCAAGAATTTTCTCAAGATTGTAGAACTGATGGCAAACATAATTGTCCCCATATTAAAAGAGACTATCCTTCTAATTCACCTCTTAAAAGAATGTCTTTTACCTTTTAAGACTTTGTTAGAATGTGTGTGCATATAATTTTCTTCTAAACCACTGGAGTCAATGGCAAGCATAAAAGTTCATTATTCCTAATAATTCAGCATACATCTCCTAAAAAACAAAACCATCTTTTAACTTAGCCACTATTCAGCCCCCAAATCATGCACTTAACATTGACAGAATCCCACCATCTAGACTTCAGACCCCACTCAAATTTCAACAGTTATCCCAATTATGTTAACAATTAAATGATCCAATCCAGGGAGTTCCCTTTGTGGTTCAGCGGAAACAATCTGATTAGCATCCATAAGGACAAAAGTTCGATCCGTGGCCTCGCTCAGTGAGTTAAGGATCTGGCATTGCCACGCACTGTGGTGTAGGTCTCAGACATGGCTCGGATCCTGCATTGCTGTGGCTGTGGTTTAGGCAGACAGCTACAGCTCTGATCTGACCCCAAGCCTGGGAACCTCCATATGCCAAGGGTGTGGCCCTAAAAAAAACCAAAAAAAAAAAAAAAAGATCCAATCCAGGGCTGCATGTGTCATTTAGTTCTCATCCCCTCATATCTCTTTAGTCTCCTTCAATTTGGGGCACTTTCTTGGTCTTTCATGACTTTGACACTTTAAAAAAACTACAGATCAGTTATTTTGTTGAGTGCTCTTCAATTTGGGGCTATCTGATATTTTCTCATGGTTAGATTCAAGTTCTGAATTTTTGCAGAGGTATCACAGAAGCAATGCCGAAGTGTTTTTCTCTTGCACATCTCATCAGCTGGTGCTCAGTGGCAGTTTGTCCAATTACTGCTGGTGTTAGCTTTGAATCTGTGACGAGGGTGGTGTCCACCAAGCTCCCACTGTAAACTTACTCTGTTTCCTCTGCAACTAATCTGCATTTTGTGGAGAGATGCATGAAGCTATATAAACATCCTGATGGAACAATAAAGCAGTGAACCATTTATGGCAAGGTGCAATCAATTCAGCCTTCAGAACAAAAACACATCTTCATATTTGCTAGTTACATTTAAGAAATAAACTTTGGCTAAAAAAAAAAAAATCAGAACCTGCACAAAGAAAAGCCCTCGGGGGTGAATTTTCCATAGAGAAGTGATGATGTTTAGATGTGAACTTGATTTCCCTGGAGAAACTAAGAAAACTTTTTTTTGTTCCTTTTTACGGCCACACCTGCCACATGTGGAAGTTCCTGAGTTAGGGGTCAGATTGAACCTGCAGCAGCAGGTCTATGCCACAGTCACAGCAACACCGGATGCAAACTGCATCCGTGGCCTACGCCACAGCTTGTGGCAACACAGGGTCCTTAACCCACTGAGACAAGGGATTGAACCTGCATCCTCACACAGACTATGTCAGGTTCTTAACCCACTGAGCCACAATGAGAACTCCTGAAAACTTAGTATTATTTGCCCTTTAGTTAAAATCCTTGGAGCTGGCCCCTAAAATACATTCTTGACTCATCTGAATTTCTTGTTGGTTCTTTTAACAAAAGTCTTTTAACTGCGATAAAACGGGCAAGGCTAATAACCAAGACATGAGTCTGGGGCTCACAAAGTCGGTCCTTGTACAACATCCTAGAAAAGCTGTGTCAGTCACAGCAATTCTCAGCCCAGGTCATGAGACTTGCTCCAAATGTCCCAGGTGAGAAGGTTTCCAGGAACTCCCATGGGAGAACAACCGGTGGTCTTGTTACTCAAACATTTTCCTCCCAAAGCTTTGTGCTTATCCAAAAACACAAGACCTGCGATGACGCATTCCTGTTCAGAAAAGAGAACCCATCATTAAGATGGACCGGCAGATAGAAGCTTTGGAGCTTTGCCCAAAAGGCTCATTTTGTGCTTGACAAGTTATGATGCGGGTATTACAAGAGCAACGCAGAATCACTTGTAATTTTCCTTTCTGTACCTGGCGAGCACAGTGGTAGCCACCTTTCCTAAGGTGATACTCAACAGTTTGGATTTGTGGCTGTGTGAATTAATTTCTGGGCCTAAAAATTAACAGTGATGCATTTTTGCTCTCCCTCGTTGCCTCAGACTTCCATCTTCTAAGAATATATCCTCTTTAGAGAATCACAGCAGAGGTGATATTCCAAGTTAAGCAAGAAAGGAAGGAATAAAAAGCCAGTTAGGTGAGACCAAGAAATGGGCTCCTTTGGGGTGTGGACCAAGGTGGAATTGGGGCAGAGTTCAAGAGAGAGAAAAGTGAGTTGAGCAGCCCCCAGTGGGAGAGCAGGGTCCAGAGAAAAGAGTTAATTCATCAGAGAATAGTCTACGAGCTGGCTGCTCTCCAAGGTGGGTTATGTGCAGAGGCCGGCTGCTTTCAAAGGGCAAGAATCACATGCATAGATTATGTCTCCTTGTGGTCCATATACCTCTAGAGCATTTATGCTACATAACCACTGCTCCCCTAAACAAGACATGACTCTGCACCGAAGTCTGACTGTGTCCTAAAAATCTCTCTCCACCAATGTCTTCCCCATCCTCATCCCCTTCTCCTCCTTCAAACCCTTCCTCCCATTCTCAGACCATACAGGACCCAGGACAAGTCTTTTCTCCCAGATCCACCTTCTCTTGTTCTTCCTTTTCCCCAAATGACACCATAGGCAAATTCTATCACCTACATGATTCTAGAAAGTTCCAAGTTGGGCAGCAGGCAATTTGGGGAGACTTCAGGGACTGCCCCGTTCTATCTGGCCACCTGCCACGCAAGCTGTGGAGCTGGTCCAGGGTGAACCCACCATCCCGAACCATCCCAGGACAGCTGTGGGGTATCTTGAGAGACTTCTTGGGCCCTCATGGTCCCCTCTCAGCCCTCTTCCATCCTTCACACAAGGGCAGAAAGCACTGTGTCCCCATGAGCCCTGCTTTGGTGTTGGCAGCCTGGTCCATGGCTGGACATCCCATCCTGTTTCTCTTCCGTGCCACCCTGGCTGATGGGTTACTGTTTACGAGAAGTAAGAATTCACTTGGTGAATTCCCAGAGCATAAGCGAAGTGCCAGATCTTGAAAGGCTGCCGTGGAATCCTGCCCTCACAGAGGAGAAAAAGACAAAAGGAGGAAGGATGGGAAGGGAGCCAGGGAGGGGGTCGCATAAAAGGTCAGGGAAGAATAAACGTGCCTCTTCTTTGTTGTCCCCACCACCCCTGCCCTCAAAGGTGCTCACTGAACTCGGATCCTTGCAGCCACCTCCAAATCCATTCTCTAGGGGCCACTTGGGAAATCTAACTAAACAATAAAACTTTTTTTAAAAGTTTGGATGTTGGAATTCCCTTGTGGCACAGCAGGTTAAGGATCCTGCATTGTCACTGCAGCAGCTTGGGTTGCTGCTGTAGCACAGGTTCAATCCCTGGCCCAGGCATTTCTGCACGCCAGAAAAAAAAAAGTTTGAATGTTATTATCTCAGATCAATCTGGTTTCTTAATAAGGCATCTAAATGCAAAGACTCTAATCCTTTCATACTTCAATATATTACTGAGAGTCACTGCCGCACTGGAGGTGATGAAATGTATTCATTTATGCAAAATTTTCCCATTTTCTCTCCTTCCTGTTTTTATCTAGATTGCAAGGCTACTAAGAGGCCTAGTGATAAGGCTATGCAGACAAGTAAAACAGATGACACACATCTGCGGTTTTAATGAAACAAGATCAATCTTTTGGAAATGTATGCAGAGTGATATATAGTTCTCCCAGGCACATGAAGTTGTTACATGACTCAAGTTTTACATAAATGTCAGCTTCCTTTTTCTTAATCGTTCAAAAGACAACACACAAAAAAAGTTTCGCCTGGGAGTAGAAAATTAGGTTGAATCCTATGGAAAATGATGAAGACCTAAGATTTTCTCACTTTTCTCTTCTGCTTCTCTCTCCCCTACCTCCCCTACTCTGCCCATGTCAACAGTTTGTTTTATAATAACATGTGGTTAAGTTTCTTTTACCAACAGGCTTAAGCAACACAGTTCCCTGGATGTCCTGTTACATGGGTTCAGAGAAAATTTCTAAAAAGAAAAAATTGGAAAATCCAATAGAATGAGTTAATAATATGAAATAATGGGAATCACACTTCAGTATTTCCCTAACATTGTCTGCACTATCTATAAATACATAATGCTAAGAAAAAAAATCACAAACAACCAAATATTTTACTTTCAGAATGATCCTTTAGATCTTGTATTTTTATACACGAGTCATACAAAGCCTAAGGCAACACATTTGGTTCAGAATGTGGTGATGTCCAGAACACAGGTGTTCCCCAAAATCATACCCAAGTTCTCATCACCCACTAACACTGCTTTTGAGTCTAAGTGAATTCTAGAGTTTCAACCAAAATTTATCCAATAAGAAACTATAATAGCACTAAAAATCCTGAACGTCTACCCATTTTCTATGCATCTGTGACACCAGGCAGTTACTACACAGAAAAGTTTCTCACTTAAAAATAACTGATCTTCAGTGAAAAAAAAACCAGACGGAGGGGTTACAGAGGACCCACGCCCAGGACCAGTGAAAGAGTTAACTAAGCCATGAACTATTGAAGATGGCAATAGCGGGAACAGGCTCTGAAGGGCCAAGGAGGGGGGCAGGGATGGATGCTCAAAAAACAAGGCTTTCCCAAGTCAGAGAGCACCCGTAAAATTTAAGCAAATGCAACGCCATCTTCATCTTCCTCATTTCCTTGAGAGAAGAAAACAGACATTTAGGACCACACTATAATATCCACAAAAATTATATTTTTCCCCTATTACAACCCAAAGAGTTACTATATACTGAGGACTGATCAGAGTCTTTTACTATGTGACATTCCCAATACTTGACCATTTTTACCTACAAAAAATGGCAATTTCAGATGGATTCGACCCAACTCATTAGCTCTCATTTCTGATTCTAACCTGGCAAGATGGGAGTTATTATTCCTATTGTAGATGAAGAAACAGACAAAAGGAAGAAGAATCATGTACCCCAAGGTTGCAGAGGCACCAAGAAGCACTGTGATCCCATCCTGGGTTTCTTGGACCCAAAGCCAAGGGTCAGGAGCCTTCCTTTTAACAGCACAACCTGGAGTCACCTGGGTTAGTTTGAGTTGCTAAACATGTTATTTAATAGAATGCAGAGATGAAATAATCATATTTAGTCATTAGGTTTTGAAATATATTTTATACCACTAGCCAGTTTATGTATCACCTTGACCAGGGCACTTAATGGCACTTGTCTTATGATCTGTAAAAATGAGAGGAATGAACTAAAGGATGGATCAGGTCTTTTTTAAAATTTTCTTAACTATGGATAATAATCGCAAATATAATAAATGCTTAGTTTTTTTAAATGATTTATTTAAACAATTATCATCATTCTTTGGAGGCTGTTCAACCAATGCAGAAAAGTTGGAAGTTTCTAGACTTTCCCTTCTCCTCTAATTTTGGTGGTCTGTATCCATCTGGAATTTTTACAAGATCCAAGTGTGAGACCCTAAGCCATTCACTTAGCTCTTCTGAGACTCGGTTTCTTGGTGTGCAAAATGGAAATGGGTGAGGTCAGCTCAGCCTCCTCTCAGGGGAAGATGAATCTATTAAAGCGGGTGAAAGTTTCCGCAATAAGTTGTGTACAAGGTTTTAGCAGGGCTTTGCTGGGAGTCATGATTACATGCCTGGAATGTGCCAGGATCCCCATCAGGTGGGAGGGCCTGCCAACCCTTTTCCTCCCCAGTTATGACCAAGCAGCTTCCCCCCTGGTGAGTCAGGACAAACGAGGTTGGGCATCCTTGGTCTAGTTAGATGACATCAGAAAAATGGAAATCGCCACCAGATGATGATTCAACTGGAATAAAAATTCTTATAAAGCCATCTCTGAATCATGTTCGCATCACTCCTGATAAATCAGACCAGGTGGTACTGGTGAGGGTAAGTAAGGACCACTGGGGGTCACTACACTGCAGCTACATCGCTGCTTTACCTGTCTCCCCAAAGACACAGGTTCTATGAAGCCAGTAGACTATTTGGAAGCTGTCATTTCCTTAGTGCCTCCCAGTCATCCTAAGGCTGTAGAATTAAGTCAGTTAGAAAACGCACGCATCAGAGTTCCCTTCGTGGCTCAGTGGTTAATGAACCTGACTGACATCGATGAGGATGTGGGTTTGATTCCTGGCCTCGCTCAGTGGGTAAAGGATCCAGCGCATTGCCATGGGCTGTGGTGTAGGCCAAAGATGCGGCTCAGATCCCACATTGCTGTGGCTATGGTGAAGGCTGGCAGCAATAGCTCCAATTAGACCCCTAGCCTGGGAACCTCCATATGCCCTAAAAAGACAAAAGACCAAAAAAAAGAAGAAAATGCACATTTCATTTAATCTTAGAGCCAACAAAAACCCACCCACAAGATCTTCTGGTAACTTATAACCCAAGAAAGAACACAGCTGATGAAAACAAGTGAAGGTTCTGTGGCATCAAAAATAAGGAAGAATGGAGAAGAGTTTCCATGGACCACATTAATAAGCCACAAGAAAGATGGGCAATGGACTTCTGCCAAGAATGTACCTGTCTCATGATCAAAGGAGAGTTTTCCTCTATTCCTGGGACAAACAAATGTCTTGAAGTCAACTAAGAGGCCAACACAAATAATAATGGATAGCTGTAGTTTTCAAAACACTTTCACATGGCAGCTTACTTGATCCTAAAAGGTCAAGGGAGGGAAATTTACATTTATTAAAAACTACATTACTGAAAACATGCCGGCCACTTTGGATTGGCTACTGCACTTAATCCTTGACTGCAGCCACTAATCGTGGGTATTATTAGCCCCATTTTGCAGTTTACAAAACGAACTTGACCGGGTTGCTCTGAACTCCCCACGCCCACAGTGGGGCTCTTCCGCTACAGCCTCGCCCTCTTAGAGACTGTAACCTTTGATCCGATGAGTCTGTGGATTAGTCTGTGACTTTAGAAAAGGTAACATTTTAGAAATTAGATCAAGCTGACACTGGAAAAATGTCAACTTCTGCCCTACACTCTGGTCTCACATCCGAACTGGGAGATCCCTTTTTGATGGACGGCCCTTCACTCTGCCAACCACGGGCTCATTATTTCTGGAAGCCAGAAGTGAGGCCACCAAGAAAGGAGTTAGTCTCACCCACTGGAGAACCACCCCCTAGAGCCACCACTGAAACACAGGTTCCCATATCACTTCATTATTGGGGGTGTTATGTTAACAGGCCCACAATATCCTATATATATATATAGATAGATAGATAGATAGGCTACTATATATTATATAATATATAATATTGTGTATATATATATGGGCTATTATATATTATATATGGGCTATTATATATTACATAATGTATAATATATATATGGGCTATTAAATATTACATAATGTATAATACATATATGGGCTATTATATATTATATATGGGCTATTATGTAATATGTAATATATATTATGTATGTGGGCTATTATATATTATATAATATTATATATAATATATACGGGCTATTATATATTATGTATTACATATTATATATATATAGGGAATATATATATCAGTAACTACACCATCACCCAAACCCCTTTTGTTCATGCCACTTAGCCACCCCCTTTTAAAGGTGGTAGGACAGAAGTCTGATCAGGAAAACAGGAAAGGAACAAAATGGGCCAAATAAAATCTGCTGGAGACTTTGTCCTATTTAACCAACTTGTCATGAAGGTTTATTTGAGTAAAATATACGAGCCCAAAGGATTACACATTCCATGAAATTCTATCTGCCCCAACTTGGGCTGATACTCCAAATTATGGTATTACAGGGAGATAAAAAAAGTTGAGAACATAAACAAATACGATTCTAAACTCAATGTGGGAAACTTTCATTTGCTAAAACCTCCCTTGCTAAAAGCCACCAAAGTATTTCAACCCCCGCTGCCTTACCATTCTCAAGAGATTTTTGGTAAAAAGTCTGAGAATTTAGAGAAAATAAATCTCCAAGCTGGGTTTTTGCTTGTAACGACAAATAGACAGAGACATCTAAAGGCAGCACAGCCTTCCTTTACTTACTCCAGCAGACTGACCAGTGGCCAACACAAATTCTTGATCAGAAAAGCTGATGGAAAGACAACACCAGGATAACGTGGAAGGTATAAAAAGAACTCCAGAGTGGAAGGAGCCTGGGTAGAGTTAACCTCAGCAAAGCTCCCCAGGCTGCAAACTGAAGGACAAACTATTCAGCTTTAGCCAGCATTGAGGGTGAAGCCTTCATAAATACTAACAAACAAAAATGCAAAGTGGAATGACAAGGAAAGTTGAGACCTTGAGATTTTTTTCTCTCTCACAATATTAGCTTACAGCTTAGCAAGAACGAGGGTGGAGGAGGAAATTCCTGTGTTCGCACCCACTCCCCTCAAATACCTTTTTTTTTTTTTAAGAAAGAAATCTATTGTTGAGGCAAGGGGAGACCAGATGTGGGTTTTGTTTTTTTTTTCTCCTAGGTAATAATGGATTCAATTGCCTTGAAGTCAATTTACTGACTCCTGGGTAGGAAATCCCAAGCGGACAAACAGGAATTGAGTGAGTAAGTGTCACAGCCAGATGACATGTCTTAGACCTACATTCTAGAATACCTGAGGCACCCTTGAATAGAAAAATATTTCATTCAGCCAAACCATCCATTTTAACTTTAAACATTTTTTGAAATTTTTTTTTTTTTTTTGTATTTTTAGGGCTGCACCTGCCCTAAAAAAATGAAAGTTCCCAGGCGAGGGGTTGAATCGGAGGTGCAGCTGCCAGCCTATGCCACAGCCACAGCAATGCCAGACAGATCTGAGCCACATCTGTGACCTACTCATCTGTGACTACTCACTCCTTAACCCAGGGAGCGAGCCCAGGGATCATTTCCCCTGAGCCACAATGGGAACTCCTAAAAGTTTTCTTGATTCTTACTGGAAAAGAAAGAGAGTATTTCGATATCTGAGATTAAAATAATCTAAATATGAAATCTTGAGTTGAAGGAACACCCACGAGAGCACTATCTCCTTGGGCAATGTCATCAGACCTTCAGTATCAAGAGATGGAACCAGCCTCCCCCTCTCTAACGAGCCCAGAGTTAGAGAAAGCCAACTCCCTCACCAGTTAGATGAAGGTTAGCTACTAACAATCATCCCCTTCCTCATTCTGCATCTTCCCAGAGATAAGAAAGCCAGGCCATGTCCACTTTTATTATCAATTATCTGATAACAACAGCTTATTCTTGCTGAGTATCTCCAAAGTCGATTACTACACTTGCTAAAACAACCCTCACCTTTTTTTTTTTTTCCCGGCTTTTTAGGTCTGTACTTGCAGCATATGAAGTTTGAGGCTAGGGGTCGAATCAGAGCTACAGTTGCCAGTCTACACCACAGCCACAGCAACATCAGATCCTTAACCCACTGAGCGGGGCCAGGCATCGAACCCTCATCCACATGGATACTAGTCAGGTTCGTTTCCACTAAGCCCCAACCGGAACTCCTAAAACTACCATAACCTTAAAGAGAACTGAAGAGGAAAGACAGAATAGACACCACAAAGTCTTGCCAAGTTGTGGCAAGTGCAGAAACCAACGTTTAGAATCATATTAAGAGAACAAAAACAATATATTAAAAATAACTAAATGGGCTGACATGTAGTGGGTAATACATTGCTTCCTCTCTGTGTTAGCCTTGAATGCTAACCACGTGCCAGGTTCTCAAACTCTATGTCAATGTCTTCTCCTATAATCCCCCCAATAATTCTACAGGTAAAGTACTATTATCCCCATTTTACAGGCGAGAAACCCAAAGCTTAGAAAGCTTCCATAATTCTCCCAAAGGGACAAAGCCGAGATCGGGGCTCTGGCTACCTACCTCTGGCATCCACACCATATACTCTAAGCCACGTGTTCTGCAAATCCACATCCACTTCTGACGCTCCTGGACGATGTCTCATTTCATACAACTTTGACAATGTGATTTACTTTTTCCTGTATGTGAACTTTGGCACTTGCTAGAAAAGTGAACTTGAAAGTAGGGACTGGGGGAAATATTTGATCTCCTGGGGATCTCGCAGGTGGATCACAACCCTCAACAACAGGGGCGAGACAAAAGGGAGAAGGAGCCCAGGTGTCCACTGATGGATGAACGGATAAACAAGATATGACATGGGCTGGTCTGGAATATAATTCACCACCATTAAAAAGGACGGAAATTCTAACACCTGCTATGACATGGAGGAAACCTCGAGGACGTTATGCTAAGTGAAACAGACAGTCGCAAAGGAGAAATAGTGTAGAATTCCACTTAGACGAGTTACCCAGAGAAGTCAAACTGAGAGAGGCAGAAAGAAGACAGGGGTTACCAGGGGCTAGAAGGGGAGGGGTCCATGGGGAGTTGGTGTTTAATGGGTAAAGGGTTTCCATTTTACAAGATGGCAAAGTTCTGTGCTTGTAGGGGGGGTGACGGTCCCACTCATCCAATGTGCGACAATATGAATGTACTTAATACCACTGAAAATGGTCAGGAGGGTCAATTTCACGTTATGTGTAGTTTACCACAATTAAAATGAAAAAAAAAAAAAAAAGAAAAAAGAAAAGGGCAGGATTTCCCTTTGTGGCTCAGTGGTTAACGAACCTGACTAGGATCCATGAGGATGCGGGTTCCATTGCTAGCCTCACTTAGTGGGTTAAGGATCCGGTGTTGCCATGAGCTGTGGTGCAGGTCACAGAGATGGCTCGGATCCCAAATTGCTGTGGCTGTGGTGTAGGCCGGCTGCTAGACTAGACTCAAACCCTAGCCTGGGAACTTTCATATGCCACAGGTGCAGCTCTTTAAAAAAAAAAAAAAAGCCAACAAGGAGAAGGGCTAGCCCATCACAGAAATGCTCCAGTATGCTTGTCAGGGCCAGCAGGCAGAGGGACCCTGCTGTCATAGGTGTCAGGGAGCTGGCCCTCCACCCGTAAGTCACCCTGCTGGGGTAACCTGGAAGCTCGGGGGCAGAGAATAGCCATCCAGGGCGGCCCCCACTGTGTTTGCACAGCTTTGAAACCCATGGCTCACTCTCGGAAGGTGCCCTTTCTTTTGTCTTTTGCTTTGTTTTTTCTTTAGGGCAGCACCCACAGCATATGGAGATTCCTAGGCTAGGGGTCGAATCAGAGCTATAGCTGCTGGCCTATACCACAGCCACAGCAACACCAGATCTGAGCCACATCTGCGACCTATACCGCAGCTCATGGCAACACCAGATCCTTAACCCACTGAGCAAGGCCAAGGATCGAACCCGCAACCTCATGGTTCCTAGTTAGATTCGTTTCTGCTGCGCCATGACAGGAACTCTGACGTGCCCTTTCTGATAGCTGCGGAAGTGCATGGAAACTGCACACCCCAAGAAAGTGTGTCTTTGAGGCCTTGGCAGGAAGCTCTTCCTGCTTCAGAGGCTACCCCTGTGGAGGGCCCAGTGCCCCAATGCCAAAGACACGTCCAGGCATCCATCATTTCCCCCATCATGGAGCCACTGGGGGAAAAATAAAGGGGGTGAGGTAGTTTCCACCTTGGACATGGGACAAGCATTAATTAACTTACAGAGGAAACAATATTGAGAATTGGAACAACCTGGGATTCCTCTGATGACAGAGGTGTGATAATGATGGAGTAGCCCTCAACCTAGGGCCAGTGAGCGGCCAGGCAGCAGGAAAACACAGTCCACTCACTTCCTGCTCTTCCAATCAGTCCTGTGGCTTCCAGTGAGGACACCATTAACCACGAGGGCCCATCCTGCTGAGGGCTCTTCCGGGGAATGGACCGTGTAGACCCTCAAACACTCTCGGAGCCAGTTCACTACTGGGTGTTCAGGACTCACGTCTTCAAGATCAAGGCTGCACTCAGGTCAGATAAGACCCAGCCTTTCCCTCAAAGGAAGTGAGCACACCCATCCCTGGAGGATTCAAGTCTACAGTTGTCCTTTGACTTTCAAAAGATAGCTTTGTAGAGTTCCCGTCATGGCACAGTGGAAACGAATCCGACTAGGAACCATGAGGTTGCAGGTTCGATCCCTGGCCTCGCTCAGTGGGTTAAGGATCCGGCATTGCCGTAAGCTGTGGTGTAGATTGCAGAAATGGCTCGGATCTGGTGTTGCTGTGGCTGTGGTGTAGGCCAGCAGCTGTAGCTCTGATTAGACCCCTAGCCTGGGAACATCTACAAGCCGCGAGTATGGGCCTCAAAAAAGAAAAAGGAAAAGGAAAAAGAAAGAAAAAGTTTTGCATGGTTTTTTTTTTTTTTTTGATGGTGCATTTATTTTGTATTTCCATCATGTGGATTTATCTTTTGACTTTTTTTTTGTTTTAATGGCCACACATATGGTAGCTCCCCAGGCCAGGGGTTGAACTGGAGCTGTAGCAACACCACAGCATCGCCAGATCTGAGCTGCATCTGTGACCTATGCCCCAGCTTGCAGCAAGGTCAGATCCTTAATCCACTGAGCAAGCAAGGGATCCAACTCGCATCCTCACAGAGACAATGTCGGGTCCTTCACCTGCTGAACCGCAATGGGAATGCTTTTTGACTATTTTTAATAAAAGTCAAAGTTGGTACGAATGAAGCAAAATTTCTATTTTGGTGATTATGTGTTATTGTGGTAAAGTAGACAAACATAAAATTTACCATTTTAACCATTTTTAGGGTACAGTTCAGAGGCATTAAGTGTATTCACACTGTTATGCTATCATCATACCACTTACCCAAACAACTTTTTTCAGTTTGCAAAACTGAAACTATAGCCATTTAACATTAAGTCCTCATTCCTCCCAACCCCTAGCCCTGGCAACCATCACACTACTCCATGATTTTTTTTTCTTTTTACGGGCCACACCTGCAGCATACAGCAGTTCCACAGCTTGCTGCATCCTTAACCCATTGAATGAAGCCAGGGATCGAACCCACATCCTCAGAAACAATGTTGGGTCCTTCACCCCTGAGCCACAATGGGAACTCCCATGAGTATTTTTGAAATTGTAGTAAATGTCTTCTCCTTTGACTTGTATCCTCCTTGGGCAGGCAGCCAGGAGAAAGCTTGCTTCAGAGATCTGGTGTTAAGGAGTCAAGGTTCTTCCTGGCTTTTGTAAAAATCTAAGCCATTGACAAGATTATACAAGGCGTTCCAGAAGCATCCTTCCTCCCTCCACATCTAGGTGTTTTGCTCTGCTCCCTGGAAACTCCTGTAAGAGCTGGCAAGACTTCAGAGAGGAGAGACTGCAGGTTCCAAGTTCCCAGACTTGCCAAGGATTCCTGGGCTCCATCCCATGCCCGCATGGACCAGCCAAGAGCCTCACACTTGCCCACGTGGAAATGGTCAAAAGCAATGTAGGAGTTCCCGTCATGGTACAATGGAAACGAATCTGACTATTATCAATGAGGATGCAGGTTTGATCCCTGGCCTCACTCAGTGGGTCAAGGAACCAGCATTGCCATGAGCTGTGATGTAGGTCACAGACAAAGCTCAGATCCTGCATTGCTGTGGCTGTGGTGTAGGCCGGCAGCAACAGCTCCGATTCAACCCCTAGTCTGGGAACCTCCATATGCCACGGGTATGGCCCTAAAAAAAGGCAAAAAAAAAAAAAGCGGTGTAGACATGTGACCAGAAATCACAATTAAAACCGGTGTAGACAGGGGCCTGGATGGTCCCTTCCTCAGAACCTAGCACTGTCTAAAACCTCAGGTCTTGAATGCAATCACAAGGCAAGTGTTTTCCAAAAATAACTGAGATAAAATTTTCCTTTAGCTGGACAGGTTGAAGGCTGGGAGACAAAATTAAGTTAATTTATGTAAGTTATAAAATATGGGATTTTTCCTTTTTTTGTTTTTGTTTTGTTTTTTTGGCAAGCTTTTGCTTATGGACAGAGATTCATACCTTCAACACAGCAGGAGGAGAGGGCAAGCTTAGTTTGTCTTAGGTACTAAGAAGGCAGAATAAGGATGGTAATGATTAAGAGACTATAAAAGCCAGACTATAAAGATTCAAATCCTGGCTGTGCAACTATAGATATGTGCTATAGTCCTAAACCACTGTGCCTCAGTTTCTTCATCTGTACCCAAAATTTATAATAATGGTATCTTCCCAACAGGATATTATGAGGGTTAAAGATGGTGATACATATATGGCACTTAGAAGAAGGCCTGACTTTTCAATAAATATTCATTGTCAGAGGCAGCTTAAATCCACTTGAATCTCAGAGTATCTGCTCTTACAAAAGAAGCTTCATCCCAATTTGTGGATGAAAATGGGCCCATGTTAAACATTCAAGGTTTTAGTCCATTGCACATGCATTGGGTTATGTCTTCCTCTGTCCATATAAACTCTGCCCTCAGTTTGGAGCCACACTTCTTAAAGCCCCTGTAATTGTTACTTTGTATATGTCCAAGGATTTGCGGTATTCAATTGTGTAATGATTCCTACTGGCGTTTTTTCCAGGCCAATTTTGAAAGACATAATTTGTGGCGAAAAGAGTTTCGTGGATCTTGCAAAAGATGGCATATATTATCAGCCCAAGAGCGCCCTTGAGGAGCCCATGAGATGCGACAATACACTTACAGGTGTGGGCTGGAGACAGGAGGGGTACCTCAGGGGACAAAGGCCTGTGCAGTTTTCTTCCTCCCATTTACACTTCATACACCTTTTTTTTTGGACTTTTCAGGGCTGTACCCGCGGCATATGGAAGTTCCCAGGCTAGGGGTCTAATCGGAGCTACAGCTGCCGGCCTACACCACAGCCACAGCAATGCCAGATCTGAGCCGTGTCTGCAACCTACACCACAGCTCATGGCAACACCAGATCCTTAACCAACCGAGGAGGCCAGGGATGGAACCCGCAACCTCATGGTTCCTAGTTGGACTCGTTTCCACTGCACCACAACAGGAACTCCTATACGCCTTTATGACTGATGTTAAGGACATAATGGTTTCACACTGATTTTCCAATTATATTCTCAAAACAATTACTAGGAATCGATTACCAGGTGTCAAATCTCCCCTTTTTTGGTGACGTAACTGATAATCCTCCAGAACAACTGATCTCATGTTCTCGGATTTCCACCATTCCCCATAACTTCCCATTTCCCAAAGTAAAGCCCTCAGGAGCGGAGCAGTTGGTCTGCTGGAAAAACACAGGCTTCCTCGCCCTGAGAAGAGTCATTCCACTCTGGCCAGAAGCCCAGCACTCCAGCTTCGCCTGTCCTGGCCTCCGGGTCCAAATGCTGGAGCTGGATGTTCTGCACAGCCTGCCAGTCACTCCCAACCACCCCCCTTCTCATGTGCAAGGGATCGTGGAAATTATAAAAAGAAGGTACACGGAAGTTGCAAAGAGGTCTTCTTCTCCTTGGAGGGCCTCGGTGATAAATCCCATTTGGTTCCAAAACTTGTTGAGAACAATGTACTTCATGGATAATGTTCATGAACAAGTACAAGAAAATGGTTGTTATAACACCAAGAGGGAAAGAAAGCTGGAAAACACACTAGCACCCAGGAAGACCTCTGCTTTCAAATTCTAGAGCTCAAGGAAAAGCAAGTTTAATTAGAGTCAAACAAAGTAGGTAGAGACGTTTGTCGCCATTCTGAAGGAGACACTCACAAGCTGGAGATGAATGACAGGGATTCTTTGTTGGATAGAATTCCAATTCAAAACTCCCCCCCCCCCCAAGATATAGTGGGGAGTTCCTGTCACATAGCTCAGGATAATGAAACCAACTAGTATCCGTGAGGATGTGGGTTCGATCCCTGGCCTCACTTAGTGGGTTAAGGATCTGGCGTTGCCATGAGCTGAGGCGTAGGCTGACAGCTGCAGCTCTGATCGACTCCCAGCCTGGGAACTGCGATAGGCCAAGGGTGCAGTCCTAAAAAGAGACATATTGGGCATGCTGGTTGCACTTCCCAGTGGTGATTCAGGTGGATTTTCAGCTCACAAATGGAAGGTGGAAAGAAAAGGAGGAAGGGAGGCAGAGGGGATGGAGGGCAGACCTGGGCCAGAAAAGAGAGAGGGACTGGAAGAGGGAGAGGGAGGAAGGGAGAGGGATGGGGGGGGGGTGGCGAAGTTCTGTAATTAGAGATGCTGAGTGAAAAAAGAGGAAGATGAGTAGATCCCAGGGGCAGGAGGCAAGGTGGCAGGAAGGAGGCTCTGACTCCCTTCATCCATCTTGCATTTATTCCCTTTCCTCCTCCAGCCTCCAGGTGGCACAGTGGGCCCAACACAGCTTGCCTGGGGGCTCACATGACAAAGGCTAGGGCAAGTTTGGGGAGTAAAACAGAGAAACAAAAGGTGTGGTTGCCAGGCAAGACTGGGGGTGGGGTGGGAGAGTGATCCTCAGTGGGGGCCACTCAGTACAAGGTCAGAAATATTTCCACAGTGTCCTGGATACCCGAGCCACTCTCGAAACCCTACGGGAACTCTATCATGCTTGCAGTTCCACTCTTTCACTCTTTCCAAGTCCCAGTAAAAGGAATCCCACTTGCATCACAAGACGTAATCAGTAGTACCTCGTTTAAGTGATGCTTGCTAGAGAACCGCATGTATTTGAAGCTCAGAAACACACGTACAGGATATGCATTCTGGATGTGGACAACTAGATGGGGGTTTCTCAACACCAGCACCGTGGAGCCTTGGGGCAGGATAATTCTTTGTTGCAGGGGTGGGACTTCCCATGCATTTTACGATGTTTAGCTGCATCCTGCTAGATTGTAGCTGCATGGGTCCCAGCTCCCAAGTCAGCTTGCAGGTTGTAGTCCTGAGGCTAAACTAGTTTTCCTCCTCCAAGTCCAGAATAGCAGAGCTTCTCACACCCTAAAGTACCTACAAATCCCCTCCCCCTCCCGGGGGATTTTGTTACAAATGCACATTCCATTCAGCAGGTCTGGGATGGGGCTCAGGATTCACAAGTTTGGACAAGCCCCAGAGCGATGCTAACTAATACTTGCAGGTCCCCAGAGGGCACTCAGAGCAGGAGGGAGCTGGGGAGGAAAACTGGCTGACCTTGAAGAGCTGTGGGATAATTGGCTGGTTACATAACAACCTCCCAGTGCCTCAGCATCCTCATTTGAAAAAGGGTGGTGATTGTACGGATTAAGCAAGACATGGGAGATAAAGCAACCAGTTTGGCATCTGGCACTCAGAGGATGTGAATTCCCTCCCCCTTTCCTCGTAGCTCCTCCCAGCACCCTGCCTAGGAACCTCAAGAGCAAGGAAACCCTGGGGGTTACAGGGAATTCCCTAGAAGAAAAAACTCAGTTCCATTCTGAGCGGTGGTTGGAGTGGGAGGGATTTCCTCCCTTTTCTCTCCTCATCTTATCCTCTGTCTCTCGCTCGCTCGGCTGGTTACACCACAACATCTGTCACCCTTCGGAGGCTGTGAATTGTTTTGGTAATGAAGCATATGATGAAAAGAATATTTAAAAACAATGTACACATTGTGATTTCATGCAAAAGCAATGCCTCCCACTCTCTGGGCCCATCTCAGGGCTGCATTTAACACAGATCTAAGCTTTTCTCAAAAGGAAAAAGGATCTCAAATGAGAATAATTGCAAGAGCTATGGACCAGATCTCAATTTCCAAAACAGTTTATAGATATTCCTCCCCAAATGCATCAATTCTACTCATCTGGAATTGTGTGTCCGGGGAGAATCCCTGCGATCCTTTGCAAGGAGCAAATGTTCTAATGTGAAATACTAATTTGCTAAACTAAATATAGCCCTGGGGTCACACAGCACATGGCACATGGATCTTGACAATAACACACATAACAGAGAGAGCTTTTGAATTCAGGGTTGTGAAGTACTTGGTTTTTCTAGAATATTAACTAAGATGTATTTCTTGGGGAAAATCACTCCTTCAACCCCCTACATGGAAAGGACTAAACAATGGTGTCTTTCTCCATCTGTAGGCTGTATAGGAAAAAAAAAAAGTATGTGAGACACCGCTCAAAATAAAGTATGTTTCTGCATTATTCCACTGTGCAAATGACATCATGAGAATCAAAGCCCAGATAGTCAGCTGCACTGAAAGAGGGGCTGAAAGCCAGTTGGTTAACTGCCCACAGGAAGTAGTTTGGCCCCTGTACTTCCCACCTTCACCCAGGTGTGGGGCTCAGGCGCTGCACTGAAGGCCAGCGGATAAGGCTGGGTGGGAAAATGGTCAGGTAGGCGTCCCTCCCCACCCCCAACTGGGGTTTGGGGCTTTCCAGTCTGCAGGTCTCTGCTTAGGAGGCACCAGCTCCATCCTAGCCCCAGCCCCCCAAGGGGACACTCTGGGAAAAGTCATGGGCATGGGCACCCAAGGAACCTCTCTCTCTTTACAGAACTTGGAGCAGAACAGGTGCCAGCGCCCTACACACCCACTCCTATTAACAAAAGATGAAAGCCCAGGAAGAACTGGCAAAATCCTCCTCTAAACCTCACCAACCCAGGGTCTTCTCAGGCTCACGGAGAACCAGTTGAGCCCCCTTTGACAGCCCCAGAAAAACTGCTCTACCCACACTCTTTCTCCTTGCGCAGCAATAATCCTTTGCAAGCCTTCCTCGCTCAGGCAGGTGCAAACACCAAGATACATCCTTCCATAGTTCAAAGAGAGGTTAACAGTTCTGGACCAGCTTGACTCAATTGCTCACCAATCCTATACAGCAGATAGGAGCTGAGGCGCCCCCCAGGGCAGAGCGCTCCTAGAGAATCTACAGACCCGGTGACGAAGCCCCGGGACTGCCAGCATCACCGGTGTTGGCATCCACAAACAGAACCAGTTTCAAAGGCGCTATCCAGGTGCCTCCCACGTGAGGGGTGCTGACATCTGGACACTGTCTGTCCCTCTATGGACACTGGGGCCGTTGGCTCCTGTGTCCAGACATGCTGCCCAAGTAAACAGGCAAATTCCTAATGTCAAGGGGACTTTCCTCCAGCAGACGGTGACTACAAAGGAAACTGCACAAGGGCATCACAAACTGGCTTGGGTGCCACAGTGTTCTGCTTTTTAAATCGTGTTGTTTGTGAATCCCCAACAGCTTATTTTTTTGTTTTTAATGGCCTTACCCACGGCAGATGGAAGTTCCAGGGCGAATTGGAGCTGCAGCTGCCAGCCTACGCCACAACCACAGCAACACCAGATCCAAGCCACATGTGCCCTATGCTGTAGCTTGTGCCAATGCCAGATCCTTAATCCACAGAGCGAGGCCAGGGATCAAACCCGCATCCTCACAGAGATAACGGTCAGGTCCTTAACCCACTGAGCCACAAGGGAAATTCCCCTAACGGCTTTTTCTAACAGACTTACTTCCTTAAATGTAGAGTCTCAGCCTAGTCCAGCCTCCTGCCAGCCCCCCGCCCCCCCCAACCAGTCTGGCTGGCACCAGACACGTGGTAGAAAGGCTTGGACCAAGAGTGGAGGTTACCTCTCCTACGTGTTTGTTTAAGAGAATCATGGGGACACTTTACAATTAACTCACAATAATGTTTCCGGTGTGTCCACCTCACCCTGGTGCTGCATAAGCATCCAGTCAATTCATACGAGCTGGCAAAGAATCTTGCAATAGGTCCTAAAGTCTCCTTCAGTGACACCCAGGATCAGGGTCCTGAAAACCTGAGTCCGTATTTCCAGAGAGAAGCAATTTCCTTTTTTTTAAATCTAAGTATAATTGATTCACCCTGTTTTTTAATTTGTGCCACACAGCAGAGTGATGGATGCAGTTATACATAAATATACACATTCTTTTTTAGAAAAATACTCTTTTTGGAGTTCCTGTCGTGGCTCAGTGGTTAATGAACCTAACTACTAACTCCGAGGATGCGTGATCCCTGGCCTTGCTCAGTGGGTTAAGGCTCGGGCATTGCCACTGAGCTGGGATGAGGTCTCAGATGCTGTGCTATGGCTGTGGCATAGGCAGGCAGCTACAGCTCTGATTTGACCCCTAGCCTGGGCTCGGTTACGGCCTTAAAAAGACCAACAAATAAATAAATAAATAAAAATATTCTTTTCCATGATGGTTTTTCAGAGAATATTGCATATAGTTCCCTGTGCTATAACACAGCAGGATGGACCTTATTGTTTATCCATTGTATATATAATATCTTTCACCCGCTAATCCCAACCTCCCATTCCATCCATCTCCAACTCCCTCCTCCTTGTTAACCACAAATCTGTTCCCAATGTCCATGAGTCTGTTTCCTGAATAAGTTCATTTATGACACCTTTTTTTTTTTTGGATGGCCCCACAGCATGTGGAAGTTCTCAGCATATGGAAGTTCAATCCAAGGATCGAACACACACCACAGCAGCAAAACAAGCCACGGAAGCGACAACACCAGATCCTTTACCAGCTGTGCCATAAGAGAACTCTTGAGTCATATTTTAGAGCCTATATATAAGTGATATCATATGGTATTTGTCTTTCTCTTTCTGACTGACTTCACTTAGTATAATAATCTCTAATTATATCCATGTTGCTGCAAATGGCATCATTCCATTCTTTTTTATGGCTGAGTACTATTCCATTGCATGTATAAATATATTCACACCATGTCTTCTTTCTCCATTCATCTGCTGATGGACATTTCAGTTGTTTCCATACCTTGGCTACTATCAATAGTGCTGAGAAGTAATTTCTGACCCACTCAAAGCATCACGAGGGAGCAAGTAAAGACAAGAAAAAGCCTCAATACAATACAGCAAGTGCTCTGGGGGGAAGAGGAAGAGAAGGATGCCAGTCAGATGCCCCAAGTTAAAAGGAGGGGGCTGTGGGGTGGGCGTGGAGGTCAGACCTGGAGAACCTCCATGCCCAAAGCTTCTGGATCTGAGCAGTGTAAAGGGTGAACAATTGATCTGCTACGCAATTGCTGGAATTTTTTAAATTAACTTTAAAAACTGGAGCTCCCATTGTGGCTCAGCAGGTTAAGAACCCAACATAGATGCAGGTTTGATTCCTGGCCTCGCTCAGTGGGTTAAGGATCAGGCATTGCTGCAAGCATAGGTTACAGATGCAGCTCAGATCCTGTGTTGCTGTGTCTGCAGCAGAGCAGCTGCAGCTCCGATTCCACCCCTAGCCTAGGAACTTCCATACGCCACAGGTGCAGCCATAAAAAGAAAAATAAAATAAATAAAACAGAATAAAATAAAAACTGTTTACTTATTTGCAGGTGCCATAAAGATGAAAGATGACTTTGGTTAATTTAAGGAAACGTTTAAATAAGTTTGGGAGGAACACGCAGGCAAGGTGCTTCCACATACAACTAATTTAACCCACGTTTTACAGTAGGCACGTTTTGGTATCCTCTTTTTTACAGATGAGGGAAGTGAGACTCAGTTTATACCACATACTCTAGATCTTACAGAAAACCTGGCCAAGGCATTAATGAGTTTAGGCCCTATTATAGCTTTGGATAACTGGGGTTTAATCGTATCTGCATATTTGGCTCTGCTCACCCCATCTGCTCCAATAAGCATCAAACCAACCACAAAGTCCCTGCCCAGACCTAAGAAAAAGGGGGCTCAAAGGGCAGTGACATCGCCACCAAGTTCCACAGCTCTCACCCCTTCCCTGGCACCACGACTCCCCAACTTGGACATGAATCCCCCGAGACAAACAAATAAGCCCAACTCCTTATACCCACTTGCGGGAAGCTGCATCATTTCATCCCCATCCCCATTCTCTGCCCGGATGAGGCCACCTGCAGCATTCTACCTCCAAAGAGCATCTTCTCCAGTTGCATGAGCCATGCGGTCATTCTGAGACTCCCACCAAGATGGGAACAAATGTCAGTTCCTGGTCCCTTGATCCTCCTCAAATCTGTCCCCCTCATGGCCTGGTAGCATTGGTGCTCCTGGATTTGAAGGAGAAGTACCAAAGGGAAAAAGAGGTCTATGGGCCCTCAGATGCCCTCAGTCCCTCCACCCATACTGTCTGTCCTCTTCCACGCCTCTGCAGTCTCCGAATTCACTTTGAAAGAAAGAAAAAAAGAAAAACCCTTGCGGAACCCTAGAGAAGTGCACCCTCTTTTCCTGTAGGAAGAAGGAAAGGTCTGGATTAACTCATTTTTCTGGCACTCAACTTTCAGAGACTGGGGCAAAGAAAAGAAATGACATTTGTATCGGGATTTTAGTGTTCTCAAAAGCCAACCTCCAGGAGTTCCCGTCGTGGCACAGTGGTTAGCGAATCCGACTAGGAACCATGAGGTTGCGGGTTCGGTCCCTGCCCTTGCTCAGTGGGTTAACGATCCGGCGTTGCCGTGAGCTGTGGTGTAGGTTGCAGACGCGGCTCGGATCCCGAGTTGCTGTGGCTCTGGCGTAGGCTGGTGGCTATAGCTCCGATTCAACCCCTAGCCTGGGAGCCTCCATGTGCCGCGGGAGCGGCCCAAGAAATAGCAACAACAACAACAACAAAAAAGACAAAAGACAAAAAAAAAAAAGCCAACCTCCAGAGTCTGTCCTGGACTGAGTTCTACAATTACAGGTCTACACTCTTATCAATCATAATGCTAACTATGCTAACATCACACTGAGACTCCAAAATCCTCAGCTGTCAGTGGAAGGACAACAGTATAGTCACCAGAGGAAATTCACTAAGGCAAGAAGCGGTCAAGGCAGGGCAATCATTTGTGACATCCGAGAGACATCTTCATCAACAACAGGGGAAACAATTTTTAAGACTTTGGTGTAACCTTCCGTTACTATATTAGAGCCTCTCATTCCGTAAGTATCCTAATTAATGGAATCCTACTTAAATCACACAAGCAAACTCTTTCTTTTTGAGCAAAATACAGGTTTGCCTCCCTACCCGAAAGACCATGCCTATGAAACCTTTGGCAAGGGAAATGGCACAAAGCAAAGCTATCCCCCTACTTCCTCTTATAACCAGCACTTTGCTTTTACCATTAGCATGGTAATGGCTTTTTCATAAAAGTCTTTTAACCAAAATAATATAGGTCTTTCATAAACGCTAGTGAAACAGTGAAATATAGGTCTTTCGTAAAAGCTAAGGGGCAGTAATGTGAATTTTCAGAAAGTGGGGAGGGGGGGACCTATAGTGGATTTTCCTGATGAAATAGAGACATTTCAACTTTTCTATAATAATACATTCCTGGAAAATGTATTTGAAGGGCATAAGTCCAAAACTTAACAGTAGTCTTATACATTCTTAGAAGGTGATTCTCTAACAAAGGCCTCCCTCTCTCCCTCTCTCTCCCTCTCCTTCCCTCCTCCCCTCTCTCTCTCCCTCCCTCTTTCTCTCCCTCCATCCCTGTCTGTCTCCCATGACGAGCATGGAAATACTGCCTCCCCTCAGACTCAAGCTACCCAAAATGCTTCTGGATGAGGCCAGTGCTAGTGCAGGGCCCCGAACCCTAAGCTTTTTTAGTGTCACAGAAAATCTGCCTCTGGATATCAAGCTAAAAAAAAAAAAAAGATACAATTTTCTAGGAAACATAAAAATTGTTGAACCCAGTAAGTACATCAATCAATTATTTGAAATTTCCTAAGGTTTGCACAGGACCTGTGACCAATAATCAAAGCAAGTGGTGAAGTGGTGACTGCCACGTTTCTCCACATCAAAGGACAGCCATTCCAGGGGCTAATTCAAAAGAGATCATGCCAATGTTGAGAAATGTACAAAAGTAAAAATGGAATTGACATCATTCCCTTTGTTTTCAGAAGTCAATTTTCAGCATGCTCCTGTTTTAATCATTAAAATCCCTCAACACGACCTCTATCCAACTTCAATTTCATCTTTCTTTGAAACATTTGTCATTACTGTGATAAGTAAGACTTATAAGTGATGACAACCCTGATAGAAATCTGGGACATGGGTGTTTTAAAAGTCCACCAAATCTATAAAGACAGTAGAATCTAGAAAATAATTATACTAATTAATTAGAAAGTCTGGGGTGTTAGCACTTTTTAAAAGTAACATTGAAAATGTAATTTTTATATTAAAATACCAAAATGTTTAGAAATCAAATAACCAGTGGGTCATTTTCCCCTCACTTGATAACTCAGACAACCTGCTTCACTTTATTAGCCAGAAATCCTGAGGTTAGTGAGTCAGAAGGAGCCACTTATGAAAGTGAAATAAATTCTGACAACACTACCCTGAACTCTGCAGGCAGGAAGCTGTCCAACTGTCATGCCAGAACTATGAGATAATGGGTATTTCAAAATGTTTGTCCCATCTCAAAGCCCAGCCATCCGCCTCACACTAGCATCTCAGCATCCCAGAGATGTCTCTCTCCATTGCCAGAGAAACATCTCGATACTTAACTGAACACTCTGTTAGCTAAGGGATCTGGAGACCTAAGTAGTATTACTTTCATTTTTCCTGGCTCATGACTAATTTTATTGGTGAAGCTCAGAATGACTGCAGGGCCCACGATGTGCCCACTCAAAGGAGAAGATGCCCTTTAAGCAAAGAGCCTATGGCAAAACTGAGGAGAGAGCTGGATGGGTAACTGTTTAGAAGATGCTCGAGGGCAAGTTTTAATTCTTAAAAGGCTTTATTTAAAGAAACCTAGTAAACTCCTTACTAAATATGCCTCATTTCTAGACATGCCACTCTGAAATTTTATTGATCAAAGTGGAGGAGGCTGCCAGAAGGAGAGTGTTTAGTTAAATTGGGACCATTTCCAGGAAGAAAAGTGTGATGCTTAAATGACCTCTCTTCAGTTAGAACAAAGCCAAGGAAACAAATCCCGGGGGGGGGGGGGGGGAATGACAAAGGTGAGCGATGGGTTTGTACTAATTTCTGCCCCTGATAAGATGGAAGGGAGCTTCCTCTGAGAAGCTGTTTGCAGACTCAGAGATATACTATAGAGAGATCTATAGGAGAGACAGAGACCCCGGGCGGGGGGAGGAGACAGGGAAGTCTTTTCGAAGACAAATACTTTGGGGGGGGGGGTGGAGGTTCGCCCAAATTAATGGTGCAGCACTTAACTGCTACAGGGAAGAGTGCAAATTTGGCAACGTCTGACCACACAGCCCATCGAAGCCAAACCACTATTGACCCACGCGGGAAACTGGCTTTACTGGGTCTGGGGAAATAATCCAACATCTCTGTAAACGAGTCACTTTCCTCCCAGGCGCCCTCTTTTTGCGGACTGAGGAGAGATCCCCAAGGCTGGCCATCTCGCATCCATGCAGGAAAGCTCAGAAACCAGGTAGCGGGTTCCGCTCCCGTGGGTCCAGCTCCCGCGGGTCCAGCCCGCGGCCTGCCGCCTCCCTCCCCACCACCCACAGCCGCTTTGCCTTCTGCCCTCACCCGCCACCAGCACCACGGCTCCCCGGTCCGTTCCGCCTCCCTCCGCGGACTACTAGGCTGCCGGCTCTCCTGAACTTAATTCAGGCCCCTGTTCTTCACTATGTTTCTCTAGAACTGCTCCGGGCCGCCAGTATCTCCTAGCTCCTATCCAGGGAGGTGCGCCGCCTTGGCGATTACGGAACAGTTTGCCCAGCGATCATCCACCTCGATCCGCCCCTTCGGCTCTTCACAGTGTCCCCACAAAGGGGCCAAAGAGACAAACCCTCAGGCTTTATCCGGGATAAAACACCAGATCCTAAAGAAGTGGGGTCTCAGCCTGAGGCCAAACTTCCAGGCTCAGCTTGGATCCGGATCCCCCTCCTTCCGCGCACAGAACGGCTGCTCCCTCCTTCCTCAGCATCCCCCACCCCCATCCCGATCCCATTCGGAAGGAGCTCGGGCTGGTCAGGGACCCAGCCCTTCTCGGTCCCAGTCTCCATGCAGAAGCTCTAGACTTCCAAAAAACGGCCGCAGCGCTGCCACCTAAGGAGTCAAGACCCACGCCTTCAACTCGAGCTGGAATGGGTGGCTCAATCCACCGCGGCTCCCGGGTCTGGAAAGGAGGCTACAGCCCTTTGATTTTCTCTGCTTTTCCTCAACAGCCCGGCTCTGTGAGTGTGTGTTGCGGGGGGCGGGGGGGGGGGGGTAATATTCCTAAGTTTATTTTTTAAAGTATATATAAGTGAACAAATACTGATTAAAGGAGCCCAAAGCTGGCCCTCCCCCAAACCTAGGAATTCAAAGCCACATGGCCACATGGCCATAGCCCTTTCCAGCCAGGCCACCCCCTCGCACACGCTCCACTAAGCAAGGGACATAAAAACCCTTTAAAGTCCACGAGGCTTCCAAGGGCTTCCCAGATCACCAATCCCTCCTGGGCCACCCTTTCCTGGTGTGCGAGGCCCCAACACCAAGAGAGCGCCCCGAGGACTTGGTGTCCGGAGCCGCCCGCGCCCCAGCTTGGACACCCACCTCTGAGCGCCGGATCCCGGGAGCACAGTCCTCGGGCTCTGCTCCAGCGCGGTGCCGCCGCTGCCTCCTTGCTGGGGCGTCCGGGAGACTCCACGCAAAGGCGTTCGGCAGCCCCGGGCTGGGGCGAGCGCATCTGCGGAGAGCTGCTGCCGCCGGGCGTGCTGGAGTGAGGGGAGCACCGCCCGCCGGCTCCCGGAGCCCGCCCCTTCCCCGCCCCCTTCCCGGCGCCTGGGGCCCCGGTCCGCCCCTCGCCTTTCACATCCCCTCCCCAACCACCCACACCTTCTGTCTGGCTTTGGCGGAATCTGTGCACAAACCTAGAAACCAAGAAATGAGTGAATGGATAGACTGGAGGAATGGAGGGATGGGCACGTGCAGCCGAGCGTTTCCTAACTGGGGAGAAGGCTCTGGGCCTGGGTGTATGAACGCGCGTTAGCACACGGGTGGGCGTGTCGGCTTGTGTGCAGGGGATCGTGTGTGTTGGTGTATACATACGTGCATATGAGTGTACAGGAAAGTGTGTGGGTGCGTGTGAGCCCGCACATCGCCACAACTGCTGAGTTCCCATACGAGGGGTCGAGCTCCTCGTCTCTTACCCAGCACCACGACTATGTCCGGGTAAGCGGAACCGCTGGGAGCGGTTGGGAGGTGAGTTTCTGCGACGCGGAGGGCGGTTCAGTGTGTTTTGGACCTCGCCCTGGTGGGGTCCAGAGATTAAGGTGTGGACAGGGAGGTTTCCCAGTTCGTTGACTGGCCAGAGCTGTCATGATGCCCTCCCTGATGTGGCAGCCGGTGGCCTAGTGTCGGGGCGGGCGTGTTAACAAAGCCAGCGATGGGGAAGGAGGCAGCTGTTACACCTCGTGGGGCTCAGTCGAGGGGGTGGCCAGCCACCCCCCACTCCGGAGACGTCTGAAATTTCAGCATGTAATCCCCTCCCCCCATGAATATTTAAATAATGTTAATGACCCTTTGAAAACGGACCATCTAGAAATCCTGAGAGAGGACACACACACAGAAACACCCCGCCCAGAAAACAGTATTTTAAAAAGCAAGGCGTTCTCTACAGAGGAAATAGAATATAAATATAGCATAAAGTCAGATGTCTTCAACTGTCCACTAGGCATGACCGATGTTTCCATTTTCCCGGTGATTCTCTCTCTCCAGCTCTGAAAGTCAGAGCCCCTACTCTCCTTCCAATTTCCGACCTCTGGCCTGCTTTCTTCTGAACCAGTGGCCCAAACACGGGGTTCCTCTTCTGAGAGTCAAAGTCACCTGCCAGGGTTTGGTTCTTTTTTTCCTCATCCACAAAGGTCCTTGATTCCCCATACAAGAAATGATAACATGGGGAACTGTCCAGGAAGCCTGTCCAGCTAACGACCTTAAAAATAGCAGCCTCCCAAGAAAAGGCTTATTTCCCATCTGGAGGTTTATTCACACCTTTACTCTAGGGAGGTGGGGGCAGGGGATAAGGGCTACAATGGAGACAACAGCTGTTCTCTTCAGGGTTCCTGCAAGTCTATAGGCTTCTTTTTCTCAGCGTTTAGGAACTGGTTCACCAGCCTTTTTGCATGTTTGTCTCTTACACTACTGAATTTCAATAGAATTTACTGACCAGTGGCCCTAGATTACAGAGTTTCGGCCTCCATCAATTTCCTTCCTCCCTTCCCCCCCCTTCCCTTCTTTCTTTTGCTCCTCATGTCCCTGGCTTAAGGAGTTAAATATGTGGGTGCCCCACATAGTGACCTATTTTTAACATTTACTATCAGGTGAAAACTCACATTGAAATGAACATGTTTGCAGACATTTATTTATATGGACCATAGGCTCTTGAAGGAAAGATTCCAAGATGACAGCAGAGGTGAGACTTTTATAAACAGTATTAGGGCAAGTGCATCATCACTCTGTCTTCCTATGTTCCTAAATTAGAATGTATCATTTATGAATCAAGTTTGTTTCATTGTTAGAAAGAGTACAGCACTTCATATGGACTTTATTCTGAAGTCTTTGCTAAAGCAATGTCAATGTTAATATTAATTTAATATTATTTTAATTATATTTAAAGATAATAAATATAGTATTATATTTATTATCTTTAAATATTAATTACTTCTCTGTTAATATTAATTGTAAAGTTCTGGCACATCCTACAGAAAACTGTTGAGAATATTAATTTAGGAAAAATACATGTTCAATAGATATTAATTTGCAAGAACATTTCCTTCTCTTTCCTCTTATATTAAAGAGGAAGCCATGATTACCTTATGCTTTTTTAATATAAAAGACTTGGTACATACCAGGGCCCAGAAATATTTGTTTAATTTGTTCCATGCAGTCAAGGCAAGGGTATGAACATCTGCCTGTGAAAGTAAAAACTCCTTTAAATTAACCCTTTCTCATTTAGTTCCCCCCTAGGTTGGTGGTCCTCAATTAAGGGTGATTGGAACCCCACCCCCATTACGGGGGGGGGGGAATTTTGGCAAAGTCTGAAGACACTTTTGATTGTCTTCATGGGCATGGGAGTGCTACTGGAATCTAATGGATAGAGGCCAGGGCTGTTGCTAGATATCCGGAAGAGCACCAGTACAGCACCCCAACAGCAAAGGATGACTGCTTCCAAATGTCAAGAGTGCCGAGGTTGAGATATCTTGCCCTGGACCAAAGCTGGGACTAAGGACCACAGATATCAGAACCATGTCTGTGTTTATTAGACATGCATATTCCTGAGCTCCACCTGTCCCTATTCAGTCTGAATCTCTGCAGGGCAGGACCGGGGAAACTGTATTTTAACAGCTCCTAGGTGATTCTTAAGAATCACTGAGAAACACTGGAGATGGGAAAGGCTGGTTTCATTACCCAGGACATGCTATGGGTTCATCACATTGTATGTGTCTTAACATGATAATGTGAAAATGTTAAATGCTTCTTACACTGCTTAGGACACAAAATCTTCTATGGAAAAATTGCTTGGCAGGAGAGGAAATCAGGATTTTTTTTTCCCTATGGCCAAAGTGGACATTTTTGCTTATGGTGTCTCTGCCTTCCTGCCTGCCCACTTTATTTTTATTTTTTATTTTTATTTTATTTTATTTATTATCTTTTTAGGGCTGCACCCTTGGCATATGGAGGTTCCCAGGCTAGGGGTTGCATCAGAGCTACAGCTGCCAGCCTACACCACAGCCACAGCAATGCTGGATCTGATCCACATCTGTGACCTATACCACAGCTCATGGCAATGGTGGATCCTTAACCCACTGAGTGAGGCCAGGAATCAAACCTGAATCCTCATGGATACTAGTTGGGTTTACTAACTGCTAAGCCATGACGGGAACTCCCTGCCCACTTTAAATGGTGCCCTCGAGCAAGAGTGGCCACCAGGGGACCCAAGAAATAGAATGCACTTACTAGAGAGACACCAAAAGCAAAGGTTGGATTTCTGGGAAAGGAGTCAACCTAGACACAGATTGACAGAGCCTCTTCTTTCTTCCCAAGCTTAGAGAAGAATAGAAGCTGAAAAAAAAAAAAAAAAAAAAGACCCACGAGTGACACAGAGAGCTGATCTGAAAACCCAAAGAAGGGGCCATGACTGGTCCATCATAAAAAAAGAATTTGCCATTTCCTCCTCCTTCTAGCAAAGAGAAAGACCAACCAGCATCAGGTGAGTACAATCATCAAGTACTAAGTTTGTCCCACAGAAATTTTTTCTCTGCTAGGAGAAAAAAAAAAAAAAGAGTAGAATAAGATGGAAAAGCAAACAAAATCAACACCAGAAAAGGCTGGCTCACATCAAACCAATAGCCCTAGATCTGGGGAGTGGTGGCCGGGGGGCTTTCTCACCAAGCACCACCATAAGAACATTGGAAAGTTAAGAACAATCCCAGTCCCAAGGGCATTTCCATGGGACCAGATGAACTAAAAAAATCTAAGAGAAGAAACAAATGGGGAAAATATTTGCAACATATAGAACAATGGACTACTATCTCTAAGACGTAAAGAGTTCTTACAAATCAATATAAAAATAGAAGAAAATTACTGTCTAATTGAAAAAACAAACGAGTCATTTAGAGATAAATAAGAACAACCACCCATGACATTTAAGAAAAGATGTACAAACTCTTTGTCATTAAAAAATGAAAGTGAAAATACTGGAATAATGTATTTCAACTATGATATCAGCAATACATAAAATATGAATATCTATTACTGATAAGAATAATGAAAGTTAAATATTGTACATTGTTGAAGGGAATATAAACTATTAATAAATTGGTAAATTTGTTAGACAATTGACTATATCTCTTAAAATTAAAAAAAAAAAAGTTTATATGGTGTTCCCGTCATGGCTCAGCAGAAACAAATCTGACTAGTATCCATGAGGTTCAATCCTGTCCTCATTCAGTGGGTTAAAGATCCAGCATTGCCGTGAGCTGTGGTGTAGGTCACAAACGCAGCCAGGATCTGGCATTGCTGTGGCTGTGGTGTAGGCCAGCAGCTATAGCTCCAATTTGATGCCTAGCCTGGAAATCTCCATAAGTCCTGGGTGCAGCCCTAAAAAGATTAAAAAAAAAAAAAAAAGTTTATACACTTGAACTTGCAATTCACTGTTAGGATTCAGAAGCTTATAAATTCTATGAGTCAGAAGAAAACTGAAGTGGTAGGGAGGAGTCAGTGAATGAGAAATTCTTGATCACAGAGAAGGTCAAAATAAAGACTATTTAATATAAACTTTTAAAGTTGTTTGCTGTGTAATATTGTGACGTGAGCACTTCTGGTAACCCCCAGACCTCTGATAATAGCATTTGTTTGGAGAACCAAAGGCAAGGGCTTATTTATAGTTTGGTAGAGATTGGATGTCAGGCAAGAAGGATGTGTGATTAAGAATTCAGACACGAAGTTCCCAAGAAACTAATCCAACTAGGAACCATGAGGTTTCAGGTTCGATCCCTGGCCTTGCTCAGTGGGCTAAGGATTCGGCATTGCTGTGACTGTGGTGTAGGTCGCAGACGTGGCTCAGATCTGGCGTTGCTGTGGTTGCGGCATAGGCTGGCGGCTACAGCTCCGACTAGACCCCTAGCCTGGGAACCTCCATGTGCCATGGGTGTGTGGCCCTAAAAAGACAAAAAAACAAACAAACAAAAAAAGAATTCAGACAAAATGGGAAATCAGAACAAAAAGTGACCAGGAGAACTAACTCCATCCCACTTGAGTTAACCACTTGACATAAAAACCCATAAAAATAGTGAGATGGACACTATCTCTAACACCTTGTGGGTAAGGGTGCAAATAATTTTAATTTTAATATAAAAGAAACAATTTTCCCCTGCGGGCTGTAGGACCTGGGATGGCCAGCCAACAAACTCCTAGGATTGACACAGATCTTCGGCTTATTTTCTCATTCAGATAGTGGTTTTATGCCATCATCTAGATGTTGTATGTTTATGGATTTCCCCCTTAAGACATTTTTCCACTGACCTCTGATTCTTATAAAAGGGCAAAAACATCATCTGTATTTAATGTAAGCAATTTTGCTTATATTCCTTGGCTTTTCCATAGAAGAGATGATCTATCTATCCATAGACTGTTTTAACAATCAGTGTTCTGAATGAACAACATATAAGACAATCTATGGACAATTTGGTTTTTTTTGTTTTTTTTGTTTTGTCTTTTTGCCATTTCTTGGGCTGCTCCCGCGGCATATGGAGGTTCCCAGGCTAGGGGTCGAATCGGAGCTGTAGCCACCGGCCTACGCCAGAGCCACAGCAACACAGGATCCGAACCTCATCTGTGACCTACACCACAGCTCACGGCAATGCTAGATCGTTAACCCACTGAGCAAGGGCAGGGACTGAACCCGAAACTTCATGGTTCCTAGTCGGATTCGTTAACCACTGTGCCACGACGGGAACTCCGGACAATTTGTTTTGACTTATAGTTGTTTCATCAAAGTAGAAACACCCTTCTCAAGATGTGGTACATATATACAATGGAATACTACTCAGCCATAAAAAAGAGCAAAACAATGCTTTTTGCAGCAACATAGATGCAACCAGACATTCTTACACTACGTGAAGTCAGAAAGAGAAAGACAGATACCATGTGATACCACTTATATGTGGAATCTAAAATAAGGCATAGATGAACCTATCTACAAAACAGAAACAGTCTCACAGACAAAGAGAACAGACTTGTGGTTGCCAGGGGGTGGGATGGGGAGTGGGAGGTGGAAAGGGGATAGACTTGGAGTTTGGGGGTTAATAGATGCAAACTATTACATTTAGAATGGATAAGCAATGAGGTCGTACCGTATAGCATAGGAAACTGTATCCTGTCTCTTGGGATAGAACGTGGTGGAAGATAATATAAGAAAGGGAATGTATATATATATGAATGACTGTGTCACTTTGCTATACAGCAGAAATTGGCACAACACTGTAAATCAACTATACTTTAAATTTTAAAAAGTATAAAAAAGATGTAATAAAAGATAAAACAGAGATCCTGCTATATAGCACAGAGAATTATATCTAATCACTTGCGATGGAACATGATGGAAGATAATATGAAAAAAAGAATGTATATAAATGTATAACTGGGTCACTTTGTTATAAGCAGAAATTGACAGAACATTGTAAATCAACTGTAACAGATAAAAGACAAAATAAATCTAAGGGATAAAAATTTAAAAAAAAACACCTCAAAACCATCTCTTTTCCAGGGTCAGGCCCAGTTACTGAGTGAGGGTCAGCTCTTAAGCCCTTGCATATTAGTGTTTCCCATGCTAGCCCACATTGAGAGCAGCTGGAAACCAGAAAAAAAAAAAAAAAGCAAACAAACAAAAAAGCTCTGGGCAAATTTCCCTAGAAGATCTGGGACTCAGGAATCTGTATTTGTCTAAGCTTCTCACATGATTCTGGGACACAGCCTGGTTTGGGATCCACTTGCAATGGACACAGTTCTCCTCAGACAAGGGAAGGAGAGAGGAAGCAAACTCAGAGGCAGGGACGGCTGTCACATGACAACACTTGGCTCTCGGACCCTGTTTACTCCCGCTCCTGGCCTAGTTTACCATGGCCAGCCTTCCTTCATTTCCTCTCCAGGGTCTCCGGCTTCCTGTGCCCCAGGAAATTCTTTTCCAGCCTATTCCACATTTATTTCCTTTCTCCGCATCCTCTCGCTTGGCCTCTCCTTTGCCAAACCTTCTAACACAAGGAAATGGTGACCTGATGACATTCACCCAACATTTGAGACTTTCTTCCAGAAGACTTTTAAAAACACTCCAAAGAAACATTCCAAAACTCAAAGCAACTTGGGCCCATGTAATTACATTCATTTTGTCTCACATTATAGCTGGACTGTGCATCTTCTCCACATAGACAAAGTGACATTGTGTGTTCAGATGGCCCCTTGTGATAGACATGTAAATGGTACCATTATAAAGAGCAAGGTAGGAGTTCCCATCGTGGCTCAGTGGTTAACGAATCCAACTAGGAACCATGAGGTTGTGGGTTCGATCCCTGGCCTCACTCAGTGGGTTAAGGATCTGGCGTTGCCCTGAGCTGTGGTGCAGGTTGAAGACACGGCTCGGATCTGGTGTTGCTGTGGGTGTGGTGTAGGCCGGCAGGCTACAGCTCTGGTTGGACCCCTAGCCTGGGAACCTCCATATGTCACAGGTGTGGCCCTAGAAAAGACAAAAAATAAAATAAAAAATAAAAAATATATATAAAGAGCAACGCATACAGTGCTCCCAACTAAAAGCACCAATGACATGCAGCAACCTGAAAGCTCTGTATTGGAAAGGGTGGAGGAAAAAGCCTATTTGTGGAGGGGAAAAGCAGGCTGGGGAAGGGACAGAGAGCTTGGAAGACAGTGTCCCCTGTGAGGGAAGGGAGACGAAACAGGTGGGGACCACTGTGGGCCTCACGTCCTCTTTCCAGAGGCCTCCGAGCCTTAGGTGTTCATGACAAGAACGCACTCATGTATTTGGTGATTAACAATGAAGCCCAGGGGCCCACATTCTTTGTTTTTTGGCTGGGAATTTTATGTCATTTCACAATTGAAGCATTTAAAAAATCTAGCTTAACACTCCAGAGTTCATGCCCTCATGGAGACACAGCATAAAATAAGGTATTCTTCAAGCTTGGTGCTACAAACCCAGAATCTGCCAAGTATCCTGGAAGGTCCACAGCAGGTTCACAGATGGGACAATGGAAACGGTGCCCCCAGAGTAGAGGGCGGCTTCTGCTGAGTAAACCCAGGGTGCTGGCTTCTCATTACCCAGCTGTGCCTCAAATACACACCTACCTTTCTTTCCCAGGGTACTTAGTTCCTTCCCAATTTTAGGTAAGATAAGAATGATTTTTTAGGAGTTCCCGTTGTGGCTCAGCAGCAACGAACCCAACTCGTATCCATGAGGACATGGGTTCAATCCCTGGCCTCGCTCAGTGGGTTAAGGATTCAGTGTTGCCATGAGCTGTGGTGTAGGTTGCAGACTCAGCTCAGATCCCTCGTTGTGGTAGCTGTGGTGTAGGCCAGCGGCTACAACTCCAACTGAACCTCTAGCCTGGCTGGGAACCTCCATATGCTGCGGGTACGGCCCTAAAAAGACATTAAAAAAAAAAAAGGGGGTTCCCGTCGTGGCGCAGTGGTTAACGAATCCGACTAGGAACCATGAGGTTGCAGGTTCGGTCCCTGCCCTTGCTCAGTGGGTTAACGATCCGGCGTTGCCGTGAGCTGTGGTGTAGGTTGCAGATGCGGCTCGGATCCCGAGTTGCTGTGGCTCTGGCGTAGGCCGGTGGCTACAGCTCCGATTCAACCCCTAGCCTGGGGACCTCCATATGCCGAGGGAGCGGCCCAAGAAATAGCAACAACAACAAAAGACAGAAAAAAAAAAAAAAAAGAATGAGTTTTTTAGTTTTTCAAAAATGGGACTGTTGCATTTTCCCAGTCATGGTCAAGTGTTTTTCTCAGAACTCCTAAGTACAGGCTGTTAATTTATGGAAAGAACCATCAGGATTTTCAGTTCCATTTGGGGGAAAAAAAGACAAAACTTGACATTTTCAATTCTAGTAAGTCTGATTATCTCAGAGGGGTGGTCTTTGCAGTAGACTCTGACTAACTGGGCAAGTGTTTTAACATGCAGAACAACCCAGTGAGAAAATAGATTTTCTTCTTTTTTTTTTTGCTATTTCTTGGGCCGCTCCCGCGGCATATGGAGGTTCCCAGGCTAGGGGTCGAATCGGAGATGTAGCCACCGGCCTACACCAGAGCCACAGCAACGCAGGATCCGAGCCGCGTCTGCGGCCTACACCACAGCTCACGGCAACGCCGGATCGTTAACCCACTGAGCAAGGGCAGGGACCGAACCCGCAACTTCATGGTTCCTAGTTGGATTCGTTAACCACTACGCCACGACGGGAACTCCCTAGATTTTCTTCTTTCTCTGGTATTAAACCTATGCAATTACTCACCCGGGTAATGCTCTGAAGTACCCAGGTAATGCTATGGGTACGATGGGCAATGCTGTGAAGGCGGACTATCTACACAGAGTGAGTTGATTACTTACCTAAGTCACCATGAAGATTATAAAATGTTAAGACCACTTAGATATGGAGAGTAATAATAAATTCTTCTACAGCATATTAAAAGCCTTGGTTGAGAGGGGACCACGGCCCATGTGAAATCACTTCAGAAACCAGAGTAGTTTATGATAAAGTAGCTTAAGCACACCTGCCCACGGTACCTTTGCAGAGCCTCCAATTCCTGAAATAAAGGCCCTTGTCTCTCCCCTGCTTCCTCTCCTCCTCTCTCTCACTCTTCTTTTCTTCTTCCTCCCGCTCTCCTTTTCCTGCCTTTCTTTCCTATATTTCTCCCTTCTTTCTTTCCTCTTCCTTTTTTTTCCTTTTTTCTTTTTGTCTTTTAGGGGCCACACCAGCAGCATATGGAAGTTCCCAGGCTAGGGGTCAAATAGGAGCTACAGCTGCCAGCCACAGCCACGGCCACGGCCACGCAGGATCCAGCTCATGGCAACGCCAGATCCTTAACCCACTGAGCGAGGCTGGAGATCGAACCCGCATCTTGGTGGATACTAGTTGGATTCATTTCCACTGCGCTGCAATGGGAATGCCCCTCTTTCCTTTTTTTTTTTTTTTTTTTTTTGGCTTTTCGCTATTTCTAGAGCCGCTCCCGCTGCATATGGAGGTTCCCAGGCTAGGGGTCGAATCGGAGCTGCAGCCACCGGCCTACACTAGAGCCACAGCAACGCCAGATCCGAGCTGCGTCTGCAGCCTACACCACAGCTCACGGCAACGCCGGATCCTTAACCCGCCGAGCAAGGCCAGGGATCAACCCCGCAACCTCATGGTTCCTAGTCGGATTCGTTAACCACTGAGCCACAATGGGAACTCCTCCTTTTCTTCTTTTTGGACCACAGCCTAGCTAATTTTCAGAGCAGACACTTCAAACTCCAATACCTTCTGAAGGCAGACAGATGACATAAATGAGTAAAGCTGCCAGGTATCAGAAGCAGTGTGTGATTCCCGTGAAGGGCTGCTAAGTCATTTATAGACTGGCTGAGATAAGACCGGCCAGCACAGAGAGGCAACGGGGTATTTAGAGGGACGGCTGCCGCCACCTGCTCCTGTTTTAGATCAGGCACGTTCCGAACTTACTTAGGATGGGTGAAGATGTATCGAAACGGCAGAGATGGGAATGGGAACCAGGAGGAATATGATATCCCCTGAGGTGTGTTCCTCATTTCACAGACAGCCAAGTGTCAGTGACATCCAGGGTCTCTGGAGCCAGAGGTTAGGGTTCAAATCCTGGCCTGTCGCTTATTAGCTGTGTGAATTGGGGAAGGGTGCTCAGCCCTTCTATCCCTCTGAAGTGTCCCCTGGAAAAGGCCGATCAGGAGACCACCTACCATCTGTGATCGTTGTGAGTGGAAAATTGAGATGATCCTTGTAAAGCTGTAAGCCCAGGGCCAGCAACAATGGTCGTTGTCATCAGTGAAGGCAACTGAATCCTTGATGGGGGGTAGGACTTACACAGACTCACCAGCGCCAATGCAGTCAAGGTTAGGACTCAAACCTAGGCCTGCTCACTCCTGGTTCAGGGCTAATGTCTTTGCTGTAACCTTATTTTCCTTGGCATTTTGATTATTTCTAAAGAAAACGTTAAATAACAACAATTATGTGGCATGGTGAAAAGAAGCTCTGGTTAATCTGGTTTTAAGGCCAGAGTCATATCTATGGCCCACCTCCAGCAGCCTTGGCAATAAGGCCAAACAAGTGCAAAAGCTGCACTTACCATCAGTATAGGCAGGATGGCTGTGCCGTCGGCATGGTTACGTGTCCACCATCTCTAGCATAATAGCCTAGAAATGTTTTCCTCTCAGCCTTTTGCCTGGGGTTTTGCTTTGAGTTCTGTTAAAACCTCCAGCTCATTCTCAATAATCTGGCATACTTTGCAAACAGGAGATGTTTCCGTGGACCTGAGTGCCTGAAAGGGGAAGTGAAGGCTTGACATTGACACAGATGTGTGCTGTGGTTTGTGGCCACTCTCTGAAGGGGGTCCCTATCAGGGACTATCCAGAGGGCCTACTTCCTACAAGAGTGGGGAACCATCCTACCCCCGGGGCAGGGAGAAATGAGCCCCAACTGCCTGCCCCCTCTTCTCCTAACCTTATGCTTCCATTTTGTCTGGGTTGGGACAACTCAACTGGCTCAGGATCCACCAGCTCTTTCATGCCTTCTACTCAACGCTCTGCTCTTTCCCTAGAAGGCCCTTCTCACCAGTCATGGCTATTGGACTCCTTCCCTTCGAGCCTGCCCCCAAGGCTGCTGTTCCCTGGGGCTCCATCCACCGTCTTCTTCCCTTACTCCTATTATCCTGACCAATGCCTCCCACAGAGACTCTCTATCCAGTGCAGCCTAGAGTCTTACCCAGGACTCAGCATCTTCCCTTGAGCACCCATCAAACACACATGCTCCAACTCAACTCCTTACCAGCCTCCTCCCACTCATCTTCCCTGTATGTCATGACTCAAGGGTCCCACAACTCCCATGGTCACCCCTGCCCTCTTCCTCACTGTGGTCAAGTGACTGAGATCCCTCTTACTGTCCCCATTGCTTCTGCCCAGGCCACTCCTTCCTCCTTTCCTATCTGGACTATTCGGTGGTCTCTTAACAGAGCTCTCTGCCCTTGGCCTCTCCCTCATTGCCCACCTTTCACAATTCACCTGAGTTAGCTTCCCAAACAGGTCTCCAATGGCTCCTCTTGCCAAAATGGAAATTCCTTATCATTCAATCACTCATCCACTCAACAGATATTTAATAAGCTTCTCCCAGGGGTGAGGCCCCATTGTCAGTGCTGGGCATGTGGCAGTGAACAAAATCAAATGCCTTCTCTCTCTCATCCTCGAGCCCCTGGGCCTGGAGGTGGGTTGGGTGTTCTCCCTGCTTGTTGCCGCTTCCTCCAAACCACGGTCCTCCTTTCTCAATAAAAGCCCCCTTCCTCATTGCCTGAAGATTTTAGCATCTGTCACTCTCTCCAACAATATTCTGTCCAGCAACATTCCAGTTATCAGTCTTAATGATTATGACATCCGTGTGGATAAGTGTCCCAATACCTCTTAGATTTAAAATTTTTTTGTAACTATTATTGTTCTCTGATTTCAGCCATCCACTCCCATAGTCCCATCCTAGACCTTGTTATTACCAACAACTGTGCCCTTTAATCTCAGTTTCAAACATCCTCTTCACTAACCACCACTATTTCTGCTGCTGTGCCAATGCCAATAATTCTCCAACTCCATGACCAAGGCCAATCCGATGATTCTATTAGGCGTCATTGTTCCTCATCCTTCCTGATCCCATTCTCTCTTTATGTCGCTTAGATCCCACACTCCATCCCCTTGTGTACACTCTCAACTCCTTGTCTCTCTCCCTTGGTCATAGGCACCCTGTAATCAGTGACCCTGGCTCCATCCAACACTTCATCCATTCCACATCTGCACTCACATACTGACATGATTAGAGAAAAACACACAACCATCTGGCGAGTCTCGCTTTAAATGATCACTCGCTTTAAGTGGTACCTGGAAATGCTATTCACATTTCCCCAGTCTGTTCATGCCCCTACTCTTGGGATGACTTTGGACACCTTCTCCTTTCCCCTTACAGGCTCCTTGTCCCATGCCACTCTCTTCTGATGACCTGGCCTCCCATCTCACTGAGTAAGTAAGAGCAATGAGATGACCTTCCCTCTTGTGACTCTGAGCACCTGTCCCTGACCCTGGCTAAGGCCATCTCCTGCATTTGCCCTGGAGCCCGTCCCTTCTCACCTCTTCCAGGACATGGCTCCAGCCAAGGGTATCCTCTCCTGCAACACAAATTTTCTCTTGCCTCATCAAATCTGCTGTAATTTCTCCCACTTTAAAAAACTTCTCTTAACCCAGCAGCCTTCTGCAGCTAGCCCTCAACTTTCTTTCTCCCTTAGAGTAAATAGACCTAAAAGATATTGCTTCCATTTCCTGCCCCCATGATCCCATTCTTTTGTCCCCATCACCCCACGGACAGAGCATCAGAGTCATCATGACCTCCTGCTGAGCTGCCAAACCCAATGATCATTTCTCAGAACTCATCTTACTCAACCTTTCTGCAGGATTTGACAAAGATGGTCAGACACTTTTTTTTTTTCCTTTTTAGGGCTGCACCTGGGCATACGGAAGTTCCCAGGCTAGGGGGTCAATCAGTGCTGCAGCTGCCAGCCTACACCACAGCCACAGCAGTGCCAGATCCAAGCCACATCTGCCACCTACACCACAGTTCACAGCAATGCTGAATCCTTAACCCACTGAGCAAGGCCAGGGAGCGAACCCGCATCCTCATGGCTACTAGTCAGGTTCCTAACCTGCTGAGTTACAATGGGACCTCCATCAGTCACTCCTTTTTGAGATACTTCTTCCATTTGGCTTCCCAAATACCCTTCTCTCTTGGTTCTTCTCAGAGCTCACTAGCCATTCCTTCTTGGTCTCCTTTTCTTCCTTGTCTTCCAAATCTTTTATTTAGGCTAATCCAGGGCTTGGGTCTTGTCTCCTTCTTTTCTTCTTTCCCTCTGTGGTCCCATCCCATCTTGTGGCTTCGTACTGATGAACCCCAAATTTCTATCTCAGCCTGCCCTCTCCCCAGAACTTCAGACTCACACATGACGTCTCCACTTGGGTGGCTAGAACTTAACAAGCACCCAGCAAATTTCTGATTTCCTCCTCAATCTGCTCCTCCCATAGTCTTGCCCACTTTATCAAAGACAGAGTCCATCCTTCTAGTCATAGCCATGTCACTCCCATCTGACAACATTCCGATTTATTTTTCTCCAAATCACTTTATCACCTTGATATACTTGCTTGTTTTTGTTTTTGAGTCTTGTCTATCTCTCCTTATTAAAAAGTAATCTGCATGTGTACAGGAGTATAGTCTTCTTTGTTAATTTCCAAATGCCCACAGTTTGGTCTGAAGTAGGCTCTAAGGAAGATTTGTTGAATAAATGAAAGAACCACCCCCCCTCCACACACACCCCCAAAGGCAAATGCCAGATAATACAAAATAAGATAATTGGAAAGAAAATCAAAGGCCAATTGAGGTAAACAACAAGGTCCTACTCTATAGTGCAGGGAACTCTGTTAAATACCCTGTGATAAGCCATTAAGGGAAAAGAATATGAAAAAGAATGTATGTAAGAATATGAAAAAGAACATACACACATGTTTAACTGAATTTGTGAACTGAGCACAAATTAACACAACACTGTAAATCTATACTCCAATAAAAAAAGTTTTAAAAGCTCAATGGAATTAATCCATGAGCTATTAGAAATATATTATTGTCAGGAGGTGGTAATTGTTAAAAAAAAAAAAAAAGCAGGGGGAAGACATGGATATTGATGGCAGTGGGGAGTGGATATTATTTTATGTAATACAGTTGAGAAGAGGCACTTTAATGGGGTGATAGTTGAACAGAGAACTGGGAAAAGGGAGTGGGCCATGTGATATTGAAGGGAAAAGCATTCTAGCATAGGGAACAGCAGATTTGGAGACTATGACCAATCATGTGTGGAGCTTCCAGGAGGCCTTTACAGGTGAGGACAGGTAGATGAAGGAGGGTGGCATAAATGAGCTCAGAAGGGAAGCAGGCCATGGAGTTCCCATCATGACTTAGTGGTTAACAAATCCAACTGGAAACCATGAGGTTGCAGGTTCGATCCCTGGCCTTGCTCAGTGGGTTAAGGATCCGACATTGCCGTGAGCTGTGGTGTAGGTTGCAGATGTGGCTCGGATCCCGCGTTGCTGTGGCTCTGGCATAGGCTGGCAGCTACAGCTCCGATTCGACCCCTAGCCTGGGAACCTCCATATGGCACAGGAGTGGCCCAAGAAATGGCAAAAAAAAAAAAAAAAAAAGAAGGGAAGCAGGCCAGGCCAGATCATGAGGACCCTGTAAGCCTTCATAAGTACTTTGGGTTATTTTTTTCCTGAATGAGATGTGAACCCAATCATTTATTCTATTTTCCTCTTTTTTTTTTTTTTTTTTGGCTACAGTGTGCAGTGGCTTGATGTGGGATCTCAGTTCCCAGACCAGGAATTGAACTCGGGCCACAGCAGTGAAAGCACATTGAATCCTAACCACTAGACCACCAGAGAACTCCTGTAATCATTTATTTTAAACAGATAAATAGCTTGATTTAAGTTATTTAAAGATCACTGTAGCAGCTGCTGTATGAGGGCTGTGCTATGGGAGGGTGGGGGGATGGGGGGGCAGAGGGAGGGGAGGGGGAAGGAGTGGTCAGGAAACCACTTAGAAGCTATTGTAGTAATCTGGGCAAGAGGTGACAATGGCTTTAACTAGGATGGTCAGGGTGCAGTGGGGATAGTAATGGTGGGATTCGATTCCAGACATAACTGGAGGAAACAGATGCACCAGGCACATGGCACAAAGCATGGCACTTAGAGGGCATTTGACACCTATTTATCAGATGCCGGCCCATATACGTCTCATTCTCATTACAATAAAATGTTCTTTTTAAGTTAAAAAAAAAATCCCCATTTGATCATTTTTCTAAGAAATCTCTTTTCAACAAAATACCACCTCACCAAAAACAAAGCTTTTAAAAGTACACTGGGTAAGGTCATTCTTGAAGTTTAGGTTAAAAAAAAAAATATGTACTTTGAAAACACTAAACAAACTAGATTTTCCCATAAGACAACTTCCAAGAAGAACTTAGTGTTTCATATGAAAGGATCACACTGACCCTTAAAATTCTAACATTTATCATGGGTGAGTTCAGTTGGCCTTTCTTTTTTCTCTTCTATTATCTGTGGCATTCTTTTCCCTTTAACTCCTTAATTACAAAAACAGCTCTTTTCAGACACGTCACTTGCACAAAGAATGTGTGGCTGGAAAGTTATTGATTCCTCTCCTGAGGAAAGCAGACTCCGTGGCCTTTTCTCTGCTATGGAGCTGAACTCCAAGTGAATGGCTGGTTGTGAAGTTAACTGGCTCAGCATCTCAGCAAGAAAAGGAAGAGCATGTATAGATCACAGGCAAGAGGTGGTCCAGAGTCAGGGATGAGAGGATGTGCTCTGGGGGCCAGATCCTCATCCCTAAGTCTGGGTGGGATCTTCCACAGGTTACTTTACCTCCCAGTGCCTCAGTTTCCCAGCCTTTTAAATGGGGATAATTATATAGTGTCTGTATCATGGCTTTGTGATGAGCACTGGTTGAGTCAATGCTTATAGAGGCCAGAGAACATACCATTTAGATTCTCAGTAGAAGGCAGCTATTTGTTATTATTCATCTGTGCTGGTCTGTTGCTCTGAAACTTCCCTGTGGTCAGTCCAAAGAGTCAGAGAGTCTTAGATCAGAAGAATTTTTGACTAATTTTTTTCTCTTAGGGAATTACAGCTATTTTCCTGCCATTAAATTTTTAAAAATTGAAGTATAATTGATTTACAATGATTCAGATATATAGCAAAGTGATTCCTGTATATATACACTTCAGATTCTTTCCCATTACATGTTATTATAAGATATTGAATATAGTTCCCTGTGCTATTATACACTAGGTTGTTGCTGTTTATCTTACACATATATTTTATATATTTTATATCAATTTTATCTATTTTATATAGATTATATCTGTTAATCTCAAATCCCCAATTTATTCCTCCCCACCCTTTCCCTTTTGGTAACAAGTTTGTTTTCTATGCCTGTGAATTTACTTTGTTTTATAAATAAGTTTGTATCTTTTTTTTAGATTCCACATATAAGTGATAGCATAGGATATTTGTCTTTGTCTGTCCTCTCATTAAATTTTAATTAAAATATGGAGTTTCCATCATGGTGCAGCGGAAACGAATCCGACTAGGAACCATGAGGTTGCAGGTTCGATCCCTGGCCTTGCTCAATGGGTTAAGGATCTGGCATTGCTGTGAGTTGAGGTGTAGGCTGGCAGCTGTAGCTCCAGTTAGATTCCTAGCCTGGGAACCTCCATATGCTATGGGTGAGGCCCTAAAAATAATAATAATAATAATTAAAATAACTTCTCATTTATAAAAGAAATACTCCTTCGTACAAAAAGCAATAACTGTAGGCTCTGGAATGTTACAGACCTAGGCCTGAATCCAGGCTCCACTCTTCAGATTTTGTGACTTTGGAAAAGTCACCTTTTCAAAGCAAATAAACAAAATAAGGGTCCCTATTTCATGGTGCAGCTGTGGGTGTTCAATGAAATAGCACAGTGTCTGACCCTTAGTGAATGCTGGGAAAAAGACAGGGAGCGAGTAGAGAGGGAAGGAAAGAAAGAAGGAAAGGAGGAAGGAAAAAGGGAAGAAGAGAAAAAGAGAAGGAAGAAGAGTGAGAGAGGAGAAGAAAATAGGAAGAGTGGGTCAAAGACTATTAAGGATAAGAAAGTTAGGGAGTTCTCGTCATGGCGCAGTGGTTAACGAATCCAACTAGGAACCATGAAGTTGTGGGTTCGGTCCCTGCCCTTGCTCAGTGGGTTAACGATCCGGCGTTGCCGTGAGCTGTGGTGTAGGTTGCAGACGCGGCTCGGATCCTGCGTTGCTGTGGCTCTGGCGTAGGCCGGGGGCTACAGCTCCGATTCAACCCCTAGCCTGGGAACCTCCATATGCCGTAGGAGCAGCCCAAAGAAATAGCAGAAAGACAAAAAAAAAAAAAAAAGTTAGATAAAACCCATATGGAGGAAATAGGTTTATTTTAATAAACTGTCAAAATTACTATGAAAATGCTTAGAAACAGGATGCATATTTTTATCTGAAAAAGAAAAAGATTCTTTGCCTCTTTTGCAATGCCGTTTCTCTTAAGAGGGATTTTCCTATGTCACGCAGGGGATAAACTTAATATAAACTTGGAAATTTTCTTCATATTTGGGTTCCGTTAATATTTTCTTTGTAGAAACCAACACATTAAGGGTAATAAAAATAATAATTCTTTGTGGATGAATGTTTGTCTATTTCTCAACTTAAATAAGCTTTTATTTTCAAAAATCCAAAGGATTTATTGCCCTTAAGTTGAAAAATCACCCACAGAATTTGAACTTGTTTAAATATGGTATACCACATATAAAAGCATGCAACACAACATTCAATCATGTTTTGTCTTTTTTTTTAACCTAAAAGTTAGGAAATGGTATATAACATAGAAATACAGATATCTTAGGCAAAACTAAAAGAAGAAACGGCCCAAGCTCATGCATGGAAGGTAAAGTGAGCGCCTAATAAATATTTCAGGACATCTGTAGGCTAAATTATCTCCAGATTCAAAGAAAGGTCTATTTATTCACTGTAAGCCCAGCTATCCTTATTTATTGAAGAGCCATCAGTTTTTATCATATTCATGAATCACTGCAGCAGAATGATAATGAAAAATGTAATCAGAATGTTGATAGGATGAAAACCCAAGGGCAAGCCTGAAAAACAACCAAATCTCTGGGATGAAAATCTAATCTTCTCCCACCAGGCAAACTACACTTTTGAATTTGTAGAACAAGTGCAAACACAACTGCATAAAAGCTCCCTTATTGATCAGGGGCTGTGAGACCTACTTTATCTGTTTGCATAAGAGCCATCACCACTTTGTTCTACGGGGGAAGCACAGTTGTTAAGAACAAGGGCTGCCTGGTTCAGTCTGGGCTCGGAGCCTTGGCTGTGTGCCCTTGGACAAGATACCTCGTGTCTCTGTTCCTTTTCTTCCCCTGTAAATTGAAGATACTCATAGTACCCCATCCATAGGGTGTGGTCAGAATTAAATGATAGGATACCCTAAGCAGGCAAAGCCTGACACACGGCAAATTCTCAGTTTAGGCTAGCTATTATTCTCATTACTTGCTTTTTCAAAAACTGAAATTCACTAGAAAACTTACCATAAGAGAGATCAAAACGCACAGTCTGAGAATATGAGACTGATCCATTATCCTACCAGCTAGCCCAGATCCCTTTGGGAGAAGGTATGGGGATGGTAAGCTGCTGGTACCTTTTTCTTTTCAGAAATACACATGATAACGTTGAGCCAAAATAAATACATCTCCACTGGCTCATTTCTGAAGAAGCAATTGTTGCAGCAGTGGTGAGCTCAAATGACACCCAAACAGCCCAACTCCTGGTGTATAAATCTCTTAGCATTGAACAGCCTGTTTTCCTAGCCAATGAAGCAATCACCTCGTCTGAGCATCATTTTCTTTTTTAAACGTCACTAACACGTGTGTCAGATTTTCTCCATGTTAACTACTATTTTTCACTGCAGCAAAAAAAAGCAAGGAGGAAGGTTGTTGGAGGATGGGAAGAAGAAAGATACAGAAAAGGCAGGGAATTGATAATTTACTGAGTGGAACACTAGGTGCTCCCTTAAACAATCTTTTACTTTTTTTTGTATTTTATTCTAGGGCTGCTCCAGCAGCATATGGAAGGTCCCAGGCTAGGGGTCGGATAAGAGCTGCACCGGCTGGTCTACGCCACAGCCACAGCAACTCAAGATCCGAGCTGCATCTGCAACCTACACCATAGCTCATGGTGATGCAGGATGCTTAGCCCACTGAGCGAGGCCAGGGATCGACCCTGTGAACTCATGGATACTAGCTGGGTTCATTACCACTGAGCCATGACAGGAATTCCTCCCTTAAACAATCTTAAGTGCTTACATAACGAAGCAAGATCTTTTTGCCCATGAATCCAACAGACATTTCCTGAGAATCATGCTAAAGATGTATGTGATACTGGACGTGTTCAAGAAGAGCAAAACCTATTGTAAATGGCCATGGGAATAATTTGTTTTTCAAGAATCACTTGGGGCCATTCCAAACCTCTCCAGATGTTAATGGTAATTTATTCATAAATTAACTGGACAGGCAACATCTCACCACTAACCAGTCAGCAACCTTCCCAAAGCACCAAAGACCTTTGGTTTCTGCCAGTGGGTTCTGCTTTTGGGCTGCTTGCCTTTGTGCTATGGGAAGTCACAGATTTGGGGAACTGCAAATGAGCCCTGCTTCAAAGCTAAATTAGATTGGGGCAGATCATTCATCAGAAGACAGGCTTATCTGCCAAAGGGCTCTTGACATCCAGGACAGAGACTATTCCAGAGCTTTGCATCATTAGTCGCTCCCACCCTTGAAACGCTAGAAATGTACTTTGGAGGAAATGCACCAGTGTACTCAGGAAATACTTGTGAATGCGTCAGAACTTTTACTGGGAATATCCAGGCCAGTGTCATCTATTTCAGGAGGTGACCACCCAGAGAGAAGAGAAATTTACCAAGCAATAGAGCTGATAAAAGCACAAGAATATTTCATCAACATTTTAAAACGGGACAATGAAGCTATCGGCAGAAAATGAAACCAGTGATAGCTCAGCTAAAATTACAATCCCTAGAATCGGCTTCAGAAAAATCATAATATGCCCAGATTGAGGAAAAGCTTTTTTTTTTTAAGAGAGACCCACCATTCGGACACAGAGTTTCCCATAGTTTCATTTCATAGAGAAACTCTTGAGGTACAGATCTTAGCATGGGTCACGTTTGGAAGCCTTTATTTCTAGACACACATACACAACATGTGTATCAGGAGAGACCCATCGATAGGTTATCAATATATTGTGTAAACTGAACCCACCTATCTGTCTGATTTAAAGTTTAATATAATAAGCTTAATATAATATATTGTCATGCTGAAATGCATAGTCATAGTAAAACAAAAACAAAACAAAAAATCCCAAACCACAGTAATCAAATGCATTAAGCTTTTCCTTTTACCTTCTTTATAATACCCCTCATGCCTACAGCTGCCAGACTTAGCAAATTAAAATACAGGACAGCTAGCAAAATCTAAATTTGAATAACCAATAAACAGTTTCTTAATAGGTCCCATGCAGTATCTGGAACAGACCACTACTAAAAAAAATTACTCATTGCTTATCTAAAATGCAAACCAAACTGTGTGTCCAGTATTTTTATCTGGCAAAACTACTTCTGCCTCATCATTGGAGCTCCTCTGCTTGGGCTTATAGTAAAGTGAATTTACATTCATCAGTACCCAAACAGAGAGGTTTTAAAGTGTCTCTTCACCAGTTCCAATGCTCACTTTGCGATCTCAGACAAGTTATTTCACTTTCCTGAGCGACAGTCACCACATCTGCAAAAGAGGATTAATTAGGAGTTCCTCCTTTGCAGGGTAATTTTTTTTTTTTTTTATAATTGCTTTTTAGGGCTGCACCTGTGGCACGTGGAGGTTTCCAGGCTAGGGGTTGAATTGGAGCCACAGCCATAGCCACACCAGATCCAAGCCACGCCTACGACCCACACCACAGCTCATGGTAATGCTGAGCAAGGCCAGGGATCGAACCCGCAACCTCATGGTTACTAGTTGGATTCATTTCCACTGCGTCACAACAGGAACTCCTACAGGGTCATTCATGCAACTCTATGAGATGATACATGTCAGGTCCTAGCACTGTACTCAGCTCATAGCCAATGCTTGAACAATATTACCTATGATTGTTAGGAGGAGAGCAAGATGCATAAATCAACCAGCACAGAAGCAGGTACCTGAGATCTTTCATTTGCTGGAATATTCCTTATCTATATGTGTATAATGAGAGCTATCAATTGTGACTTCACTTATTTGACCTTCATTTTATTTGACAAATAGAGGGGGTGACACGCAGGACTAATAATAACCAATAGGGGTGCACCATATGACAGTATACACCAGGGCCTTTCACATCCAGTTCCTGGTAGTCATGGAAAAATGCGTATTTAATAAAGAAAATCAAGACAGTGATTCTCGAAGAGAGGTATGGCAAACATTTAGCCATTTAGTTAGTCCTGGTGTGTCTCCCATCCCCCACTGCCAATCCTCTTAGAGATCCACCACGCCAAATAGTTTCAAGGATTTAAAAAAAGTGCAATAAAATACTTCCTTTGGCGAGGAAGCAAATTTAGAACAGTCTTTGTAGGTACCCAATGTAGAAAGGACTTCTGGTCCCAAATGTGTCTTTTTGTCCAGGGTTCTGCGCAAACAATCCTCGGTGTTGTCATCCGCAGACACAAAGGACCACTGGTCAGCACTGCTGGCAACGGGAGGCCCCAGCAGAGTGGCTTTTTTAAAAGCCACTTCCAAAGCAATCTGTAACCTGTGGCCTCTATTCACCACCGGAAGAGTCTAAATGCTTTTCCCCTTTTGTAACTGAGAACATCTGCCCTTCCAGGAGAACAATTCCCCCGCCAGCAGTAAGTTTTACATACAGAGAAGAAACATCCTCTTTTTCTGTGGCTTTCCCATGTCCTTAGTTAGGAAATGTGCCCCTTTCAAATGGTTTAACAGCCAGAACCTCCAACTTGCCTAACTGCTACCCATCCTGTTGCCTAAGCACTACTGAAAAATATCGTATATGTGGTTAAATCAATTACATAAGGAGGCCATTAGACAGCAGTGGCTCTACTGCCATGGAGACGCCCCCCACCCCCACCCCCCAGCAAACCAAAGTTTAATCTTTTAAATGCCTAAGGTCACAAAATCAAAATGCTAAAGACAACCAATCACGAATGGCCAATGAGGCTTTAAGTTATCGCCAATTGAACAATTTCTTTTCATTGTTTCCATCTTTTCTGTATAAAAGTCTCTCCACAGCTCCTGTGGGCAGAGCACTCCTAACCCCTTCCGCTGGTGCCACCCAATTTGAATGGGGTTTTGCTCAAATACATTCTTTAAAAAAAAAAAGTTTGGGGTGCAGAGATCGAATCCAAGCCAAAGCAGTGACAATGCCTGGTCCTTAACCCACTGGGCCAACGGGGAACTCCTCAAATACACTTTTAAATGATTAATATGCTTCAGTTCTTTTTTGCTTTTTTTACGGCCACACTTGCAACATATGGAAGTTCCCAGGTTAGGGGTTGAATGGGAGCTGCAGCTGCCAGCCTATGTGACAGCTACAGCAACCCCAGATCGCCACATCTGTGACCTATGCCGCAGCTTGCAGCAATCCTTAACCTGCTGAGCGAGGCCGGAGATCGAGTCCAAATCCTCACAGAGACTTCGTGAGGTTCTTAACCCACTGAACCACAACGGGAAGTCCCGTTTTATCTTTTAGCAATGTAACTAAGTACAAGGTTTCTTTCTGAGAAAAAAAGAATCCAAAGTATGTACTAGAATTTTCTGTGCTCCTTTTTGCAAATACTTAGTTTTTATCTCTGTATATACAACAAGAGAGTAAGGTAAAGATGGCATTTGGGATTTAACTGGTGTTTTTAAGATGGCAGCCAAATCCCATTATTTTGGCCCAAGAGATATTTCTTTTAATATAGATTGGCATATTTTTAACATGGATTGATATAGTTGTGTACAGTCATCAAATAAACAGAGTTCAGGACAACAATGCGGACCCAAACAGATGCACTTGGGGGCTCTAGCGAAGACCCAGTTGAATAAAGGCGATGCTGAGTATCTTTTCACTGCCTTATTGGCCATTGGCCTGAAGCGAATGTTTTAATGGCTTTGCTCCCTTTATTTGCTGCAGGGTGGGTTCTGTTGTTAAATTCTCCACCACACAGAGGTGAAAGAAACATGGATGAACCTCAAGAAAGAAGCCGACATAAAAGACCGGACGTTGTATGATTCCATTTACATGAAATACACAGAACAGGCAAATCTGTAGAGAAAGAACTCGCTTAGGACTGGAGGCGAAATGAAGCCTGATAGGACATAAGAAGGATCTTAGGGGAGTGATGAAAATATTACAAAACTGGATTATGGTGCTGGTTGGGAAATTTACTAGAAATTATTGCATACTTAAATGTGTGAACTTTATGGCATGTAAATTATGTACTTCAGTTAAGCTTTTTTTTTAAAAAAGGAATGCTGAAAAAATGAACTGTGACTCAGAGGTTCTAACAGGTAAAAAAACAAATGAAACACTGAGGAAAGTAGCATAAGAACAGACAACTAGGAATTCCTGTTGTGCCTCAATGGGTAAGGATCGGACTTGTCTCTGAGGATGAATGTTTGATCCCCGATCCCTGGCCTCACTCAGAGGGTTAAGGATCCAGGGTTGCTGCAAGCTGTGGCATAGGCCTCAGCTGCAGCTCTAGTTCAACCCCTAGCCTGGTAACTTCCATGTGCTACAGGTACAGCCATAAAAAGGAAAAAAAAAGATAACCAACAAGGACCTACTGTATATAGCACAGGAAACTATACACAATATCTTGCGATTTGGTTTTTTTTTTTTTTTGCTTCTTTTTAGGGCTGCACCCACAGCACATGGAAGTTCCCAGGCTAGGGGTTGAATGGAAGCTACAGCTGCCAGCCTACGCCAAGCCACAGCAACATGGGATCCAAGCTGCGACTGCGACCTGCACCACAGCTCATGGCAATGCTGTATCTTTAACCCACTGAGCAGGGCCAGGAGTTGAACTCGCATCCTCATGGATACTAGTCAGACTCCTTTCCGCTGCACCACAATATCTTGTAACAACCTCTAATGGAAAAGAACCTGAAAAAGAAAAATATATATATATACAAACATACATATATAACTGAATCACTGTGCTGTACACCTGAAACTAACACAATATTGTAAATCAACCGCAATTAAATATCAAAGGAAGGAAGGGAGGGAAGGAAGGAAAAGAAAGAGAGAGAAAGAAAGAAGAAAGAAAGAGGGAGGGGAAGGGAAGAGAGGGGAAAAGGAAGAAAAGGAAAGGAGGGAGGGAGGGAGAGAGGAAGGGAGGAAGAAAGTAGCATAAGAGAGAGAAGCAGAGAGGGAGGCCTAAAAGACAGGCCCTGGGGTGAGAACTCAGGGAGGAGGTTTGAGGAAGGCCAGGCAACCCGTCCTTCTTAACTGCAGTCTAGATGGAGACTGGCCTTCATTCATTCATCATATATTTGTTCATGGAGCAAACATTGACAATTGCTCAAGGCACGCTGTCCACTCGATTAGGTGCTGGGATGCATGTCCCCATGGAAGTGACATTCCCACAGGGGAGACCAGATCTTGTGCAAGGATGTCGATGGTTATTCTTATTATTCTTATTCTTATTATTACAGTATACTTGATTAACAATGCTGTGCCAGTTTGATGGTTATTGCTGTGCCTGGCTCTGCAGGACAAGCAAGAGCACCACTGGTCAGAAAGTGCTAATATTTGAGCCAAAGACGTGCATAGAAAGAGGGACCAGCATGGCTGGGACAAAAGGGGAGGAAGAGGAAGGAAGCCTTGAATAAAAGCCATAGGGTGCGCAAACTTCCAGTTATAAGAGAACTCAGTTCTAGGGGTAGGGGAGGGGTGGAATAGGTGAAGGGGATTAAGAGGTACAAACTACCAGTCATAAAATAAATGTCACAGGGATGTAATGTACAGCACAGGGATTATCGTCCATGTGTTATAATAATTTTGTATCCTGTGTAATGTATTAAAAAACTGAATCATTATATTGTACACCTGAAATTACATAATGTCATTAAGTCAACTACACTTCAATAATTAAAAAAATAACTTTCCAAAAGACAAGTTATGGGATATCATATACAGCATGATGACTATAATTAACAATACTCATATTATATGTATATTCAAAAGGTGCTGAGAGAGTAGATCTTAAAAATTCTCATCCCAGAGTTCCCGTCGTGGCACAGGGGTTAACGAATCCGACTAGGAACCATGAGGTTGCGGGTTTGATCCCTGGCCTTGCTCAGTGGGTTGACGATTCGGTGTTGCTGTGAGCTGTGGTGTAGGTCGCAGATGCGGTTTGGATCCCGTGTTGCTGTGGCTCTGGCGTAGGCTGGCAGCTACAGCTCCAATTAGACCCCTCGCCTGGGAACCTCCATATGCCTCGAGAGCGGCCCAAGAAATGGCAAAAAGACAAAAAAAAAAAAATTCTCATCCCAAGGGGAAAAAAATTGTAACTAGGTGAGGTAATGGGTGTTAACTAAATTTACTGTGGTGATCCTTTTGCAATATATACATGTATCAACTCTTTATATTGCACACCTTAAACTTATATAATGTCAGATGTCAGTTATATGTCAATAAAACTTTTTAAACATTTAAAAAAAAAGCTATGGGGTTTTGAGTTCCCACTGTGGCTCAGAGGGTTAAAAACCTGACTGCAGCAGCTCGGGTCACTGCAGAGGCGGGGGTTTGATACCCTGCCCAGAGCACTGGGTTAAATGATTCAGTGTTGCCACCGCTGTGGCTCCGATTCAATCCCTGGCCCAGAACTTCCACATGCTACAGATGTGGCCGTTATAGGGTTTTAAAGGGCACAGTTTCAACGCAATTGGAAAGCTGGCAGGTTTAATCAGAAGGACATTATCAGAGTGATCTTTTTTTTTTGGTCTTTTTGTCTTTTTTTTTTGCTTTTTAGGGCCACACCCATGGCACATGGAGGTTCTCAGGCTAGTCATCTAATCAGAGCTACAGCTGCCAACCCACACCACAGTCACAGCAACGCAGGATCTGAGCTGCGTCTGCGACCTACACCACAGCTCACAGCAACACCGGATCCCTGACCCACTGAGTGAAGCCAGGGATCAAACCCGAGTCCTCATGGTTCCTAGTCAGATTCTGTTTCTGCTTTGCCACTCCAGGAACTCCATTGTCTTTATTTTTTAATTGAGGTATAGTTGATTTACAATGTTGTGTTAGTTTCAGGTGTACAGCAAAGTGATTTGGTTATACGTATAGAAAGCTATACTTTTTCAGATCCTTTATAGGTTATTACAAGATATTGAATATAGTTCCCTGTGCTACCAGTAGGCCTTTGTTGGTTATCTATTTTATACATAGTAGTGTGTATCTGCTAATCCCAAACTCCTAATTTACCCCCTTTCATAATCATAAGTTTGTTTTTTATGTCTATGAGTCTATTTCTGTTTGTACATAAGTTCACTTGTATCATATTTTAGATTCCACATATAAGTGATATCATATGGTGTTTGTCTTTGTCTGACTTACTGCACTTAGTTTGATAATCTCTAGGTCCATTCATGTTGCTGCAAATGGCATTGCTTCATTCCTTTTTATGGTTGAGTAATATTCCATTCTAAATATATACCACATCTTCTTTATCCATTTATCTGTTGATGGACACTTAGATTGCTTCCATATCTTGGCTATTGTAAATACTGCTGCTATGAACATAGGGATGCATGCATTTTTTCAAAGTAGAGTTTCGTCTAGATGTGCCCAGGAGTGGATTATTGGATCATATGGTAACTCTATTTTCAGTTTTTTGAGGACCCTCCATGATGTTGTCCACAATACCTGTACCAATTTACATTCCCACCAATAGTATAGGAGGGTTCCCTTTTCTCCATAACCTCTTCAGCATTTGTCATTTGTAGTTTTTTTTTTTTTTTTATTTTCCCACTGTACAGCAAGGGGATCAAGTTATCCTTACATGTATACATTACTTTTTTTTCCCCACCCTTTGTTCTGTTGCAACATGAGTATCTAGACATAATTCTCAATGTGTAGATTTTTTTAATGATGGCCATTCTGACTGGTGTGAGGTGGCACCTCATGGTCATTTTGACTTGCATTTCTCTAGTAATTGGCAGTAATGAGCATCTTTTCATTACAAAGTGATTTAAAATTGCTGAGCTGTCACATATGACATCCCTACCTACATTTGCATATTTAAAGGACGTTTTTAATATAAACGTTCTCAGTGCAACATTTCTCAGGATGACAGAAATTTATGAATGAATTCACACATCTGAGTCACGTATATTTTTAGAAGCATGACTTTGTCATTTCAAAATAAGACATGCTATTAAAAGGCTACATATAGTAGACAAAACAACATTCAGACTATTATAACATCCTCCAAAAATGTGTGCCTTTTTCAGAAAGAAAACTTCTAAGCACAAAGATAAATACATCTATCACAAGAAGAGTCATATGGAGGAAACCCAACTATTTCAGTGGTTTCTGCTGATATTTGCCTTGGGAAATGTCAAGGTATCAAGTTTTATTGTAATTTCTGTTTTAAGAGAATATTTTGATTTCCCAGGGCAAAAAGCAGGAAGAACTGCTATTACAAAGATATATGAGGCAGCTATTAGAAACAGGAATAGCTGTCGATACATGAATATATGATGATGAATTTGTAATTAATGAACATCAGGCACTTATAGACCCAGAAAAAAATAATACTTTAAGAGAGACGCCAGAGTAGGATGGATACATAAAGCAGTGCGGGGTGGGAAAGAGCATGATATCAAAGGAAAAGCAGTTATCATTGGGAATCCAACAGGAAAAGATCTACATAGAAGTATTTGCCTAAATGACGTCCACCTACAGGTTTCACAAATCTTTCATTGAGAAGAGACTGGCATCATTAACAGAGGAACTTCAAAAAAAAAAAAAAAAAAAAAGAGTTCCCGTCGTGGCGCAGTGGTTAACGAATCCAACTAGGAACCATGAGGTTGCGGGTTCGGTCCCTGCCCTTGCTCAGTGGGTTAACGATCCGGCGTTGCCGTGATCTGTGGTGTAGGTTGCAGACGCGGCTCAGATCCCGCGTTGCTGTGGCTCTGGCGTAGGCCGGTGGCTACGGCTCCGATTGGACCTCTAGCCTGGGAACCTCCATATGCCGCGGGAGCGGGCCAAAGAAATAGCAAAAAGACAAAAAAAAAAAAATAGAGGAACTTTATGATATTTGTAGGAAGTTATTGGAGTACTAAATATATTTGTATTTTGCTTAACTTTTAAAAGTGTACAACGTTCTTTCTCCTGAGTGGGTTCAGTTCTTATGAACTAAAAATCCTCTGTTCTTATAAAACATTCCCAGGGATTCATTAAAAGACGACACAAAGAGAGGTTGAGAATGACATCCAAACTGGATAGACCCTGGAGTTCCCTGGTGGCCTACCAATCAAGGATGTGGCATTGTCACTGCTATGGCTCAGGTCACTGCTGTAGCTCAGATTAAGATCCCTGGCTTGGGAACTTCCATGTACTGTGGGCGCAGTCAAAAAAAAAAAAAAAAAATGAATAGGCCCAAATAAAACCTAGTCAAGATCCTGGTACCAAGAAGAAGCACACCATTTAAATAATAATCTTACAAAATGGGACATGGACAGACTTGTTTCTATCAGGATAAGCCATTTGCTTTTATATAAAACTAACTCTGTAGCTGGCTTAGCAACACATCTTAGAAAAGAATTCCTAAAATGATGACAGATTCTCAAATAGCACACCTTAATCCATCAAGTTTTACTATGAGCATTCACCCCTCTCTATCCAATGTGGTCAAAGATTTCTCAAACATCTCAGTCTGTGCACTAATAGCCAGTGAAATACCAATATATCATTGCAATATATATTATGGTCTTACAAATTCTGCCAAACATAATTACAAGCAAACTTTTACCACTGAATAATTATTATTTATATTAGTTGACTTTTTTTTTGACCAAACTGCTTTTCTGTCTTTCAATAAATTTCACCTGTGGTAACTTTGTTTGCTTTCTCCAACATTTTAAATATAGATATATAGGTTCAGACATCATATTACAAGGAAAATTTGAATAAATTTATCTGGTATATTCTTTTTTTTTTTTTCAGGGCCGCACCCATGGCATATGGAGGTTCCCAGACTAGGAACTGAATCAGAGCTGTAGCCCCTGGCCTACACCACAGCCAAAGCAATGCCAGATCCATGCCATATCTGTGACCTACACCACAGCTCAGGGCAACACCCCAATCCTTAACACACTGAGCGAGGCCAGGGATTGAACCTGCATCCTCATGGATGCTAGTCAGATTCATTTCCACTGAGCTGTGATGGGAACTCCATCATCTGGTATATTCTTTTGTATAATCTTTATTAAAACATCTAGGAGTGAAATCTCTAGCGACACCTCAATACAAATATTTTTTGTTTTTTAAAGAAAAAATCATAAGTGGCATCTATTGAAATTCTAATTATTTAAGCAAAAATGTTAGAAAGCCCTCTCACTTCCCCCCTCCCAAGCCTCTGTTAATTGACATATAAACAGAACTTCAAGAGAGAAGGATGGTTCCTCCGTGTCTATTCCAGTAATAGAAGGGAAGTGGTTGAGTCTGGTATATTTTGCTCCAGATTCCTTAATCTAGGCAATGATTACAAATTCATGCATTTAATTAGAACAGTGATAATGAGGTTGATTTCCAGATGACTCATTTTGTAAACCTTTGGCCATTAGCGCTCCAGCTGGAGTGGGCCATGTGCTGCCTTCCCCCTGACATCAGTGGAAATCTTGAGTCAAGATCAAAGCTACTATATGTCTCTCTGACCTTTCTTCAGAATGCACAGTGGGGCCCAGTTTCTCAGCTCAGAATTTTCAGATTCGCCTCGCCATCCCCACGGGGTTACCACTTGCAGACAATCTACGTGTCGACATTCAATGAAGACCCTACAACCCGTCCATTGGAAATCAAAACTCTTGGATTCTAGTTCTCAGGTGGTCACCAAATCTGGATGGTGCATTTCAGACAATTCTTATTCTGGTTGACTCACTAGGGATTCAGTGAACAGAGAGAAAAGCCCAGCAGGGGGAGGCTCAGTGCTCATCTAGCCCCCTCCCCCAGAAGCCTGGCCTAGGCTCATTTTCCTCTAGAGATGCACTTCGAGATTTGCACTAGAGAAAGGATGCCTTACCTTGATAGTCATGTCTGCGCTGGATGTTTCTGTGGCTTCGAAGACTATGTCACCTCCTGTGAACAGTGTACTCTCCCACTGGACTCCTGGGCAAAAAGAAAAAAAGAAAAAACATTGCCATTTGATCCAAGTGCATTCAGCTTGCTTGGATACATGCCTGATTGTTCTGCAGATTCCAATCCTGTGTGCCTTGTTAAGGGAACTGATGATTTTCCAGTGTTTACCTTCCCGGCAGTTACCTGGTCAGTCAGCAGCTCTTGTTTTCATCCAGTCTCCAAGTCTGGGGTCACTGTCTAAATCCTGTGTGTTACAGATGGTACTACGCTTGGTTCAGAGTGGAGTAGGTGGAATGAACTTCAGAATTCAGGCCTCATACTAAGGTCTACTTTGGGGCTTACAGGCACTCCCGTAACACAGAAAACATGCACCTCTGAATCTAATTCAATATATATGACTTCCGATTAGTCACTGTCCTAGAGGCCACACACTTTTTGGAAATAACTGAGAGTTTATAGTCACTTAAAAAAAAAAATCTATATAAGGAGTTCCCCTAGTGGCTCAGCAGTAATGAATCCAACTAGTATCCTTGAGGATATAGGTTTGATCTCTAGCCTTGCTCAGTGGCTTAAGGATCCGGGGTTGTGGTGAGCTTCGGTGTAGGTCGTAGACGCAGCTCTGATCCCGCATTGCTGTGGCTCTGGTGTAGGTTGGCAGCTGGAATTCCAATTCATCTCCTAGCCTGGGAACTTCCACATGCTGAAGGTGTGGCCCTAAAAAGCCAAAAAACAAAAACATAAAAATCTATATAGGCTGCTCTTGCTTTCCGAGATGCACAACATTCTGCCAATGGACTGTGTATCCCTCTAAATAAATTTACTATGGCTCACTCCTGAATTTTTCCTGATTGAAGCTAAGGATGCTCACTTGGGGCCCATCCCAGTGAATTCCCCAAGACCTGGGCTGTGATCATCCCTGCACTCCCCCTTCCTCCCACAACACCCTGGGCTCAATTATATTTCAATTTGTTTGTTTGGTTTTTGGCTGAGTCCGGGGCATATGGAAGTTCCTGGGCCAGGGATCAAACCTGAGCCATAGCAGCAACCCAAGACACTGCAGTGACAATGCTGGATCCTTAACCTACATCACCACAAGGGAATTCCTACATCTCAATTTTTTTTAGAAATGGTACTTGCAAGCTACCTTGAGAACAGTTATAATAGTGAATGGGGGTCACATCCATTTTCTAATGCGCCTAAATACATTTTAAAGAACAAGTGAAATGAAAATGTTTCTTAAAATCCTATAAATAAATATTTTAAAAAATAAAATAAAATCTATATATGCTTTCTACCCAAGTCTTAGTACATGTTAGTTCTTTTTTTCTTATGCTGTCAGAGAGTCCCCAAGAGTGGACATCTGACAAGATACAAGATTTTGTTCTCTCCGATCTCAAAAAAATAAAAATCAGAAATACCCATGAATACAATATAGTAAAACTACACTAATTTAGATGCAATTATTGTATGTCAATGAAGGTGGAATGGTCTATAATAGTGAAACGTTTGAAGTAATGACAAGTATATATACATTTTTTCCTTTTAGGGGCCCACATGGAGCATATGAATGTTCCCAGGCTGGGGGTTGAATTGGAGCTGCAGTTTCTGGCCTACACCACAGCCACACCAACGCAGGATCTGAGCCACATCTGCGACCTACACCACAGCTCACGGCAATGCGGGATCTTTAACCCACTGAGCAAGGCCAGGGATCAAACCCATATCCTCATGGATACTAGTTGGATTCATTACCGCTGAGCCACAATGGGAACTCTGACAAGTGTATTTTTTAAAACAATATTGCAAGTAAAGCTATCTTCTGAAAAGCTAAGAAAGTGATAGAGTTTCTCAGGGTCCATTTTAATAAGCAGATACAAATGCTATCATTGGTAAAACAATTACTCACTGGGATATAAGTACTAGAGCCTGAAGCATTGAAAAAGATTGTTTTCTTAAATAGGCTGAAACTATCTCTGTAATATTAATTTATGTTATTGATTTCCTTGCATAATTTTTCCAAAGGATAACTCAAGGCCAATGTTCATGCCAGACCTGTGTGAATCACCCACATTGCATATTTCAACTGTCTAGCAGCACTGCGTTAAATCAGGATTGGCACACTTTTTCTGTTGGCCGTGCAAGTACGTATTTTAGGCTCTGCAGTCACGCCACTTCTGTCGCAGCTTCTTAAGCTGCCATTTTAGAAACAAAGCAGTCACAGACAACAAATAAACAAGGGGGCATGGCTGGATTCCAATAAAACTTTATTTACAAAAACAGGTACTGGGCCAGATTTGGCTCCTTCGACATGCTTTACCAGCTTCTGTGTTAAATCAAGAAACCAGAGACATGTCCAGGAAAGACTGTGATAACTCCTGCAGTTTTCCAAGGATCAGCCACTCAAATCAGGTGGTGAAACTAGAACAGTTGTTTGCAATTATGTGACATTTTGAATAAACTAATATGAGATTAAATTTTAATACATTAGCATTGGTTGTGTTGCTTTACTTCATATTCAGAATCCTTGAGAGCCTCATTTCGCAGGAAATATGCCCAGTGGATTACTCAAGATCCGTGGGCTATAATTTATTGCAAAGTGCAAATAGCTGTATCTTGCTGGGTTAGAGAAATCGGGTCAGAGAAGTTTGGTGGCTTGCCCTACAATTTCCTCTCAAGAAAGTTGTGGGTTTTGTCTTTAATTCGTGTTTTTGGGAAGGAGATCTTTGCTCCCACATGAGTAGATTATTTCTCTGACACAAATTGCATTTAACTAAAGCCCCCTCCTGGTTTAAGACACTGTTAGTGCTTGTTGGATCTGGCTGGCAGAGAGATACAGATGCTGGGCGTGATGGACAAATACGATAGTAGAATTATAATAATTCTTTGATTATTATTAAATATGATAATAATTCTCTTATTATTAAATTATTTGAATTATTAAATATAATAATTATTATCTTATTATTCAATTATTTGAACTACTGTTCAGGAAATATTCTGTCCCCATCTCGCCCACTGTGGGAGAAATTTTCTTCCCTGTCCTACTTTGGCCAGTAGAATGACAGTGGATATCATGCAAATAAAGGTCTGAAATGGGCTTTCGTGGTGATACTTGCCCTCATGCACTACTGCTATAGCATGAGAAGGACATACCCCAGTTGACCTGCAAGGAAATGAGAGTCCTGGGGAGCAGACTTGGACCCAACCTGTATCTTGGAGCTAAACCTGGTCTAGATCAACGCAACTGCATATGCTTGACAATAAAAGCGATTGAGTCTGGGGATGATGTGCCAACCAGCATTACTGCAACAATACCTAGGAGACACAGTCTATAACCCAAATTAGAGATGAGCATCTTTTGGGATACTTTCATCTCCAACTATGCAAATATAATTCCCTTTGTTGCATAAAGTTCATTTATAAATAGTAATTCCTATCTCTCCCTTACATTATCCCACTTTGGAAAGAATCTTTTCTCTGCTATAAATCATTCTTTTCGTAAGCAAGACTATCTTTATTAAAGGATATATGGCCATAAAAAAGAGTTACGAGACATAAATTTACATGTTTTCTCAGAATTTTAGTCTGCAATCAAGAAACCACTTCAAATTAGATGGCCTATCATTCCATGGCAAGTGTGAGAGAAAACTGACCTACCCTTTCAATTTTTAAATGTTATTAATCCCGGTAATAAGTTGTGAGGACAGAAATGTTGTTTTAATAGCTAGAGGCAAAGTTCCTTCTGGCTAAAAAGCGTTTTGGGGAACAAGGCAATTCTACAAACCATTTGAGTATGAAAAGATGAGTCCCACATCATGGAAGAAAAAAAAAAAGGAAGAGGTTTCATTTAGAAGAAGGAGATAGGTTGGAAGAAGTTGGGACATGCGTTGGCAGTAAGAGATTCCCAGATGGTCATAAATAGGACTTTTGAGAACATCGATGTTTATTTATTTATTTATTTTGCTTTTTAGGGCCATACCTGCAGCATATGGAGGTTCCCAGGCTAGCCATCTAATTAATTGGAGCTACAGTTGCCAGCCTACACCACAGCCACAGCAATGCAACATCCAAGCCATGTCTGCGACCTACACCTCAGCTCACGGCAACACTGGATCCTTAACCCACTGAGCGAGGCCAGGGATGGAACCCAGAATCTCATGGTTCCTTGTCAGATTCGTTTCTGCTGAGCCATGATGGGAATGCCTGAGAACAGTGATGTTTAAAAATCAATTTTAATTTATTCATCATGCTGTATCAAGGTGTTATTCTCCCCTCACTCTCATACCTCCAGTGGAGATATGTTTTATACCATTGTCTTCTGGTGTTATTTGGTGGAAACTAATGAGGTCCCACATTTGGACCTCAGGGTAGAGAGAAGAGAACAGCCATTTGTGCATGGGAGCACCCTCAAAAGTGGAGCCTGGGAAGGACGTAATGATAAGACTCTTGGAGAGGGTACCAGACATACCTAATATACATGATAGGGCTACAGGTCAATTTTCTTTGAAAACAAATGTGCCAGAGATCTTTTCATCTTGAGGACTTGGAGATGTAAGATGACTAACACATATTTATTCGATGATGCTTAGACACGTGGATAAGCCAGTTCCACATACAGATGGCCAATAGGCACATGAAAAGATGCTCAACATTGCTAATTATTAGAGAAATACAAATCAAAACTATAATGAGGTACCACCTCACCAGTCAGAATGGCCATCATTGGGGAGTTCCCGTCGTGGCGCAGTGGTTAACGAATCCAACTAGGAACCATGAGGTTGCAGGTTCGGTCCCTGCCCTTGCTCAGTGGGTTAACGATCCGGCGTTGCCGTGAGCTGTGGTGTAGGTTGCAGATGCGGCTCGGATCCCATGTTGCTGTGGTTCTGGTGTAGGCCGGTGGCTACAGCTCCGATTCAACCCCTAGCCTGGGAACCTCCATATGCTGCGGGAGCGGCCTAAGAAATAGCAACAACAACAACAACAACAAGACAAAAAAAAAAAAAAGAATGGCCATCATTAAAGAGTCTAAAGTAACAAATGCTAGAGACGGTGTGGAGAAAAGGGAACACTCCTCCCTGTTGGTGGGAAGGCAAATTGATGCAGCCACGATGGAAGACAGTATGGAGGTTCATCAAAATACTGAAAATAGGGTAGGCATATGATCTAGTATTCCCACTCCTGGGCATATTTCCCAAGAAAACTCTACTTCTAAAAGATACATGCACCCCAATGTTCACAGCAACACTATTTACAATACCCAAGACATGGAAATAACCTAAATGTACACCAACGGATGAATGGATAAAAAGATGTGATACATGTAAAAAATAGAATATTATTCAGCCATCAAAAAGCATGAAATAATGCCATTTGCAGCAACATCAATGGACCTAGAGATTATCGCACTAAGTCAGAAGGAGAAAGATAAATACCATATGATATTACTTTTAAGAGGAATCTAAAATAAGACACAGATGAACTGGCTTATAAAAAAAACAGAAACAGACTTACAGACATAGTAAACACACTTAGGGTTACCAAAGGGGAAATGGGGTGAAGGAAGGATAAATAAGGCATTTGGGATTAGCAGACACAAACTACTCTATATAAAATAAACAACAAGGTCTTACTGTATAAGCATAGGAAACCATATTCAGTATCCTGTAATAAACCATAAAGGAAAAGAATATGAAAAAAGAAAGACTATATATATGTATAACTGAATCACTTTGCTATACACAAGAAGCTAACACAACACTATAATCAACTATACTTCAATTAAAAAAAAAAAGCCACTTCCATTTCCAAAATGGCAACTTCCCTCCCACCAGCATGTAAGTGTATTATGCCACACTTGGGCAGGGGGGTAGCTTAGAATGCTTGAGATTCCTTCAGCTCTAAGATTTTATCAATCACTATCAACATCTGCTTTCACATCCAAGTTCCTGAGATGAATTTCCCCACAGCTTAGATCCATGATGTATAACTATACACGCTTAAACAGTTCTGGTGTAGAATTGCAAAAAACCCAAACATTCCAGAATGATGTATTCCTATTATTAGTTATATAAGAACAATCACCTCTGATCTCAGGGGAAGAACCTATGTAAAGAATTTGACCTAAACTTTTTGACAGTAGTATTTTTATGTATGTGTGTATACACACGCATATATATAATATATATACATACACATATGTGTGTGTGTATAGGCTATATATATAGTATACATACTATAGTATACTATATATGTGTGGGTATAGGCTATATATACTATACATACTATATAGAATACTATATATTATATATGCTATAGTATATATACACTATGTATATTACATAGACTATGCAATATACATTATTTCATATATTATATTTCTACCTACTGTACTTTCAAATAACTTCTTTTCTCTTATATCACTCCTTCTCCCTTTGCTTAAACTCTTACTTTGAGAAGAGAAATCATATTTTATGCTATTCCTACAATCCCTAGCAATACTACTGCTATTTTTTATTCCAGTTTTAAAAGACTGGATCAAACCTTCGGGAAGAAATAACTCCTTTCTCCAAAAGAGAAGTTTGCATTTCCCTGTAGTTTGGGAAGTTGAGACCTGTCTACTTATAGCCAAGGTATGCTTATAAATACTCCATCAGAGACAGTTTTATAAAGATCTTGCAGGAATAAATCGTCAGCCACTATGAATTTGTTGTTATTTCTTCTTTTCACGTACCTCCTCACCTAGCTTCACAGATAAATCCATCCCTTCTTCACCCAAGCGTCCAGGTCCCTGGCACCCACATCCCTGGTCTCTGTTCTAGGGCGCACTCTGCCGATTGGCTTGGTCCCTCTCTCTATTGATTTGTTGCGAAGAACATGTGTGCAGTTGAAAGGATAGTGCCAGCAAAAGGAAGGAGGCTGGGCTCAGACCCAGCTGGCAAAGCCAGGGGTACACACGAGGACCTGCAGGGAGAGAGTTTGGGCTGGGAGCAGGTAGCCACAAGGTCTTGAGCACAGTAACCTGCAGACAAAATGGTCCCATGTGTTTGAACAAAGGCAAGGCAGGACTAGACCAAACAATGAGGAGGGTGAGCAGCTAAGGAGGCTTGGGAAGGAAGCATCCCAGGGAACCCTGGGTGACTTCCTTAGTTCTGACCCTGGCTGGTACTAAAAATAAAAAGAAACAAAGAGCCCACCCAGAGGGAGAGGGTAGCCCTGCCCAGAGGGGGCTGGTTGTACCCAGACCCTCTGGAATCACTATATGTCTTGAGGTGAAAGCAGATTAAGGCAGAGAGAAAGATAAGTCAATTCTGACTCTTCGTTCTAGCCCACCTGTCCACATAGAATATAGACAGATGTCTGGGCAAAGTGGGTGGACGTGATGGTCATTAGAGCTGTTCACCACACACTCCCAGTTCCTTCCTCTTCTGGACACACAAGAGGACTTCACTTCCCAGCCTCCTTTAGTTGGTGAGGTCATGTGACTAGTTCTGGCTGACTGATGGGTGTGGGTGGCAGTGGTGTATATCACTTCCGGCTGGAGCATTTAATTGCCGATGCGGGACCCTGCAGTGCACCCTCCCCCTCCATCACGGTGAATAGCAAGTTCCAGACAGAGGTGATTTGGTTAGCCTAAGACCAAGCATGAGGGAAACATAAAGCTCAGACACAGCCAACCCACAATGGCCATGGAAGATGAGGACTAAATCTTTACTATTTTAAGCCATAGGATTGGGCCAGTTTATTACGCTAGCATAACGTAGCCCGGCCTTAGAAAAGGAAAGAGCCCTTCCAGACCTGCCATCTCTGTCAACCTCCACTTCCCGTTATAGAGGGTTGTTAAGCTAAACCTGTGTTCTATCCTTTGCATAAATTCTACCATTAAAATACTGTCTCTTCAACCAGGTTCTAATGGCTCTTTGTTTCTACTTCTCTGGAGGCCATTCTGATTCGGCAGGGCTCAGTGCTTATCGCACAGGTTGGTGGCATCTCATGAAGAAGTTAGGTTCTAAAGAAAAGAGGCATAAATCTGCATGATCAAAACTTCCCTTGAAAATGCCTTAAATCTCTCTGGTAGTCCAACAGAGCATCATACTTCAGAAAGCCCTACAGAACCACTTTCGTTCCAGCTTTGGAGCAAACTGTTTCTCCTGTTAGGTACCAGATTAAGCTTGTACTAAGGATCCTGTTGTTCAAAACACACAGCTCTTGAAACTCTAGGATTTCTCCATGTTTGGGTATGCTTAGACTATGAGAGAGTGAAGGAGCCGAGACTGACAGCAGGAACAGCAGATCAACACTTCAGCCGTCATCCTCCCCTTGGGGTGCATGATTTACAGGGCTTTTAGCCAAAAGCAATCAAAAGCCTATTTAATAGAGGTTTAAACAACGGAGGATTGACTGGCTCGTATAATAAGTCCCAAGGTAGTTTGGCACCGGAGGTGGTTAATTCAGCGGTTCCACGGCGTCATGGCCTTAGTTTGAACTTTTTGCATTCTTTTGGTGTTACCCTGTGGGCCTAGGATGGACACACTAAATATTTCCCTAACTGAATTGGAGTTGGAAGGAGCCCTGGAGCTGCCTAACTTCTTTCCCATCAGGTCAGAAGATTCCTTTACAGTGTCACCTGACGGGTGCCCCTCAGCCTCCCCATGGCCATTTCCTGGTCACCCTCCTCACCACCTCACAATGTGGTGCTGCTTGGGCAGCTGGAATGGGTCACCTTTTTTTTCTTTTTGTCTTTTTAGGACCACAGGTGCAGCATATGAAAGTTCTCAGGCTAGGGGACAAAGCGGAGCTGCAGCTGCTGGCCTATGTCATAGCCACAGCAATGCAGGATCCAAGCTGTGTCTGTGATCTACACCACAGCTCACAGCAACACCAGATCTTTAACCCACTGAGTGAGGCCAGGGATTAAACCCATGTCTTCATAGACACTAGTCTGGTTCGTTACCACCAAGCCACAATGGAAACTCCTGGAATGGACCATTTTAAGAAGGAAGAGCTGAGCCACAGACGGGTTGGGAAGGAAAGATCCCAGTGATACCATATGCAGCCTGGCTGAAGGAAAGAACAGACGACACAGCAGAGGGACGCTCAATGCTCAGCCATGGAATTTTGTTGGCTGGCACCTTGGTGGAGCCTTGTCAGGTGCTTCTAACCTTCTTCCCCATCTTGGTTATTCTCTTCTTCATCACAGCTCTGCCTCAACCCTTATCAGTGCATTGAGGTAGGCACAGCCACAAAACTGTAAAGTCTAGAGCTCAGGCTTTTGTCCGTCAGTGAGGAAACCCATGGTCTGAGATGGAAAGACATGTGTCAAGGCCCACAGAAAGTAGCTGCTAAGGTGGCACTGCCAGAGACGAGACTGCCTAATTTCCTAGACCAGGGTTCTTCACGGGGTCCAAATTATAACAACCCCCACTTTAGAGACAACAGACCCACTGTGAAATCATTTTGCTTGATCACAATGACAAGAATGGAGTTAGGGCCTGGGTCCCAATGTATCTTAGCTCTCTTCCTCATTCAAGTCTTAGAATTGAGACTTGGCCAGATATTTGGCCTCCTTTTAATTGCCTCTCGCTCTCTTTTGGATTTGAAAAATCTCACTTTGTTCTCGGAGGAGTTCTCAGCACAGGGTCATTAAAACTTAGCGGAACTTCAGAACAATGATTTGCCTCTAAACACTTGGCTTTGGGAAACCCCACCCAAGGGTAAGCTGATGGGACCTGCTTCCTCTGGGCGGGAAGCCCCACCCAGGCACTTGAAGGAGTGGAGCAGGATATAACCTCACCCAGCCCACCCCCAACCCTAACTCTAACCCTAACCATCTTCCAGGTGATGGCTCATCCTTGCCCCTGAGCCCCAGCTTTCTCTTCTTGGGACAGATGTAAGGGCTGGGCCCTGAGGCTTCGAGGTGCGATGGTGGCAGAGGCATGTTCCCCCTCTCTTGGTTCCTCTCCCTGGGGAGAGTTCACTGGGAAAGAGAAAGGCCCCCCATTTGGGCAATGTGTTATTTTTCTCAAACTCACCCTGAGGCCATTGGACCCCCTCCCCCACCTACACCTCCCTGAATAAGGGAAGCTTGTCTGGGTGCCTCTCAGGGGTTCAGGGAACTCGAAGATGCACAAAGGAAAACCTCAATATCTTGCCAGGTGTGCCGCAGGCCATCTCCACCTCATTGTTCTCCCCACCAATGTGGCCACAATAATACCAGTCAAACAGCTAAACTCTATGGAGGATGTCCGATGAGTCAAGGGCTTCATGGGGATCATCTAATTCAACCCTCGTACTACAGGTCCATGAGGCAGGTACAGTATTATCCCCACTTTACAGAAGAGAAAACTGAGACTTCAAAAACTTAAAACTGGAGTTACTGTTGTGGCTCAGTAGGTTAAGACATGACATAGTATCCATGGGGATGTGGGATGGATCCCTGGCCTCACTCCCTGGGTTAAGGATCTGGCATTGTCACCAGCTGCGGTGTAAGTCAGTGATGTGGCTCAGACCCCTTCTTGCTGTAGCTGTGGCATAGGCCAGCAACTGTAACTTCAATTTGACCCCTAGCCCAGGAACTTCCATATGCTGAGGCTGGAAGAAGAAAGGAAAGAAAGGAAAGAAACGAAAGGAAGGAAAGGAAGGAAAGGAAGGAAGGAAGGAAGGAAGGAAGGAAGGAAAGAGGAAAAAAAGAAAACCCAAAACTTAAAACTGAACTAGAAAGTGATGGAACCAATATTTAATCCAAGCACTCTAATGTCAGAGTCTATCTACTTAACCAGCACACCTGACTACCACCCAAGAGAGCTTACTACCACCCGCAAAGATGAGGATTTCTTTTCGTTTCAGAGATAGGGGAACAGGAAGCTTGAGGACATATTTAAAAAAAAAAAAAAAAAACAGGTTCGCAGAGGGGATATTTTCTTCCCAGAGGTTCCCATTCAGGATGGCTTCTGAGCCAATCAAATAAAGGCTGTGTGGTGAGGTCCCTGGAGAGACACAGCACCCAACCCAGGGCAATTCAGCAGACATTTACCAGGGCTTTACAGCGCCTCTTGGTGGCACCTAGGATGGGGGAGGTTCTCCTTTCACACAGGAAGAATTCCAAGACGTGGTCCTATGGGATTTCAAATCTAGTTCTATGGAGGGTGACCTGCGCAGCAGAACTTTGAAAGATGGAAGAGGATGAAGACTATAAAAATACCTAGTGCCTCTGAGGTCCACCTTGGATTTTGACACCCCACAAAAAACCCTGGGACAAACTTGGGGTGATATCAGAGGGAACCACACAGAGGGTCGGTGGAAACTTCTAGCACCTTGGGCTGGAAAATTGTCTTCAGAGTCTACCTGACTCTCCCTGTAAGCCTGGGGTAGGAAGGAGGAACCACAACAGTAATAACAGCTATCATTTCTGGAGTGCTTATTATGTGTTCTTCCTCGTGCTATATTTAACATATGTGATCTCATGAACAGTTAAAAACCCCACAGGAAGTAGGCACTATGTTTAGCCTCACTTTCTAGAGAGCAAAAAATGAAGCTTAGAGAGGTGAATAAGTCGCTCAAAGTAAGGAGCCGATCTGGGATTGGGATGAAGCTCAAGCCACGCTACGGCTCTTGCTAATCATTTCTGCTAACTAAGGGGCCCATGGTTAGAGGGGCAAGCAGAAACACCCCTCTTGAGATTGAAACAATATGTGTACACATGTACCTGCCTGCCACATGCATATGCTTTTATGTACACACACACATACACACACACACACTCCCATGCAGACATGTGTGTCCATGCTTACGGATGTGTACATAAAAGTATGCACACTTATAGACCCACATTTGCACACATGCATAACCCAAGCACACACCCATGCGTGTACACACACACACACACACACACACACGCACAAGTATCTGTCTGTGAAGCTTCAACAGTCTTTCAGCTGCCATTCACTTTTGGCTCTGGAGTCTCGGACCTCCTTTTAAGGAGAAAAGAGCCTTTCTAGGTCACAGCATCTGAGAGTGGATGGGAGACTGGGTGTTTCACCTCCTGCTCTACTCCCAAAGATGCATTTTAAGCACCCTTCTGTCTCTGAAGAGAGAAGCAGTCTCCAAATGCATGAAAATGAGAGCAAAAGAGCATCACAGTAGTGTTGAAAATGAGTTTTACAAGACACTTGAGACCCAAGCCAATTTTGAAAATGGTTTGTTTTGGCCTACCCAAACCAGTCCTAGGAAATTAGTCTTTTAAGGCGACCGTGCCACTTGCAACAAACTCCAGGGACTGTTCACAAACAGGGTCCCTTCTCAGAGGTTAGAGAATTAACAGCTAAAAACCTGGTTTATTCTCAAGTTAGTTTGCAGATATTACCATCCAGGGGGGCTCCCCACCCCAAGTCCAATTAAACATTCTGTTATATTCTCTAAAATATCCTAATTATTAGATTTGTCAGCCTGCTCTTACTAGGCTGGAAAGATACTTGATATTTACCCCTAAACATGTGACATAAAATTAAATGAAAACACAAGCCACCATCTTGGATCCAGTTCCTATGCTAGGGAAATGCAATGACCTATTTTTTTTTTTTTTTTTTTGCCTTTTAGAGCTGCTCCTGAGGCATATGGAAATTCCCAAGTCAAATCAGAGCTGCATCAGCCAGCCTACACCACAGCCACAGCAACTCAGGATCCAAGCCGTATCTGCAGCCTACACCACAGCTCACAGCAACACTAGATCCTTACCTGCTGAGTGAGGCCAGGGATCCAACCTACATCCTCATGGATACAGTCAGGTTCGTTAACCTCTGAGCCACGACGGGAACTCCCCATTGGCCTTTTAATGATTAAAACAATGAGTGGTGACAGGGGCCTATTTAGAGCCCTTGAGCTCTTTGGAAGATCAACCACCCAGCTGGTGTGCGGTGACTTTCCCTTTGTTGGCCCTGGAAAGTGTGTCAGCAACAGAAGGAACAGTGGAGAGCATGGCCCTTGAGATGTGAAGAAGCTGAGCTCTGCCAGGCCTTTCCCACCTCCGCCTCCTCTCCAGCCCCACTGGCCGTGTACCAGCTCAGGCTTTCAGAGGTCTCCCAACTTGGATCTGTCTTCCCCAGCATCCCTACCATTATTGTTCAGAAATGTCATGGGGGTCACATCCCTCCCCATCTGGGCCTCCTTCCTTACATTTCTGCCCTGTGCCAGGCACTGTGCTTGAGCTGGGGAGAGCCATTTGGAAAGACGCCGTCTGGGCCCTCAGGAAGCTGGTCATCTTGGAAAAGATTTTCTCTGGGCAATCCGATTCCAGCACCGGGCCCTTCCCTCATTGTAGGGGCCTTCCCTGGTGAGGTGGCCAGGATGTTGCATTTCCATCCCGAGTTCTGGGCGTTCTGCCAGTGCCTTGGGGTGGGGTAGGGGAGTGTGATGGTGTCAGGTGACCCGTGGGAGCTCACCCAGCCATTCAGAAAACCCAGCCGAATCGAGTAGAAGTATACAGGGGAGAATATTTTGTTTTTAATTCTTGAGAAGTAATTTTTCTTTACTTTATATCATACATAAATATATAGAGTTTGTGTTAATTTCTTATTACAGTTGATTTACAGTGTTCTGTCAATTTCTGCTCTACAGCAAAGTGACCCAGTTATGCACACGTGTACTTTCTCTTTCTCACACTATCCTCTGTCATGTTCCATCCCAAGTGCCTAGATACAGTTCCCTGTGCTATACAGTAGGATCTCATGGCTTACCCACTCCAAATGCAAGAGTGTGCATCTACTAATCACACTATTTTTAGCAGAACCCTCTGGAAACCTCAGGAAGGTTCTTGGAGTAATCCAGAAGTTACAAATGGTGGTCCTTCTAGTTTGTAGGCATGCTCTGTCTAGTCTCCAAGGCTGTGTTGTTGTTTCAAGCTATTTAGTTGTCAAGATTTAAAAGTCAAGAGAATTTACAGAAACATCCAAACAAACATCTAGTTTATCTTGAAGAAAAAAAAAAAATGAGAAGATTTGGCAAAACTAGGCCCCATATCCACTCCTCTGCATGGCAGCAACTGCCAAGACAACCTTTATATACGAGATTTGTCTGCTCTTTATATAGGAGTCTCCAGCACACTCTACTGACTTGCCTGTTAGTTGCTATCACTCCCTTAATGGCATCTGAGTTTGCCATCCCAGTGTCCCTCATGAGGAGGCTGAGCAAAGTTGTGAACTAATCCCATTTCAATCTTTCTTTTGCCATATGGTTGTTTTACAATGCTGTGTTAGTTTCAGGTATACAGCAAAGTGATTCAGATATAAATGTATGTATACATATCAATATACACACATATATTTCAGATTCTTTTCCATTATAGGTTATTATGAGATATTGACTATAGTTCCCTGTGCTATACAGTGGTCCCTCGAATTCTTTGTTGAAGATGTTTTGAAGTAAATTGAATATTTATTTATTTGCTTACTTATTTATTGTCTTTCGGGGGCACACCCACAGCGTTAAAAATAAATGGCTTCTAGGAATATGTAGTAATACAAATTGTGGTTAAGAAAAGTGTTGCCAGGAGAAAGAGCAGAAACCCAGAGCTAAATCAAAGCTTCTAATATCTTGGGAGTTCCTGTTGTGGTGCAGTGGAAATGAATCTTAGCTAGTATCCATGAGGATGCAGGTTGGATCCTTGGCCTCCCTCAATGGATCAGGGATCTGGTGTTGCCGGGAGCTATGGTGTAGGTTGCAGATATGGCTTTGATTCTGCGTTGCTATTGCTGTGGCATGGGCCGGCAGCTGCAGCTCCAATTTGACCCCTAGCCTGGGAACTTCCATATGCCATGGGCATGGCCCTAAAAAAGACCAAAAAAAAAAAAAGCTTCTAATGTCTTTATGTGACTGGGATCATAGGATCATAATTAGCACCTCTCCTGGCTTTGCCCAGCTAAGTTTTTTCTACAAATACTGGTGATGATTTGGTCCCTTCCTTGCCTCACAGATTATCATAGTTCTTAAGTAGAAATTGCTTTAGCCACATGGGAATTCCCAGTTCCCAGTTTTCAGCAGATCTGTAGCCCTGCAGGTGGGGAGTCAGCTAGTCTGGTGCTATGAGCTGAAGGATGTTCCCCTCAAATTCACTATGTTGAAGCCCTAATCCCAAGTTCCTTAGACTGTGACTGTATTTGGAGGTAGGGTCTTTATTTATTTTATTTTTTTGTCTTTTGTTTTTTAAGGGCTGCACCTGTGGCATATGGAGGTTCCCAGGCTGCAGCCACAGCCACAGCCACACAGGATCCAAGCCAAGTCTTCGACCGACACCACAGCTCATGGCAATGCCAGAGCCTTAACCCACTGAGTGAGGCCAGGGATCGATCCTGCATCCTCATGGATGCTAGTCAGATTCGTTTCCACTGAACCACGACGGGAACTCCGGAGGTAGGGTCTTTAAAGAGATGAAATGACAATGAGGCTGTCCAAGTGAGCTCTAATCCATCCTGACTGTTGTTTTTCTCAGAAGAGACTTTTGGACTCACAGAGGAACACCAGGGGGGCCTGCACACGGAGGACACATGGAGAAGATGGTCACTGCAAGCCAAGCAGAGAGGTCTCAGAAGCAGCTTGATTTTGGACTCAGAGCCTCCAGAACTGTGGGAAAATACATCTATCTATCTATCTATCTATCTATCTATTATCTATTTTAGTCAGTCTTTTTATGGCTGCATGCATGGCATATGGAAGTTCCCAGGCTAGAGATCAAATCGGAGCTACAGCTGCCAGCCTATGCCACAGCCACAGCAACCCAGGATCCAAGTTGCGTCTGTGACCTACACCACAGCTCACGGCAACATGGGATGCTTAACCCCCTAAGCGAGGCCAGGGATTGAACACACGTCCTCATAGATACTCGTCGGGTTCATTATCGCTGAGCCGCAACAGGAACTCCGGAACATACATTTGTGTCATTTAGGCAGCCCTGGCTAATGAATCTACTTAAATAACAGAGGGTCAGGGCAGGAAGCAGGAGAGCCTCTGATTCACAGCTGATGGGTGTGGAACATCAGGCAACTCCCAGAACCGGGTCTGAAGCACAGCTGGGGACCAGAGCCTCCCCTCAGGGTCAGAGAGTGAAGAGAAGCAAGACTAGTGATGAGGGATGGGGAACCAGGAAGCAGTCAGGATGGATTCCAGAGATGCGGCCAAAGCCCTTGGCCCGGGATGTTAAATGCTCTTAGCAGGCTGTTTGTGCCTGTGTGTATGTTGCGGAAGGCAGGAGAGGAGAGGGTGGTGGATGGGGTTTGATTAAAGAGTTTTGAGTCTGAAGCGCTGCTGGGCTGAATGTGCTGAAGGCAGAAGGAAGAGAGAGCAATTAATTTTTATATTGTTTTATGACCCTGTGCTGTTTTCCATTCAAGGGTGCCTGTGTATTTGGAAACAAACAAGCCTGATGTTTCTCAAGTTTAAAAACCCATTTGGGAGTTTGGCTTGATCCACTCACAGAAGTCTGGAAGCAAAACCCCAGATACCGTTTGACCAAACTTTTGGGATGCATCCATAACGCTGCATTACGGTATTTATAACCCCAAGTCTCCTTTCTCCAATCATGGGCAAATTTATCTACTGCTTTCTTGGACACAGATACAAGTTTTTAAAGCATCTACAACTCAAAATGACACAGGATCACTCTGGCGATTTAATATGTGATAGGGACAAAATTATTAATGTGAATTCCTCCTTCCCCCCTCCCCCCTCCCCTCAGCTGCTACAAGGAATCTGGTCTTGGCTGGCTCCATTTCTCTTCCTGTCTTGCCCTTAAAGGAGAGATCAGTATTTGCCAGCTCAGAAGCTAGGCATTTATAATTCAGAATTGGGGCAATAAGTAGGAAGAGACAAGCTAGAGAGGTAGGAGGAAAAGGGAAGGGAAATCAAAAGAAACAGATGTTAAGCTGCCTAGCTTTTAGATAGAGTAGATCACTAGATTGATAGATTAATCAATCAATCGATCAGTAGATAGATATACAGGCAGACGGATGGATGGATGGATGGATGGATAAAATCTAGGCAGCTTAGCATGTTTTTGGTTTTCCCTTCCTTTTTTTTTCCTGCCTTCCCACCATGTCTCTTCCTACTAATTTCCCCCAAATCTATCTGTCTTTCTGTTGATTGATCAATCAATCAATCAAAAGACACCAGTGGTCTGAGGGAAGGAACAAAGGAATCATACTGGACATTATTTCTTTGTCTTCTCCAACACTGATTCCCTCTTATTATGTAAATAGCACCCCAATTTCCCTTCAGGGATGCAGTCATCCTCCATGCCTCGTTTGACTCCTGTGGGGCGACCTCCGTTCCTCAGCTTCCTTCCTCGGAGACTAAGCAGAGTCCCTGAGATGAGTTTTGGATAAGCAGGTGACAAAACACGGGGACAGGGTTGGCCCAATGAGAGCCAGCCCTGGGACTCTCCTGAGAATGCTGGAAAGGAGGACTTTTCCCAATGAGTTTTCTAAACTGCTGAGATTCATCCTGGGACAACTGGTGACCACATGTGAAAAACAGCTTTCCAGAAAACAAAGCCAGTGAAGAGGAATGTAAAACTGAGGAACGGAGTCTAAGTCAAAAGAATGACTCCTGGACTTAATCATTTTTGAGAAAGTCGAAACTTTTTTTGGAAACTACTTTGAATTAGGATTCGGTCATGTATGACTCAAGGAGTGCTGACTGAAGCAGAGACTCCAAGAGAAGCAGCGGCGGGGAACAGAAAAAAGGATTGCCACTGATGTTCTTCAAGAATTAAAAGTAAACATTGGATCTTCTTTGAATGATTGGAAGCTGGACTATGTTTCTGTGCATGTGACATTTCACCAAGACCAGACCAAGTGTGGTCCCAGGATTTAGCAGAGCTCTTTCCAACAGGACTTATAGGATTAGGCAATGCCATGGTCCGAAGAAGACACTGGAGAGTCACCTAGTCCTGCTCTCTATAAGCATCTTGAAAGAATCTCTTTAAGCATCTTGAAAAACAACTCATTCTGATTCTAGGTGTACACTTCCAGGGATAAAGGACTCACTCCCACAGAGGCAGCTCATTATCAGTTGAATCGTGTTCCCCCAAAAGATATACTGTCATCCTAACCCCCAGGACCTTTGCAGATGTAACCAAGTTAAGATGAGGTCATTGGGGTGGGCCCTATTCCAACACGACTGATGCCCTTACAGGGGAGGCAGATGCACAGAGAAGGCCACGTGAAGGCAGAAACAGAGACTCAAGTCATCCAGCCACAAGCCAACGAAAGCCTGGGGCCACCAGAGGCTGGGAGAGGCCAGGAGGGAATCTACCTCCCCCCTCCAAAGACTTCAGAGAGAGTAGAGCCTTGACAACACCTTGATCTTGGACTTCTAGCCTCCGACATCATGAGAGGACACATTTCAACCCAGAAAAAAACAGGGTTGTTTTGAAGCCACCCAGTTTGTGGCATTTTGTTATGGCCACTTTGGGATATGCATACAGCTCATTCCATTTTTAGCAAGTTTCGTATCCAAATGTACTTCTTGATATTGAGCTAAAATTTAACTCTAGGCAACTACTGGCTCCAGCTCAGCCTTCAGAGTCAAACATGTCTATAGTCTCCTCCACAAAACAACCTTCAAGTGTTCCAGGCTGCAATCGCATCCCCACTGAGATATCTGTTCCTTTGTTTCCAGCCATTCACATCCTGGTGCCTCTCAGAGCCTGATATGGGTAAACTCATCTTTCAGTGCCTACATGATTCATCGTCAGGGTCTTCGTCAAGATATGAGTTAACAAGGCTCTGGGTTGGACCACAACCCATGACTAGAGGTAGCAGTGGCTACTTCTGAGCACCCTACAAAGCGACACATTTTCATTCATAATTTTATATTAAAAAGATATAAATTAACTTATTTACCAAGCAGAAATAGACTCACAGAAATAGAAAACACATGCATGATTACCAAAGGGGATAGTGTTGGGGGGAGGGAGGAGAGAAATTAGGAGTTGGGGATTAATTTACATATGCTACTGTATATAAGATAGGTAAGCAACAAGGACCTTCTGTATAGCACAGGGAACCATGCTCAGTATCTTGTAATACCCTATAAAGGAAAAGAATCCGAAAAAGAATATACATAATGTATAACTGAATCACTTTGCTGTATCCTTGAAACTAACACAACATGGTAAATTAACTATGCTTCAAAAAAATTTTTTTTAAAATCTTGGATTTATTTTCCCAGCCAGAGATACAGGGGTGTCCCTCTTGGAGCCAGGCCCTCCCCTCCCCCCTGCAGCTAGACCTTTAGAGAAGGAAGAATTGCCCTCAGAGAGCCTACAGTCTGGGCCTTAATTTAGAGGAAGTTTCCCCACACACACAACAAGATCAAATCCTGCATTCATGAAAAACAAAGAAAATAGCCTCTGAACATATTTTTTTCTTCCAAGAGTACAAGTATTCCTGCAAAAGAACAGGATTCTGGGCACATGCTGATCTCACAGTGAACAAAAAGGCAAGGTGTTCTGACAAACGTGCCAGTTTCTGGCAACGTCATTGACTCCGGTTTGCCCTTCCATACTTGGTAGCCTTGGTGATGCTTCTTGGGTAAAGGGAAGTTGCCTTTGTCCTAATTCACCAACTTTCTTTACTTTTTTTTTTGCTATACCTGTGGCATGCAAAAGTTCCTGGGCCAGGATTGAACCCAGGCCACAGCTGAAACCAGAGCCACAGTAGATGTCAGAGCATTAACCCAATGAGCCATGAAGAAACTCCCTTTACTTTTGCTTTAATGGAGGGTTAAAATGGTGGGGGGGCGGGCGGACAAGCATTTTAAAGGTAACTCTTGCAACTTGGACTAAGGAGCTAAAGAGCTGGTTCTGGATTTTCCTTGGGGCCCATTTTGGATTGGGGTCAGTTTAGGATGGCTCATGGAAAGTGCTCCGACAATACCACATGGAAATAAGTGCAGGCCTACACATGGAGGGGCAGCCCTCTGCATCTTCGTATGGGCTTCTTTCAGCCAAACCATTGGAAAACAATGAGGTAAGCAGCAGTGAACAGAAGGAGTCTGTTTCTCCCTAAGTTCTTTCCATCCTGGTATAAGAAGACTTTATGACGTCACCATCTTTTTCCTCCTTTGGTGGATGTTTAGGGAAACCATTCTTAACAGAAATGGCAGTTCAGCATTTTCATTACAATGGGGCTCTTTGGAGACAGACAAATATGACCTATGCACCCACATGGAGGCAGCCACCTCCAGCAACGTGGTGATGCCTCTTGGAACAGGAAAGGATGGACCGAGTTTGGCACAGGGAGAAGCTTGTAGTGTTTCCCTGGGCTGACGTCGATAGAGCAGGGGCAGGACAGAGCTCTCTGTTGCCTAGCGCATGTCATCCCTGATGGGAGTAGGCACCCCTGCAAAGGGTCCCTTCCTTGAATGTATTGAAAATAACCTCTTTGGAGGAGCAAATATTAGAGGAGAAGCTGCCATTGTTGTTTTGGTTAGGGTCCTCCACTCTGAAGGCTGTGCCAGTGACAAAGGGGGTAATGATGTGAAAGAAACTTGCCTACCAGCTTGACCACAGGGAGAGGGACTTCTGAGTAGCTGAGGGCAACCAGAGACGAAAAGTGATAAACAGACCGCAACATCCCTCTAGAGGTGGAGAAGACTGATGTATGACAAGCCGCTACTTGTCTTTGCATCATTGTGGGGCAGTATGATGAGACCGACAGACTTGATATTTGGATAAAGGAAGGGTCTGCTACTAGAGAGCCACATGGCACGTCACCAAAGGGGTATTTGTTCCTCCAGACTCATCTGTCCTTCAATCTGAAGCTACCCAGATGCTTTGGGAGTGAATACCTTTCATCCTTTGGTTTTTTCCTTTCTTTTTCCTATTTTTAAACTTTTTTTTTTTTTTGCTTTTTCTAGGGCCGCTCCCATGGCATATGGAGGCTCCCAGGCTAGGAGTCTAAATCGGAGCTATAGCCGCCGGCCTACACCAGAGCCGCAGCAACGCAGGATCCGAGCTGCACCTGTGACCTACACCACAGCTCATGGCAACACCGGATCCTTAACCCACTGAACAAGGCCAGGGATCGAACCCGAAACCTCATGGTTTCCAGTCGGATTTGTTAACCACAGGAATGCCCTATTTTTAAACTTTAATACTCTATAAGGAAAACTTTGCAATAAAGGTTTATGTAGTAGATGTGGTCTCTGACTCAAAAATCATACAGGGATAACGAATGGTGCTAAATGCTCTTGTACAGTTACTATATAAAACTGGTTGCATTGGGGTTTTCAAATTCAATAGATGTGAAATGCTAAAGAAAATGAAAACCGACTGACTCATCCTAAAGAGACTACATGTACCTTGGTTATCCTTAAAGAAACACAAAGCTATTAGATAACTCTTTTTCAGATTCATAATAATAAGTAAAAGTAATAGAAACTTAGCACTGTTATCCTTAAAGAAACACAAAGCTATTAGATAACTCTTTTTCAGATTCATAGTAATAAGTAAAAGTAATAGAAACTTAGCACTGTCAGGGAATGAGCACATTGAGACTTTGCAGGTTGCTGGTGTAAATTGGTATTCTAATCAGACCATATGTGAGGGAAGTGTAGCAGAAACCATCCTTCCCCTGAAGAACAGAACACATCCGGTCCAGGTGAGCTGCTATTGACACAGTCCCATGTTTCACTAAATCAGTCATAGAAATCCTATGCTCCTTGCCAGTGACTGGTGTAGGAAAGGCACAGGCCAATAAAGCACTGAATGAACAATGAAACGGAAACCTGATAGGGATCTTTGGGAAATATTTACTTGCTCTTTAAAAAAGACACAGATGAAAGAAACTTCCCTCCCTTCTTCCACTGAACGTTTTCAGATAGATGTATGAAGGCTGTGATGCCTAGACTGTGGCAGCCACTTTGTGACCATGAGAATAGCTGATGGATGGCTCTCTCAGGATGGCGGAACAGAAACATGGAAGAAAGCTGGGCCCTTGAAGATGTCACCATGTTGTGAAATTAAATCACTCCAGGCAGCCCCACCACAGGAGTTCTTATGAGCAATTATATCATTTCCTTATTATTTATGCCAACGGAGATGAACTTTTCTGTTACTTGTTGTGAAATCACTCCAGGAAGCTATTAGATTGTTTGTGTTCTTTGACGTAATAATCCATTTTGGAGAAGATATGCCAAAGTGATGAACAAAAGATTAAAAATTTTTAGCCCAAACTAGAAACTTGCAGAGGCATGTACATGAAAAATGATATTATGAAAAAGAAAAGCAGACCATAAAAGGATAGACACATGATCCTAAGAACCTAAATATGCACATGGCTTCTACCAAAGATCAGAAGAAAATCAACTTCATGGTGATAATCTATTGGTAAATGTTCACTAGATTCTGTTTCTAGAAATTATTCCTCCCATCAAAATCTTTCTTTTAAAGTCTCTGAGAAAGGAGATGATCCAGATTCTCAATATGAACTTCTGCATAAAATAAATGGCAGAGAAAGTTCTATTAAGAAGGAGTGGCAGGTGTTTTAGGAAATGCTTCTAGAACAGGACATTCCACGTCCTGTTCTGGAGTTTCTCTTGATGTGATTACTCATTACAATAATCCAAATGTAAGAAAGATCTTTTCAAAAAATGTCAAACACACAGACTTCAAAGAAGACAAAGGGTAGATTGGAAAGCAGTGAGGAAAGACGACTAAGGAAAAACAGTGTGGGAGACGGGCACCATCTCTTACACAACAGATTTCTGAAAATATGTCATAAGCACAGCCTGAGGCTTGCTTTAATTGGCACAAACACAAGGGAAATAGAAAATCTAAGTCAGAGAGGCTGTCGCACTGAGAAAACTGTCTGCATATTCCTGAACATCAGAGAAAATGTTGAGTAGGAAAAAAACGGACATAAAGGAAACCTATCAAATGCACATCGGATGGACAGGCTCTAGGAATATTTTTGTAGTAGGCAGTTACAGAGCTTTATTTTTGGATGTCTTCTTCTTCTTCTTTTTTTTTTTTTGTCTTTTTGCCTTTTCTGGGGCTGCTCCTGTGGCATATGGAGGTTCCCAGGCTAGGGGTCGAATTGGAGCTGTAGCCGCTGGCCTACACCACAGCCACAGCAACTCGGGATCTGAGCTACGTCTGTGACCTACACCACAGCTCACGGCAACGCCGGGTCCTTAACCCACTGAGCAAGGCCAGGGATCGAACCCTCAACCTCATGGTTCCTAGTCAGATTCGTTAACCACACATTCGTTCGCCACAACGGGAATTCCTTGGAAGTCTTCTTTCAAGAGTTCCCACTGAAACTGAGGTCTATTATTCATAGTATTGACAGCTAAATGAAGATAGATCAAAAAATCAAGGCCAAGCAAATCCTTGTCTTCTTGGGAAGTTTGCCGTGAACTGCACCAATTCAGAAACACACTTATTATGTTTCATCGAATGCACTTTCCCCCTCAGCGTTCATACAGCTTCCTGTCATTCAACTTTTTCACTCTTGACTCAAGCAACACATTATATCAAGGCCTTATTAAATGTTAGCTTTCTTTTGAATTTGAACTGTAGCTTAAGATGCATTTGTTTTCAAATCTAGATTTTGGTGTAGGAATCAGATCTATTTTGAATTCGATGAAGTATTACCATTTGAAGCTAGTTTAATGAGGTGAAAGAAATGTCAGGTTAACTAAAAGATGTATATTGGAATTTTTTTTTAAAGTCAGAACATAAAAGACAATTAAGCATATTTCACATGGAAGAAAAAAGCCTAGACACATTTCACCTCATTAGAGATAGCAAATGTTTAGTGTAGAAATAGTCTACAGTTGTGCCCTGCTTTCTGAAAAATTAATAAGTATCCAAAATTGCAAAGTATTAGTGTTTTCTTAATTCTAAAAGGAGCCATCTTGTATTTATTTATTTATCTAATTATATATTTGCTTTTTAGGGCTGCACCCAAGGCATATGGAGATTCCCAGGCTAGGGGTTCAATCAGAACTACAGCTGCCGGTCTACACCACAGCCACAGCAACACGGGATCCAAGCCACATCTGCGACTACACCACAGCCCAAGGCAATGCCTTATCCATAACCCACTGAGCGAGGCCAGGGATCGAACCTGCAACCTCATGGTTACTAGTCGGATTCGTTTTCACTGCACCATGACGGGAACTCCCATCTTATATTGTCTTTATTTACTTATTTATTTATTTTGTCTTTTTGCCTTTTCTAGGGCCGCTCCCTCGGCATATAGAGGTTCCCAGGCTAGGGATCTAATCAGAGCTGTAGCCACGGGCCTACGCCAGAGACACAGCAACACAGGATCCGAGCAGCTTCTGCGACCTACACCACAGCTCACGGCAACGCCAGATCCTTAACCCACTGAGCAAGGCCAGGGATCGAATCCGCAACCTCATGGTTCCCAGTCAGATTCGTTAACCACTGCGCCTCGACGGGAACTCCTTGTATTGTCTTTAAAAAAAAGGCAGTTTCTATGGAAATAGACATTTGATTTGCAATAATTACACATACGAGGAGATTTTCAGGAATAGGCGTTACTTAAAAGACTCATTTAAGAGACTGATATACTTCAATATACTGATCTATTTTATATACCCTGCATAGTATTATTAAAAATGCATAAGATTGGGAGTGCTCCTTGTGGCTCAGTGGGCTATGAATCCGACTAGTATTCCTGAGGACATGGGTTCAATCCCTGGCTTTGCTCAGTGGGTTAAGGATCCGGCACTGCCGTGGGCTGTGGTGTAGGTCACAGACGTGACTTGGATCCCAAGCTGCTGTGGCTGTGGTGTAGGCCGGCAGTTGCAGCTCCGGTTCGATCCCTAGCCTGGAAATCTGCATATGGCCCTAAAAAGAAAAAAAAAACAAACTATATATATATATATATATATATATATATATATATATATGGTTATATATATATAAAATTAAGGATCTCAGAGTGAATGGAGAGTTTAGCTCTAAAAAACGGTCAGGACTAATAAGAAGGGTGAAGTCATAGATACATGACATGAATTTTTAGTGTCCCATCAGAACTGTTTCTTCTTAAATGATTCTTCACCCCTTCATATTGAAAGAAGACATAAATGAGAGTGATTTAGGAAATAAATTCAAATCTCCATACTTGTTTTCTGTATAAATACTCTCCTTGATGGCACTAACCACTCTGACTCACAGTTTTACACTGAAATACCTTAAAGAACCTCACAGCCAGGGAGCCGGGCTTTATATCAAACTGTCAGTGAGGCTCCTGGGAACAGGGGGTATTTCCTGATTTGGGGTCTCTGACTGTCACACCACAGGGTTTTGATTGGTCCCTAAATGCATTACAGGCACAGGAGATTCCCACAAGAAGGGCTGAACCCACAGTATCTTCTCAGTAAAACGGGCAGAGCTGGAAGCTGGAACAAGTGCATCCACACAATGGAATATTATGCAGCTGTGTGTGTGTGTGTGTGTGTGTGTGTGTGTTTGTGTAAGTTTATGTGTGTTAACATGGAAAACTCTCCAGAATATGTTAAGTAAAAGAAAAAAAGAGGTGCAAGATACTGTATGTAGTATCATACTTTTGGTGTAAGAAAGGGAGAAGAATGGAAAGATATTTTTGAATTTTATTATATTTGCATATAGCAACACATTGACAAAAAAAAAATCTACTCAAAGTAGTTCCCTTTTGGAGCTGACAGAGGAAGGAAAAGGAGACATGTATGCAAAATAAGACATCTCAAAATAGATACCTTTCTCTCTCTGTCTCTCTCTCTCTCTGTCTCTCTCTCTCTCTATATATATATATATACATTTATTTATTTATTTATTTATTTATTTATTTTGCTTTTTAGGGCCGCACCCACAGCATATGGAGTTTTCCAGGATAGGGGTCAAATTGGAGCTATAGCTGTCAGCCAATGCCATGGCCACAGCAACGCAGGATCCAAGCCGTGTCTGCGACCTACACCACAGCTCACAGCAATGCTGGATCCTTAACCCACTGAGCAAGGCCAGGGATCAAATCTGCAACCTCATGGTTACTAGTTGGATTTGTTTCTGCTGTACCACAACTCCTAATATTTTGATTTTGAATCACATGAATATATCAGAGAGTAAAACACAACTCTTTCAATAAGCAACAAACTCAGCAACCCTCTTCCCATACTGCAGTCGGTGGTGATAAATTGTTGAAATACCCTAAGCCTGATTTTCCTGGATTGTAAATTATTTTAAATGCTGTTTTATGCACAGATTACTTTGAGGGCCCCTGAATTAGGCTCAAGAATGTTCTCAGAATCACTTTGCTGTAACCCTGAAACTATGACAGCATTGCAAATCAACTACACTCCAATAAAATCTTTTAAAAAAGAGAATATTCTCAAAGTCAAAATGGCCTTTTCCCTACTCACACTGGCTTCAGCATTTTAACAGCCACTTGCTCACGACCTCACAGAATCAACTCTTCATAGGCAATCAATTAAGGCAAAAGGACCTTGCCGAAGGGCAGCAACTCAGATGTGAATTTTGGCCACTGAATGTAAAAAACAAATCCAGGCTAGAGCCCTGGAAGCCCCTTCTAAGCTGCATCTATATCATTTGGATCTTATATGTTTTACTTATATTTTGCTATGTTGGTTTCTCCTTCTGTAAGCCTCCTGAAACCATTTGCGGAATACGAGCTTTAAGAAAATAAGGACAGACAGACGAGCGAAGAGTACGGGAGAGGAGGAGGGAGGGAGAAAAAGGAGAGAAACTATGAATCGAGAGAACACGGAGAGAGTGGGTGAGAAGGCACAGAAATCAGACTTGGGAGAAAAAGAGGAAGGGAAACGGCTTCTATTTTGTGTTCTGTATTTTAAAAAAACACAACTTGTGTCACCAAGTATTCAGAGCCATGAACACATTTTTGTCAAAGGAACACATCGAGATTTCCAGGCTGGCCCACCAATGCCTGTTGAACTTGAACGTGGCTAGTCCGAGAGCCAGGGGTTTTATAGAAGAACACCCACTTCCATCAATAGGAAAAGACGCTTTTCTCACCCATTCCTGTGTGCTTGAGGGGTTGCAGGGCAATTCTGATATAGACCTGGCCACTTCCGTGTTGGTGTCTTTCTGCCAGATCTTGCCTCTCCCTCCCCAGGACAAATGGGGTCTGGTTTCAGGAGACCTGAAGACCCTCAAGGGGCTGACAGCTGACCGGCTCTTCCTTGTTTAAAACCGAACCAAATCGGACCAAAACAGAGCAATACAAAAATCCCCCTCCCCATTCCCCTCCCTTGTCTCAGATGTTAGTGAGAAGTTTGCTAGGTTATATTTATGTGTTAATGATTAACTTGTTCAGAAGCATTTCTCTGATTAGAACCTCCTTATGGAATGAGCCTTTTTTTTTGGCTGCCTGCACCACGTTTTTGGCATTCTCAGGCCAGGGATTAGATCTGAGCCACAGTCATGACCTACACCACCGCAGTGGCATCACTGGATCCTTAACCCACTATGCTGGGCTGGGGATCAAACCTCAGAACATCTTTTTGAAAGCTGTGTGGCTTGTGGGGCCAAGCTAGCGGCTCAGCAGGCTCTGTCCTGTGCTCCTGCTCCCACCTCCCTGGACCAGCTCGTGCCCTTCCAGGCTGCTCTCCACCTATCAGTCCTCTGCCCTCTCCACCTTCAAGCTCATCCCAGCAGCTTAGAGGCAGGTTCAGTGGTCGTTAATAACACCCATTTGCATCCTCCCACGGCATCCTGCCCACACCAGTAAACATTCAATAAATACTTGCCGGTTGACTGGGTTCCAGGCACTTTTACTGCTTTACTTTCAAAGGGGCTTTGAAAAGGAAGCAAAGATTAAGTTCGTGAAAGTCTGGAAGTGAAGCCAGAAGACCCGAGTTGGGGTTGTAGTCTGACCATTCACTGTGAGATACCGCACAAGTCTGCCCTCAGCTTCCTCGTCTGCAAATAAAGATTTACTAAGCACCTACTCCACGCCAAACAGTCTTTCTTTTTTTTTAAAATGGCCACACCTGCAGCATATGGACGTCGACCCCCAGGCTAGGGGTCAAATTCAGAGCTGCAGCTGCTGGTCTATGCCACAGCCACAGCAACACCAGATCGGAGACGAATCTGTGATCTATGCCACAGCTGTGGCAACACAGGATCCTCAACCCATGGAGCAAGGCCAGGGATCGAACCTGCATCCTCATGGACACTATGTTGGGTTCTTAACCCACTGAGCCACAACAGGAACTCCCCCTCTTCTATATACTTTATGCATATTGACGTCTTTCCTCTTTATAAAAATGCTACAGTGTGGCATATGATGCTTATACTCCTTCTAGCTCCAGAACTATATTCTTAAGGACTAGAAGGTTCTGCTTGTCAAGTAAACGAAATAACGCTTAGGAAAGTGCCTTATACATTATAGTAGTAGGTATAGATGCTCCTGAAATGGCAGCGATGAAAACAAGACACAGGCGTCAGGAGCAGGTGTAGCAGGATGTGAGCATGCGTGGTGAGGCCTTTCCACTCTTTCAGGAGCATCCAAAGGACACCTGCTTCTTGCCTCTGTCTTTTCAAAAGCAGCCTGCTTCCAGGAGAGGCCTTTGGTTGGTCAGACCTGAAACTGGGTTGACCTCAGGTGAGGGCTATATTCAGCACACAGATCTAAACCGCATTCCCTAATCAGCTCCACCCCCAAAAGTTCACTGTGTCTTTTTTTTTTTTTTTGTCTTTTTGTCATTTCTTGGGCCGCTCCCGCGGCATATGGAGGTTCCCAGGCTAGGGGTCCAATCGGAGCTGTAGCCACCGGCCTACACCACAGCCATAGCAACGCGGGATCCAAGCCGCATCTGTGACCTACACCACAGCTCATGGCAACACCGGATCGGTAACCCACTGAGCAAGGCCAGGGATCGAACCCACAACCTCATGGTTCCTAGTCGGATTTGTTAACCACTGAGCCATGACGGGAACTCCTGTGTCTTATTTTTTAATCAATTCTGAATTTAAAGGGGACTTACAAGGTGTTCTTAATTATCATGCCCCAAACGCAGTGATATTACAGGAAACTGGCAAAATAAATGTTGTTCCTACTCCACCCCTTTCCTTTACATTACGAGTAGAGCTGGTTAATTACATTTGTGGAGATAGTTCATTTCCTGAACCCCAGCTGTGTCCAAGCACATGCCAGGCATCGAGGAAACACAGATAACAGAGACCATGACCAGGAGAAAGCTCCTGGGAAGGCAGACACAGAGAACGGCCATGCCAGTGTGGAAAGCCCAAGGATGACGCTGGACAACTTGAAACCTGGTTTACTTTATTTCTGCCAAAGTTGGGGGGGGGCGTGATTGACTTCCCCACTGGGACAAGAGAGATGGGTGAGGATGTGTAGCCCCATAGCGCCACACAAAGTTCCCGTAGCTACAATGCCCCTCAGATTCTTCTGCCTTCATGGCCAAACTCTTAAAATTGGAGACCCAGAGCAGAGAGGCTCATAGGGGAGATCAAAAAGGAAGCAAGGAGCCCAGTGACGCCCGCCTCCTGTCCTCCAGGTCACCACCCACCAGCTCACACTCGGAGAAACGGAGTCCAGTGTGCTCATGGTGACACAGTCAAAGGGCTCAAGAGGAGTTGCAAGGATTGGGTTCCTTCTACAAAGGGCTCTGGAAGCACAGCTCAGGATGGCAAGGAGTCCCAGGGAGAATGCCAAGGACGTCAAAAGAAAGGACCAGAAGGACGGAAAAAGAATCTCTGCTCCAGGATCCAGAGTGGGTGAACATAAGGCCACTGGGCAGACTAACAGTTCTCCATGAGGGGCCTCTGCCCGGGGAATGCAAGGCGTGGACCCAGAAAGCCTGAGATGGCAGAGGAAGAAAGTCCTTCCATAGCGTCGTAAGGAGGATGGGGACAAGATGCCTCTTCTCAGGGAGCTTTACAAATAGCTTTGCAAGTGGCTGGCTAAGGGGAGACAAGGTTGGTCACCCTAAGGCATTCCAGTTAAATCCCCTGAGTGCAGGCATGTTATCTAACACACAGAGGATGCTCGAAAGTTGGCTGGTGGGTGAAGGAATGAGCGCAGCCAGAAGAGTGCAGGTTTTCTCAACGCATTTGTGACAACCCTACCCAAGCCCCATGCCTCCTGCTCGGACCCACAGAAATTCCCGTCCAACTGCACTGACATCCATGGCATGTCTTAGCCTGCTTTCTAGACTGGGGCTTTCCTGGCTTACCTCTCTCTACCTGCTAGAGCCGCCAGCTCAGTTCCCAATACAGAGGAGGTGTGCATCCTTCTGTTCACCCACTCACTCACCTGTGGGGTTTTATCTTCCCACCCAGCATCTCCTCCACTGTTCTCTGGGAAACACACTTTCACTCATTCCAACATCATGGTTTGAGGGAGAATCTAACATCCTCTAAAATACCTGTCCCATCTCATCCCAGATCAGACATAGGTGGACATCCGAAATGGTCCAGAGATGGATGACTATCCATGCAGGCCACTCAGAACCCTTCCCAGAAGCCAGGGACCTCATCTCCTTGTCTGAGATGGAACTGAAACCAGAACTGGAGAGTCGATGGCAGCCGAGTCCCCACCCCACCCCCGACCCCACCATGTGGTGAGAGCCTGCCTGATAGGAAGCTGCTGACACTCAGAAAGAAGCGGAGGCAGGGGATGCAGGGCAGAGGCCAGGGACATTTGGAGCCTTGGATGGGCATGGCTGCAGCCTAGCTGCACCCTCACCCTTTCTGTGATCAGGCTCTGTGAGTTCAGGAAGTGCCTAACTTTCCCAGACCATGAGTTCAAATTGGATTTTGACATTTGCCACTTGCAACCCAAGATTCCTGATGAATACTTGGAAGGAATTACTACTTGGTAAAATGAGGCCCCCATGGAGTCCTGAGAACCACTGGGAAACACGTGATGATCATGTGCCTCTTCCCCCCACCCCGCCACCCGGCCAAGTTGATCATTGGAATCTTTATCTATCCAAGAAGCACATCAGATTTGGAACAGAGGTGGTGAGACATGGGGCTGCCTAATTCTGCAGTAACACCAGGATGTGGACAGAGCCTTCAAGTCTACATGCACGGAAAGCAATGTTAAGAGTGTGGATAACTAAGCTCAATACAAGCATCCCACAAAAGAAAGGCAACTGGAATAAGAAGAGAGGTTGAAAACGCACCAGTGGGTTGATTCTGATCTATGGACCAAGAAGGAGGAAACATTTTCTCCCAACTGCCTAAGTGTTTGTGTTTCTCAGTGCAGCCTAGGGCAGCAGTGCTATGCTATTGCTGCTTAAAGTCAAGCAGTACAGAGTTCTCAGTCTCTGGTTCCAGAACCAGAAGCAGCAGCATCGCCGGGAACTTAGAAATGCAAATGATTGACTCAGCGCCAGACATGGTCACAAATTAGACTCTCTGGGGGTGGAGCCCAACAATTTATTTTAACAAGCCCTCCAGGTGACTCTTATGGACAAGGAAGTTTGAGGAACATGGGCACAGCATTTTGGCTAAGCGTGAAGCTCCGGGTGCCAGGTTCTTGGGTTTTGCATGGAGCACAACCTGAACAGGGCCCTGGTGCTGTGCATTGTGGTGCCCCTGGGTTTATGTTGTGGCTCCACCACTTCACTGTCTGAACAGCCTCGGGCAAGTTACTCGACCTCTTTGAGCCCCAGACCCTTCATCTGTACAACAGAAATAAGAGTAAATAGTTCATTTGAGGATTTCAAAAGATAACACTCATCAGTACCTAGCACATAGGAGAAGCACTCCCTAAATGTCAGGTATTATTTTGCTCCAGATTAGGGAAGGGTCTGGGCCTGGGGAATCCAGAGAGGATCCTTCCAGAGGGTCTCCTCTTCTAAAACATCCCCTCCTGCAGCCTGTATTCATTTTTTTCTGTCAAAGCAAACTCCTACTTATCCATTAATACCCTGCTCAAGGTCACCTCCTCTAGGATGGCTTCTGAGAACTCATACTTCCCTCCTCGCAGCCTCCTTCCTCAAAGCCCTCAGACTGCCTGGAGATGACCCCTGGCTCTACCCCTTCCTAGTTGCTCAATTTTGGGAAAGCATTTTCACCTTTCTATGCCTCCGTTTCCTCATCTGGAAAATGGAATGACTAATTGTATCAGGGAGCACAAAAAACTCAGTTCCAATAAAACTTGGAATCATTTCTCCCAAAAAGGTTTCGATAAAACTTTATTTACAAGCATAAGAGGATGGAACATGGCCAGAGTTTGCTCATTTGAATGCATTAAAAGATGATTTGTCTTCAGGTCTGAGACATGGAGCATGGGACACAAGGGTTTACTCTGCTCTTTCTTCCCTGGTGGATCCTGAAACTACATCCAGCAACCAGCAAGGTGGAGCTCTTCCTGCTTCCCCATGAATCTCAATGCAGCAAGAAGGCTGGGGGTGGGGTGGTGTTGGGTTTGGGGGAGGCAATTTCTGCTCCCTGCCCATGGCCTGAGGCTGAGTCAGTCTGCTCTGAGTGGGCTCCTGTCTAAACTGCAAAAGAGTCTTTAAAGGGAGTAATAAGTTCAAAGCACAATGCTATCTACCTGCAGTTTTTAGCTCAATTATATATATATATGTGGATATATAAAAATTTTACATATTTTTATATATCCACATCCATTCATATGTCTATATAGGCTTGGCTTTGAAATGTTCTAAAAATTTCAAGAATGTATGTGTCCATAACCAAGCTGAAAATAGTCACCTCTTTCGAGAACATAAGTGCTCCTTTGGAGTTCCTGTCATGACTCAGTGCAAAGATATCTGACTAGTATCCATGAGGACACAGGTTTGATCCCTGGCCTTGCTCAGTGGCTTAAGGATCTGATGTTGCCATGAACTATGCTGTAGGTCACAGATGTGGCTTGGATCCCGCATTGCTGTGGCTGTGGTGTAGGCCGGTGGCTACAGCTCGATTTGCCCCCTAGCCTGGGAACCTCCATGTGCCTCGAGTGTGGCCCTGAAAAGACAAACACAGAAGTGCTCCCCTTTATGATGCCTCCCTCATCCTGAGAAGGACAGTCTGTGGCCAGGCCAGCTTTTGGCTGGGGTTTTGCCTCATTAAGAAGCAGTCTGGTTGGCAGCACACACGCCATCTTTGTTGGAGGGGCCACCGCTTGCCACCTGATAGGTGTGCTTCCAGAGTCAGACCGGGCTCTGAGCCCCATGCTTCTGGACGGAGGCAGCTGGGAGAAGAAAGGGGTTTTTCTTACAATGATGGTACACTTTGCACACCATGGCAGGGGAATTTCTCTCCTTCTCCTTTTTATGACCAGGCCTTGAAAATGGAAGCCGTTTAGGGAAGTGAGAGCCGAGTGTTTGGTTGCTTGGGCCATGTAAGCAACATGTGTCACGGCGCTGATTCAAAGTCAGAGCAAACCTGGGTTTTCCTTTCCCTCTGGGGCTGACATTGAAGTTTCCTGGTCCTCGTGCTTCGTGGTGAGCACGGCTCTGAGTGAGTCCAAGGCAGGACCAAGCCCCAGGAGAGGCTGATAAGGGTTTGGATCAGACACAACCACATCATCCCGCTATACAGCCACTGCCTTGGCAAGGCCCATAGCAACATGCTGGGCTTGTATATTGCCCCAGAGCTTCTGGGAGTGCCCTCTAGGGTTTTTTTTGTTTTTGTTTTTGTTTTTTGCTTTTTAGGGCTGCACCTGCGGCATATGGAAGTTCCCAGGCTAGGGGTCAGATCAGAGCTACAGCTACCCACCTACACCGCAGCTCACAACAATGCCAGATCCTTAATCCACTGAGCAAGGCCAGGGATCGAACCCAAGTCTTCATGGACACTAGTCAGATTCCACTGCGCCACAATGAGAACTCCCTCGGGTTCTTTTTTTAAAATATTTTTTTAAATTAAAATATCATTGATTTACTATGTCGTGTACCATCTAGAGTTCTGAACTTGAAACTGTCCTTGGCACTCCTCCTGCCAGGCCAGCCCTTGACAAGAGCCATGCCCTCCAGCTCTCAGCTTCCTGACATCAGAGATGTGCCCCCACCCTGGGCTCTCACTGTGCCGATCTTCTGGTGGCTGCAGGGACCACCCATGCCTTCCGTCCCACCTGTTTGCCCCTCTTCTCCACTGGACTCCAGACTCCACGGGGGTCTGTTAGCCTCTGTCCTGCATGTCACCATGTTTCCAGTGTCTAGCACTGTGCCTGGCACATAGAGGTACGTAATACATGTTTACTGAGTGACAACACTTTTATGAAAATGAGTTTTCGAGAAGCTTGCCCAGTCCAAGGCTTCCTACACACCCCTGGAACCATCTTCAAGTCAGGAAACCCTGTGCATTGCTGGCTTGGTCCTGGGCAAGTTAGTTAGCCATACCAAGCCTTCATTTTCCATTCTGTAAAATGGGAATAATAATAACTACCTCATAGGACTATTGTGAGATGAAAATTAGCTAGACAGACCATTCTGTTTTGGTACACGGTTATTATTCCCAATTATTTTCTGCCTTCCCAGTAAGAGGATTATATGTCCCAACCCATTACCAAGAGACTTAGCAGCGCAGCCCTACATCAATGATCTACTTCCCTTACCCCACTGATGCAAAGCTTGGTCACATAATCTCTTGCGGCCAATAGAATACAAGCTACACACACCACATCCAAGCATGAACTTTAAGTGGTATTGATGCACTTCCTTTTTCCCTCTGCCGTGAGAATAGCATATGCTCTATGTAGAGGCTGTTCCTTCCTGGGTCCTGGAATGAAGATGCCTGGGGCAGAGCTGTAACCACCCCACATCCAGTATAAAGCATAAGCAAGAAAGAAACCTTTGTTGGGGTTGCTTGTTACAGAGGCATAATCTAGAGAGGAAGCTGACTGATACACAGTGCCTGGCACAGAGCAGGGGTTTAGGAAACCTTTGTGGGATGGACAAACATATTGGGCTACCTCTACCAGATCGACTGCTCCAGCACTTTGAGTTTGTTTGGGTGTGACATTCAATCACTAGAATACATTCAAGGTGGCATTTTTGTGGCATAAAAGGAAAGCAGATTTAAAAAAAAATAGGACGCAAAGCTGACCAGTTCTATGACAGCAAGGCAGTGCCTGCAGCCTAGAAACCTCCACCAGGGTTTTCTTCATGGACTCTTCATTCCAACGAGCAGTAGTTGATATTTATTGAGATCTTTTGCTTATGTTTATCACACCATTCTTGGAGAGCGGGGTGCCAAGTGCGGTGTCACACTCTGTAAACATGCTACCTTGTTTAATCCTCACTGTTGTGCTGTGAGATGCAGGCGTGCAAGGAAGGGCTTATGGTGCCTGGGGTGATGTGATGCATGTGAGCCTCCTCTCCCCACCACACCTTGCCAGAATCTGCGAAGATTAGCATCTTTGTGGCACTCCCTAGATGGGCAGCGGTCCTACGTCCCCTCTCAGCTTCCCCTTCCCTCTGCCACCTTCCAGCAGGTGGACGTACTACCATTACCCACATCATACCGATGAGGAAACAGAGGCTTTGAAGAGAGAAAAGGTCATCCAGCCGTGCAGTGACAGACCTGGGAACTAGACACACCTGACTTCAGCGCACTAAGCCCTACACGGGGCCATCTCCTCTGTTCATCCACCAATCATGGTCCCTCTGCCTCCGTTTCCAGATGGAGGAAGCCTCCCCCAATGCTGGCACCATCCATCCGATGGGAGCCCACGGCTGCTCTTACACCATCAGCTTGCTCAGAAAATTCCCAAGATTAAGAAGGAAAGACAAACGTAGTATTGAGACACTTGGCACCTACGTTTGGCCAAACCGAAGCCTGCTGACCTGACACGTGCAGGTGGCAACCTGCCAACTTCAACCCTGTGAACATTTATTTATGGGCCAGGCCCCGTGTTAAGCACTGATGCCATTCAGAGGAGTCCAAGACGTGGTGCCACCCTTAAGGATTTCTAAGTTTCCTTAGAAAAGGAGCAGGTGTGCAAACACGTTGCCAGATCATAAGGCCTTCTACAGGAGGAGTCTAGAAAAGAGAAGGACTTGATGCAGAGAGAGCAACTCTGGCTGAATATCAGGAGCAGCTCCCAGGAAGGAGTAGGGCCATGGAAGCCTGGCTGGGTAGAACCAGTGACCTTTCAACAGGCAGGCAGGGAAGGGCCTCTGGGAGCCAGAGCAGGCTCAGGGCAGGACAGCGCTGCCGGGCAGGAAAGCATGGGGATGGCTCCTTCGCCTAGAAACGCAGGTGGGAACCAGATTCGGAGTCTACTTTCCAAGGCAAGAAGATCTGGTTTTACACGCTGTACACATTTATCTTGAATGTGGTCTTAAAACACCCTGCCCAGGAAGGGCGCCCACCTGAGACCTCAAGGGCTTAAGTCTTTCTTGAATGTGTGGGGCTTTGGAGGCAAAAACCTCAAATGGTCAGAGGCTTAAAAAACATGCTTTGGGCAGGAATCAGTCCAGAGAACAAACAGACCTCTCCTTCCTGTAAACAAGAGTTAAGAATGGGCATGGCACAAAAAGTGTAAATCAATTATACTTTAAGAAAAAAGAAAAAAGAAGGGGTACATGGGGCTGTCAGAAGCTCAGCGCAGGTTAGAAAACTGATTCAATCGCTGCATAGATATCTACTGAGCACCTACTATGTGCCAGGCCTTTTCAAGGCATTTGGGAAATGTCAGGGAATGAAAATCTCTGCCCTCCCAAAGTTTTCACTTGAAGGGAACTTTTTTTAATTAAAAAAATATTTCTTTGGCTGTGCTTGAGGCATGTACAAGTTCCCGGGCCAGAGTTTGAATGTGAGCCGCAGCAGTGACAACGCCAGATCCTTAACCCACTAGGCCCGCAGAGGACACCTGAAGGGAACTTAAAAAAAAATTATTTATCGAGCTACAGTTGATTGACAATTTTGTGTTAGTTTCAAAGTGAAGGCCCTTCCCTGCCTGCCTGTTGAAAGGTCACTGGTTCTACCCAGCCAGGCTTCCATGGCCCTACTCCTTCCTGGGAGCTGCTCCTGATATTCAGCAAAGTGATTCAGATATATGTATATATGCTTTTTTGGATTCTTTTCCCTTACAGGTTATTATAAGACATTGAATATACTTCCTTGTTCTCTATAGTAGGTCCTTATTGTTTATGAAGGGAACTTTTTAATAACAGCCTTTATTACTATTTGCTAGGCATGACTCTATGTGATCTCCCTCCAGTCTTTTTTTTTTTTAGCTTCTTAGGGTCACACCCTTGGCATATAGAAGTTCCCAGGCTAGGGGTCGAATTGGAGCTACCAGAGCAGGCCTAAGCCACAGCCACAGCCACATGGGATTCAAGCCACATCTTCAACCTGTGCTGCATGTAGAAATGCCAATCCTTAACCCACTGTGTGGGGCCAGGGATCGAACCTGCATGCTCATAGGTAATAGTGGGGTTTGTAATCTTCTGCGCCACAGCAGCAACTCCCCACTCTCCAGTCTTTGCAACCCTATGAAACAGTACTATTATCTGAATTGTACAGATAGGTGGCAGAGGCTCAGAGCCGCTAGCTCAGCCCAGGTCAAGGCGTCAGTGGCAGGGCCTGAGCACATCAACTGGCAGAGGTGCTGTGTTCCAGAGGCTGGCTCCTGACCCCTACACTGCCTGAATGCCTACAGTGTAAGCAGTTGTAAAAGAAGCTAAATTTTAGTTTCTTGGCTCCCTGGTGAATGGTTGTAGCTTCTTCCAGCTTCTATTGCACCCCTTAAAGGAGCTACACTTGACAAAGCTTCATGTTTTGAGGGCAAGGAGACTCTGTTTCCCCTCCCGAGGGCTCTAAGGTGGCGTTCCTCAAAGCCTGGAGCCACTCATTTGTGCCCTGCCATGGGTGGTTCCCCCCAATCTGTGAGGAGGGCAGTCTGGAAACAGAAAACATTTAAAACTTTTATAGCAATTTGCTGAATCTAATAAGAAAGAAATCAGTACCTATATTCTTGCTGTCCTTTTTTTCCCATTTCATTTTTCTAATAATAATAATTTACAAAAAGGATTATTCTGGGATGAATTGGAAATTTAAAAAGAAGAGAATAAAATCTGATCCATCACATCGGAAAGTTGGAGAAGCATTGTTCTCGGGGAGTTCAAGTGCCTGGGCCTGGGTGGATTGCAGCCCTGAGAACAGAGAGCCCCAATGGCAAGGTCCAGGAAACACCTGGGTGGTGCTTCCTATGTGTCACTTTCCTTTCCAGGCCTAGCAGGTGCATGGCTTTTGTGCTCTCTTGCTGGGGCAGAGGAGGGATTATGGGAGAAGCTGCTTGTGGTCAGCTGTCCTTCAGATCTTGCCTTTGGAGTGGATAAGCAATGAGATCCTGCTGTACAGCAGAGGGAACTGTATCTAATCACTTGTGATGGAACGTGATGGAGGATAATGTGAGAAAAAGAATATATATATATATATATATATATGACTGGGTCACTTTGCTGTAGAGCAGAAATTGACAGAACATTGTAAATCAACGCTAATACAAAAAAATTAAAAAAGATCTTTTGCAAAAGCAGAAATTCATGAAAGAAATTAAGCTAGATCTGGGCAGGATGGGGGTGGGTACTTTCCTTCAGGAACTGGAACCAGAGGAGAGGTGGGTTCAGCCGCAGTTGGGGAGGGAGGAAAGACGCAGGAGAGGTTATGGATATTGGGTGCAGGCAGGAAGGCTGGATGCCAAGTCCAAGGGCTCTCAGCCTCTGCCAAGGTTCTCATCCCTCGGTGTGGCCTGGGAGCCATGCAGACTTTAGTCCCCAAGGGACCATGAGGGCCAGAGTACCAGACAAAAGTGAGGGGCAGGGATGATGGGCCTACCCCCTGGTAAGCATGACATCTTCACAGGAGACTGGGTCCAGGGGACTCCCAAGAATGCCTGGGACTGAACACCTGCCAGGCCAGCAGGCCTGCAGCTCAGAGTCCACCAGAATTTGATTTAAAGAAAATAGGTGTTATTTCTTGCCCATGAGTTTGCGGACACAGCTTTCTACCTGCTACCCTTTGGGAGTGAATTTAGGAGTTGCAATGAGTGAGAAAGATGCTGGAAGATTAGGACAGTAGAGGCGGTGGGGGGAGGTTAGGCAAGAGCAGGCTCGGGGTCCCAGGCATGAGAAAGCAGAAGCTGTGGAGGGAGCCACAAACTGTCCACTTTGGCCCGGACCACAGGGGTGGAGCTGCCCAGCCTTTGCACATGCTGGCCCTACTGCCTGGAATGTTCTTGGCATGGCTACCCTTCCAGTTTTTCAGGTGTTAGCTGAGAGGTCCCATCTAGACAGAACTTTTCTGGGAGAAGGGTGTGTGTGTGTGTACATGTGTACACGTGTATGTTAGACCTGTGCACATAGTGTGGTCTGTGTACATGTGTGTGGTGTGTGTAGGGGTTGCAGGGAAGAACCAATGGCTCACAGGGCCTTGCAGTCTGCAACCCCACCACTGCTCAGCTGCTTTTATGTCACTATTTTCTCTTAGCCCCTCATTCACCAAGGGTCCTTCTGGCTGTGTCCAGCTCCAGAGTTTTGTAGCCAGGACAGGAATTGGGTTGAAGGTCACTCCCTGAAAATCTGGGGCTCCTGTTCTGTCATGAGGAAATCCTGAGATTCCTTTTTTTTTTTTTTTTTGGTCTTTTTTTTTAAGGGCCGCTCCCACAGCATACGGAGTTTCAACAGGCTAGGGGTCTAATCAGAGCTACAGATGCCGGCCTACACCACAGCCACAGCAACACAGGATCTGAGCCACGGCTGCGACCTACACCACAGCTCATAGCAGTGCCTGATCACTGACCCCCTGAATGAGGCCAGGGATCAAACCCAAAACCTCATGGTTCCTAGTCAGATTTGTTTCCATTGCACCACAACCAGAACTCTGAAATCCTGAGATTCTCCACGTGAAGACAGAAGGCCGACCACAGAGAGCCTTTCCTTCTGGGTGTTTGAAAGTGAAACGCAGCTGCCCAAGCAGCCCCAGAATATCACATCTGCATACCCAGCGGGGAGGACCCTCCCCAGTGCCTTGGCACTGGCCCCGAGTGGCTTCACGTGAAACCCCCAGATTTGGGGGGCGGAGTGGAGCTAGGTGTGAGGGGTAGATGCTGAAGGCCAGATGCAGGATTGGAGGCTCCTCTTTCAGACACCTGCGTTGCCCACTCCAGCCAGGGCACGATCACACCTGCCAGGGTGGCAGAAAGACAAACATCTGTCTTGGCAGGGTCCTGCCCATTTCCTGTTTGCTGATCTGGCTAGAAATCCCCAGAGAAAACCTTTTCCTCAGAGGTTCGGTCCCTTTGGCTCTGCTGAGCCTATAAACAGGAAGTGGACTGAGCTGCTTAGACAGGAGATAGCATGAGGATCAAAATAGCCACTGTTGATCTTCGTTTTCTCCCAAGAGTCCAGTTTCAGTTTCCATTTAGTGGAAGTCCAGAGGGAGGTTTCCCAGTCAATCCAGGCCCCTGGCCCTGCGGGAACCCAAAGCTGCAGCACAGACCACACCCCTAGGACCACGATTCTCTGAGCACACACAGGAGTCCCTCTCTCCTTGGCAGCTGTGCTCAAACCAGTCCAGGAGTTCACATCATGGCTCAGCAGTAACGAACCTGACTAGTACCCATGAGGATGTGGGGTCAATCCTTGGCCTCATTCAGTGGGTTAAGGATCCCGCATTGCCGTGAGCTGTGGTGTAGGTCGCAGATGCAGCTCAGATCCTGCACTGCTGTGGCTGTGCTATAGGCTGGCAGCTGCAGCTCCAATTTGATCCCTAGCTGGGGAACTTCCATATGCTGCAGGTGCAGCCCTAAGAAGCCAAATAAATAAAAATAAAAAGATGATCCAGAATTCGAGACCCCAGAGCTTCAGTCCTAACTCCTTCCACATTGACTCATTCATTCATTCATTCAATAAATATCTATGGGTCCTCTTTGAGTATCAAGCATAGTGCTGAACCACTGTAGCGAAAAGGGCCAAGTCCCCGCTTTCAGAAAGCTCATTGTCTAGGGCTGGAGAATGAGACCCACATGTCCACATGCCCACTGCCTGCTAGGGAAAGAGGCCCACGTGACCACAAAACACCTCAAACCCACAGATTTAAACACAACCGTGTCAGCTTTCCCTGGGACCTCATCCTCAGCTTTCTGGTCTTGCCAGAACTTCCTTAGGCACGTCCCTGTGGGGGTTTTAAGACACGTCTGCAAATCCTTTGTCATTTCTCCCTTCAAGACACAGAGCCTGCCTCTTCTGCATATCGACTAGCTCACTTTTTTTTTTTTTTCCCCCTCTCATTTGGCTGCACATGGAGCTCCTGGGCCAGGGATCAGATCCCAGCTGCAGTTGCAATTTACGCTGCAGCTGCAGTAACACTGGATTTTTAAGCCTACCTGTGTCCTGGCCATGCAGAGATGCTGCCAATACCTTTTCACCACAATGCAAACCCCTCTATCATATTTTTTTTCCTTTATTTTGCTATTTCTTTGGGCCGCTCCTGCGGCATATGGAGGTTCCCAGGCTAGGGGTCTCATCGGAGCTGTAGCCCCCGGCCTACGCCAGAGCCACAGCAACATGGGATCCGAGCCGCGTCTGCAACCTACACCACAGCTCACGGCAACGCCAGATCGTTAACCCACTGAGCAAGGGCAGGGACCGAACCCGCGACCTCATGGTTCCTAGTCGGATTCGTTAACCACTGCGCCACGACGGGAACTCCCCCTCCATCATATTTTAATGTTTAGACATTCAGTCATTTGGCGCAATCACTCAAAACAGATCTTGGTCACCTGCACCTGTCACAGATCAGTGATGACCACGTGTTCCTTTATCTGATGTGAGATGTGCCTATTCCTTCCCCGGATCTCTTGTTCAACAACAAGCAACAATCACTGAATCGCAGGCACTTTGCTAGGCTCTTTCCTGTACGGGATCTCATTTCCCTTTCAGGTCTCCAAAGAAGAGAAACTTTTTAGAAGACACAGAAACAAGAGGCTCACAATCAAATGATGTGCATGGGAGTTCCCTGGCCGGTAAACGGCAGAGTTGGGATTGCCATCCTGTGTTTTGTTGTTGTTGTTGTTGTTGTTGTTGTTGTTGTTGTTGCTATTTCTTGGGCCGCTCCCGCGGCATATGGAGGTTCCCAGGCTAGGGGTCCAATCGGAGCTGTAGCCTCTGGCCTATGCCAGAGCCACAGCAACGCGGGATCCGAGCCTCATCTGCAACCTACACCACAGCTCATGGCAATGCCAGATCCCTAACCCACTGAGCAAGGCCAGGGATCAAACCCGAAACCTCATGGTTCCTAGTCGGATTTGTTAACCACTGCGCCAAGACGGGAACTCCTCTGATCAAACATCTTCAACCGTTTCCCCCATGAACTGCTCAGAGCAACGACCACAGACTCCTTTGCCTACAATGACAGACAGGTCCTGTCAATGAGGGACAGAGCTGTGGCATAAGACATTAGGAACCAGTGTAGCCAGGCTCACTCCAAACATTCTGAGCCTGGGAGCAAGTATGCACATGGAGGCCCATATACAATATGTCTCAATACTTAAAAGTTGGAAATCAAGTTCAAAATTATTTTAAAAACTACATTCTCTCCTCCTAAGTTGGCAAATTCACTTCATATTGCTCCTGAAGGTCAAGTTCAAACTGTGTTCTTGGATTCCTCAGAGCCCCAAGTTGAGACCTGGTGATACTAAGCGAGGTGCTCTGGCTGGTTACCTGTGCCTCTTCTCTTCTCGTTCCTGCCTCTGTCCTGCATCTCCAGGAGCCTTGTAGCCCATGGTGGACACCGCCGCCTAAACTTCAAAGCTCTATCCACACACTGAACCCCCAACACAATTTTCTTTCCCTTGGCACACCCCCCAGACTTAGAAGAGAGGCCCATGGAAGTCCTGGAAGGGAGCCTGGCCCATTCAGGCAGAGAATTCTGAGTCCTGGCATCTCGAGCCCAGGGGTGGGGAACAGGCAGGACCCCATGGCCTGATGATGCCTCACTCCCTGGGAAAGGGTGTGACCAGAGCAAGGCCCCAATGAAGCCCAGGGCCCAGGACAGCAGCTCCCCTGGCTTGGGTTCAAAGTGGTACAGGTCAGGCTCAGAGGAAAGCAGATACCTCATCTAAAGGAGCCTGCTGCCCTCAACTCCTGCTGATTCCTGCCTCCTGGGAGCATCCAGTGTGGCTAGACCTTCTTCTTCAAGAGAAAATAAAATTGTGGAATTTGTTGGTTAAAATTCACATTCAAGCCGGACCAAAGCAAACACCCTTGCCTAAGTCAATACAATAAAGGCCAAACACAAGACAGCCACAGAACTTTGAACTCGGTTACCACTTCCTGCTTGAGGAACATCCGTCCCTCCACACCATGGCCTCAAGCCACCTCTGCTACTACCTGTCCTCTGTGGCTTTGGGTTCCTGTGTTCTACCAAGTCAGAGAAGCAGACTGCCCGGGTTTTCCACCTCAGGCCCTTTGATTGACAAGTTCCGTCCAACTGAAATGGCCTTCCAGGTCTCATCCTTGTTTAGTGACAACCACCCTTGTTCTTAAGGGCAAGTGCAATCCCAACACCTTCAAGTCACCTGTCCTGATGACTCCTGAAATGCTGGACCAGGACACCAGAGTATGAATCCTGGCTCTGCAATTTTATACAAGTCACAAGTGCTCTGAACCGCCTATGCAAAATGGGGCGACCATTCTATTCACCTGGAAGAGCTACTTCTTGCAAAAGTTAAATAAGATAATACATGTTAAAACATTTAGTACAGTTCAGGGCGTTTCATCAGTGCCCGGGAACTGCTGGGAAGAGAGGAAAATGGATTTGCATATCTGGCTTAGGATTTAACCAGGAGCAAGCAAATTTTTTTTTTTTTGTAAAGTACTAGACCATCATTGTTTTAGGCTTGGTGGGCCATATGGCTTCCTTCCCTGGATAATATGCAAACACATGGGCGTAGTTGTCATCCAATAAAAATTTATGTACAAAATTGGCAGTGGGCCAGCTTTGCCCCAAGGGTCAGAATTCCTGACCCCTGCTTCATTCCATTCTTAGAGCTTGTTCTCTGCTTCCAAAAGCTGCAATTACTATTCCTACTAATAGCCAATACTTTAATTCTGCCCATGTTTACCAGGCAGTGTCCAAGACACTTTACAAGTGATTTAATGCCCTTCACTATTTTATGTATGGAGAAAAGAGGTACGAATAAGTGGAGGTGAACCTGAGAATCAGAACTCTGAGCCATTGTGCAGTGCAGGTTCAGACCTGGGGCAGCACCTTCACTGTCTCATGTGAGTTTCTTGATTGTTGTTGGATGAACATGATTTTGCAAAGGACTTTAGGCCACCCGTCTCCCACTTGTACCTTGTCAGGACTCAATACAATTACTGACAACACCCAACAGTATGTCCCCTCTGGTGACAACTGTGGGCAGTAGGCAAATGGCACAGGCCAGGAGCCAGCATCCTCTGTTGAGTCTCTAACTGGCTAATAAGGACCGGGTCTGAGACTATTCTACTTTCTTGCTTTAATGCTTTCTCTTCAGGAGTTCCCATAGTGGCTCAGTGGAAACAAATCTGACTAGCATCCATGAGGATGCAGGTTCCATTCCTGGCCTCGATCAGTGGATTAAGGATCTGGTGTTGTTGCTGTGAGCTGTGGTGTAGATCACAGATGCAGCTTGGATCCCGTGTTGCTGTGGCTGTGGCTGTGACTGTGGCCATCAGCTACAGCTCCGATTTGACCCCTAGCCTGGGAACTTCCATATGCCACAGGTATGGCTCAAAAAAAAAAAAAGACAATTCTTCTTCTCCATTGAGGGCCCTCAGGAATATGGAACTGAGCATAAATGGCAAATTAAAAAAAAAAGGAAATGAGGAGTTCCTGTCGTGGCTCAGTGGTGAGTAAATGAATCCGACTAGGAACCATGAGGTTGCAGGTTCGATCCCTGGCCTTGCTCAGTGGGTTAACGATCCGGCATTGCCGTGAGCTGTGGTGTAGGTTGCAGACTCTGCTCGGATCCTGCATTGCTGTGGTTCTGGCGTAGGCCGGTGGCTACAGCTCCAATTAGACCCCTAGCCTGGGAACCTCCATGTGCCTCAGGAGCAGCCCCAGAAAAGGCAAAAAGACAACGACAACAAAAAAAAAAGGGAAATGATGTGATGGCTGACTTTCCCACAATGCTCTGACTGAACCTTCATATCTGTCACTCTGGGTAAAGGGCTCTTGCTGTGCCTTGAGCACTGGATCTCCATCATGGGGAACTGCCAAAGGATCAATATAAGCAAAGGCCCGTCTCAGGGGTGGGGATGGCTGACAAAGCAGAGACACCCATCTGCATGCTGGAGGTAGCATGGCCCAGTGCTTGACCAGCCCCACTGGAAGACTACTGAGAATTAGGCCGGGGAACCATGTGCAAAGTGGGATGGATGGACACTCTGGTCAGAGAAACCTTCCTAAGTGGCCATTGGTGAAATTTTTTTTTTTTTTTTGGTCTTTTTGCCCTTTCTAGGGCCGCTCCTGAGGCACATGGAGATTCCCACTGAGCAAGGCCAGGGACCGAACCCGAAACCTCATGGTTCCTAGTCGAATTCGTTAACCACTGCACCACGACGGGAACTCCCATTGGTGAATGTTTTGTCCCTGGGCAGTACTGCTCTGTCAGAGAAAGAAGAGCGATTAGCCTTCCACACTTCATCCTGGTTCGTGATTTCAGCTCTGACACCATGAAATATTCACCCATACCTTGTGTTTAGTCCCATGCTAGACTTTACTGGAGAAAAGCAAGAAAGAATGGCCTGGTTCCTGGGAGTAGCTCTTGGTTATTTGTTCTGAAGAGCTAAAGTCTATAGTCCTTAGGGTTAAAATGGGTCCCACAACTTGACATACTATAGCAAGTTTACCACGGGTTTAATGTTCTGTTTGTATATAAGTTTCTGGATGATTTTCATCTGTGTTTCAAAGAACTTAACCTACTACCTAAGTGTATACAGTGGGCATGTTGTGCACTACACAACTCTAAGGGCACCATTGACACTATATTCTATGTACATGGAGCCCTCTAGGATTATGCAGTGAGCAACCTGAACAGCCCTGCTGGGAAACTCTAGTCCCATTTCCCATCAGCCAGAACTGGTGTATTTCAGCAACATAATCCTTAGACATCTGGTCACCCTCAGGGTGATTTGGCTGTCTGATATCTACTTGTCTAGTCACTTCCAAAAAGGTAGTAAGCTCCCACACACCTACATACGCTTGTTCAATGAGGCACAGGAAAACTATTTTGTCTATGCTCTGCTGTTAAACTTGCCTAGAACCTGCTGATGGAAATACAAGCTCTCCTCTTGCCAGACAGGAGAAAACCATGGCTCTCAGCACAATATCCGTCCCTTTTTTTCTGACAAGGAGAGAGAAACAAAAATAGGAGTTCCCTTTTTTTGGCAAGGACTCCTGCCCCATCCTTCCTGTCAAGTCTTGGCATTAAACCTTGATTGTGTTTTTAACCCATCGTCTGTAAGTCTGTTTCTCAGGGTGAAATCAACACATTAAGAGAGAAAAGATGCTGATCCAGATCCATTTCTGGAACTATTAAGTGAGTCTTTCATTATATGAATACAGAAGGCCCAAGTAAAGGCCCCAGCAAAGGAGGACAGCAAGAGTTCAGAGGCCAGGGGAGGGCAGATAAGGGGGGTCTGAGGCAGGTGCAGGGGGCAGAATGAGAGGAAGATCCTCAGCTTGGCTTAACTGGATGACTAAGATGTTCCAGTATGTGGGAAGGAAAGCAACTCTTCTAGATATGTCCAAGAGAGCAAGAGGAAAGCTGAATGAATGTGGCCAGAGAAGGGTGGGGGTAGGCTCCTTAATTTTAAAAAATGCACACCTATGTTAGGAATCCATGGGAACTGAAGTTTGGTGGAGAAGGGAGATGGAGGGGATGTGGAAGATGTGGTATATATACACAATGGAATACTACTCAGCCATAAAAAAGAATGACATAATGCCATTTGCAGCAACATGGACGGAACTAGAGAATCTCATACTGAGTGAAATGAGCCAGAAAGACAAAGACAAATACCTTATGATATAACTAGAATCTAATATCCAGCACAAATGAACATCTCCACAGAAAAGAAAATCATGGACTTGTGGCTGCCTGATGGGAGAGGGAGGGAATGGGAGGGATCGGGAGCTTGGGGTTATCAGACACAACTTAGAATAGATTTACAAGGAGATCCTGCTGAGTAGCATTGAGAACTATGTCTAGATACTCATGTTGCAACAGAACAAAGGGTGGGGAAAAAAAAATGTAATGTATACATGTACGGATAACTTGATCCCCTTGCTGTACAGTGGGAAAATAAAAAACAAAACAAAAAAAAACCCAAATTTTGAATTTCAGAGAGAAGAAAAAAATAAATCTTTTCTTTGAAGATTAATTTTTTTCTTTATCTTGGGCAATTATTAATATTCTCTAAGGACTCAGTTTATTTTGCATAAAATAACCCACTCAAATTTTTCACATATGGCCTGAAGCTCATAGAGACTATATGACATTCTCCTCATCCTATGTCTTTAAAATCTGCACTCAAGGCATTTCTGGCCTTTATTTAGCTACACAATCATGCTCTTTTAGATCTGGAAGCTACTCTGGCCATCAGACCCACTGAGTTTGATTTTCTTTTCTTTTCTTTCCTTCTCTTTCTTTTTTTCCTTCTTTCTTTCTTTCCTTCCTTCTTTCCTTCCTTCCTTCCTTCTTTCTTTCTTTTCTTCCTCTTTATTTCTAGGTATAGTTGATTTAAAATGTTGTGCCAGTTTCTGCAGTACATCAAAGTGACCCAGTCATATAATCATATGCATTCCCCTTCTTATATTATCTTCTGTCATGGTCTATCCCAAGAGATTGGCTATAGTTCCCTGGGCTTTACAGTAAGACATCATGGTTTATCCATTCGAAATGTAATAGTTCACATCTACTAACCTCAAATTCCCAGTGCATCCCACACCCTCCCCCTCCCCCTTGGCAACTACAAGTCTGTTGGAGAAGAGTTTGATCTTGATTCTGGAAGGAAAGAAGAAAGCAGCAATACCTGGTTTTATGAAGTCAGGGGGTGCCTTGGTGGTGACCTGATAAAGGATTCTGCTCTTGCAGCGAAGGATTTCACTACCCAGCTGTGGCTTCAGGAAATACTCTGAGAATTCCCACTTCTCCTTCCAACATTCAGAAAGGGGAATTTTCTGCTAGAAGGTGAGAAGACCCGAAACCCAACTGTCCTCAACCAAGCCTCAGCCGACTAACCACATTCAACTGGGAACTTCCCTGCCTAACTTTTGATCTACTGCTTCTGAAACTTTTTGCATCAATACCAGTAGGCCTGGGCTTAGTTCCCTGTCTGTGGCATGCTGCAGGGCACAAAGGTTAAAAGACACAGAACTGATAAGGAACGGAATTGGTTTATTGATGGCAAGTCCTGTCACATTGGACACTCAGCTATGGGGCACAAGAGGAGGAGCTCGTGTTTTACCCAGAGCAACCACTGTCTGGGGAAGAGAAGCATTGTCCTATTGCTCCAATCCTTGAGGTTCCTTTTTGTATTTTTTATTTTTATTTTTTGCTATTTTAGGGCCACACCCACGGCAATATGGAAGTTCCCAGGCTAGGGGTCAAATTGGAGCTGTAGCCAACAGCCTAGACCACAGCCATGCAACGCAGGATCGGTGCCTTGTCCGAGACCTACACCACAGCTCACGGCAACACTGGATCCTTAACTCACTGAGAGAGGCCAGGGATGGAACCCACATCCGCACGGATCCTAGTTGGGTTCATTAACTGCTGAGCCACGAAAGGAACTCCTTGAGGTTCCTTTTTAAAAAAACCACCTAGAATAGATGAGCAGTCGTATGTGGCTTCTGCAGTCCCCTCCCAGAAGGCTCTAGGCATGTATTTACCGACCCTCCAGGTCTCTCAGGGTTAAGAAAGAGTGGAGCATGCAGAGGTCAGGCATTAGCCCCTAATAAAGCCAGTCTGTTTATGTATTTTATTTATTTATTTATAGAATGAAGGTTATGGCTTTTTGTGGTTAAAACAACAGTGTCTGGAAATTCCCAGGCCAGGGAGTGAATCCAAGCTACAGCTGCAACCTCCGCCACAGCTTTGGCAAAGCCGGATCCTTTTACTCACTGCCCCCGGGTCAGGGATCAACCCCGAGCCTCCACAGTGACCTGAGCCTCTGTGGTCGAAATCCTAACCCACTGTACCACGGCAGGAACTCCCGATTATATATTTTAAAGGAAATTTAAGTTCTTATTTTCAACCATGGTGAACCATAAGTCTTGGTGAGTCAGGCATTTGCCCACTGAATTTCATATCCAGGAAACTGGCCACTGGTTTTGCACTGGGCTTGGAAAGACCCTGGAACAAGGCAGGGATTTGCCCAGGGACTCTTCAGGGCCAGGCCAGGGCCACAGCAGATTGCTTTTGAGTTCGATTTTAAAAGCCAGGGATTTCAGGATATTTTTGGAAAAGCACTCCTCAGCCTGCTGTATTTCTTTTTAAAAAAAAAACTATGGAGAAATGACTTTGATGCTGACATTCACCTAGAATGTCGCTCAGAAGTATCTTAATGGTCATCTAGTAAAATCACTGATTTTATTTTATTTTATTTATTTTTAGGGCTGCACCCGAAGCATATGGAAGTTCCCAAGAGAGGGGTCAAATCAGAGTTACAGCCACCAAGCTACATCACAGCCACAGCAACGCAGGTCCAAGCCAGGTCTGCAACCTACACCACAGCTCATGGCAACTCGGGATCTTTAACCCAATAAGCCAGGCCAGGGATTAAACCTGAATTCTCATGGATACTAGTCAGGCTCATTACCACTGAGCCACAATGGGAAATCACCAAATTACTCACTTTAGAATGAGAAAGCTGGGGCCAAGAGAAGCAAAAGGACCTCCTCTAAGTCACACCGTGAATGACATGCCTGGGACAGAGCCCAGGCCCAGGCCCCCTCACACCCCAAACGCCAATTCTATCATGTCATGTTTTTATTGCTTTTAAAACAGATCCAAGAATTTAGAATTCAGTGGTTTGGTTGATAACATAAGTTTTTGCTGTACATTTTACAAGCTGAATTGCTCCAACAAATGGGAGAAAGAGACATAAATATTCAGAAACCTATGCTCGATTAAGTCCTCTAGGTTCATCTCATTTTTCTCTTGGCTTGATTTCCTTCTCTCTCTCTTTCTTTTTTTTTTTTTCTTTTTTGGCTGCATTTTTTCCTACAAGCTTCCTCAAATACTTTTCTTTTGCAATGGGAGAGAAAGGAAAAGGAAAAGCAGAAAAAAAAAAAAAGACTTAAAAACCTTCCTAATAGAAGCCCTACAAGGTAGGGTTTTTGTTTTTGTTTTTAGGGCCCCACCGGCGGCATATGGAAGTTCCCAGGCTAGGGGTCAAATCGGAGCCACAGCTGCCGGCCTACCCCACCACCACCACAACTTGGAATCTGAGCTGCATCTTCGACCTTCACCACAGCTCACGGCAACACCGGATCCTTAACCCACTGACCAGAGCCAAGGATCAAACCCATGTCCTCATGGATACTAGTTGGGTTCATTACTGCTGAGCCACAATGGGAACTCTAAGGTAGATATTACTCTCATTTTATAGAAGAAGAAACTGAGGCTTGGTGAATTGAAATAAATTGCCAAAGATTACTGAGCTGACCAATGACAGACTCAGGACTTGACCTTGGTTCAGACACCAAAGCCTACTTTTTTTTCTTTTTCTTGCTTTGCAGACTTGAGGAAAAGATTTCAGCCTGGATCACTCCTGCCTGCTCTGGGCTCTTCTGTGCTGTGGTTTCTAACTCTAACTGCCCATTAGAATCACTTGGAGCCATTGAATAAATGCCCCCGACCTCACCCATACTGATTAGATCAGTATCTCTAGGGTGAGGCCCTAGTATAATTATATTTTTAAGAAAATGCAAACTATTGCATTTAGAATGGTGAAACAATGAGGTCCTGCTGTAGAGTACAGGGAACTTTTTCCCTTTTGTCTTTTTAGGGCCACATCTGTGACATATGGAAACTCCTAGGCTAGGGGTTGAACCAGAGCTATAGCTGCTGGCCTACACCACAGCCACAGCAACGCGGGATCCAGGGATTGAACCTGCATCCTCATGGTTACTAGTCGAGTTCATTAACACTGAGCCACGCATGATGGGAACTCTTTCCAATCACTTGTGACAGAACATGATGGAAGATAATAGGAGAAAAGAATGTATATATGTATGACTGGGTCACTTTGCTGTACAGCAGAAATGGACAGAACATTGTCAATCAACTATGCTTTAATAATAAAAAGAAAAAAAAGAAAAAGAAAAAGAAAATGTTCCAGATTCGAATGTGTACCAAGCAAGAAATGAGAACCAGAGAGAATGTGCTTCCTGGGAGAATTACTGAACTTTCTGAGAAGTACAACTCATCCTACAGGTGGGAGTGCACCACAGGTCAAAAGCAGGCTCATTCGATAGAAAAGAAGAGAGAAGAGAAGAAAGAAGGGACGAGTGAAGAGGGAAAGGAAGGGGATGGGAGAGGAAGGAAAGAGAAGGAAAAGAAATCTTGTGATGTCTCTGAGTGGTTCTGTTTCCATTAAGTTCTGCTTAGTCTCTAGCGCTGAGCCAGTTTGACAGCCTGCATTGACTAAATCCCTGACTCTACAAGACGTAACCGAGAGGTCTGCTGAGCACAACTCTCGCTTACTGGAGCTCAGAAGAGATACTGAAGCTGAAGGCGGGAGTGACTTACAGCGGAGGCTGCCATCCGCCTGCATGCTTGTCTATTGCATCACTTTCTTCCTCCATCTGGAAACTCACGTCTGATTGTGTAACTTTGCTCAAGTAAGGCAGACGGAGCCCAAATAGATCCGGACTCTACCCGTGAAAAACTGCTTATGCCAGAGACTGCTCTAGCTGGAACAGATGTTACTTTTGTTTCTTTAAATTACGGCCGATCTTTCCTGGAGAGTTTTAAGTTGGCTGTTGATGTATGCAATTCATTCCTTATGAAAGGAACAGCATGATGGGCACCTGGTGTATCAGAATTTGAAAGCACCACGACCTGGGTTTGAAGCCCAGCTCTCTGTCTCTAATCTTATTTCCTGAGCCTTTGAGCAATCCAGGTTTGTATTTCTTATCCTAATCTTCAAAATGAGGAGCTGAGATTTTTAAATGCAATAAAGTAAGGTAGTGCTTCCAAAATTTTAGGTGTAGATAAGCACAGCATTAAATGTCATGGAGCCACACAGTGAGAGAAGTATTACTGTTTTGATTTTCTTTCATGCCATCTGATTAAAAAGACGGAGGTATACTTTTGACACTTAACTGGTTAGTCCTTCCATTAAGAATGAAAGAGTTGGTCTCAGGTAACTGTGTGTATTACTAGGAAACTCTGTGCAGCTGGGAATTAATAATGCTGATTTACACTTACAACAGTTACTTTTTCTTTTTACAGCTGCACCTGTGGCATATGGACGCTTCCAGGCTAGGGGTCAAATTGGAGCTGCCCCTGAGGTCTATGCCACAGCCATGGCAGCACTGGATCCAAGCCACATCTTTGACCTATGCTGCATCTTATAGCAATGCTGGACTATTAACGCACTGAGGGAGGCCAGGCATCGAGCCTGCAACCTCAGAGAGACTATGTCAGGTTCTTAACTTGCTGAGCCACAATGGAAACTCCCTCAATAGTTACTTTTATGGCATGTGCTACCTACTTAAGGTAGAGCTATCAAGTTACCTTTTAAGTAAAATAGTTAAAATAGTAAATGATGGTCCACAGGTAATATACACACAGGACAAAAATAATTAAAGTGATACCAAAGTCTAAGTTTAGGAAAAATTGAGTTAAAGTAAGCGATTGAATCTCACATCAGAGACTGAATCTCTGAGTATAGTGAGGATTTAGTTAGCCTTTCAGAGAAAGAAGAAATGACTGAATTGGTCCTTGCCCTCTGTTTTGAAATAAGCTATTGAAGAGCCAGGATTTGATGGGCTATAGCATGGATAATTCACACTGACTGCAGGATTTCTGTCACCTCCAGGTTGTCCTTGGGTTGGCCTGAGAACTCTGGCCTGAAAAGGCTAGGTCTGCTGCTCGTATTTTTCTATACTCAGTGACTCAGAAATGGGAAAAAACATTGGAACATACAACTAACATCTTAAATTTGATTAGCCTTTAATTAAAAATTTTTTAAAAAGAAAATACCAGATCACATTGACTTTTGATGATAAGTCATAGAAGGAAAAATCCTTATTTCATCAGTTCTTTGAAACGTCAATGTTCTTGCTGAGATAAGGAAGTAAACATTAGAGAATATTAATATTCTGTGACCACGTGACCTCAGGAGCATGATAAGAGGCTAAGGACTAGGAGGGAAGAGAAAAAAATCATGCTTAAATTTCAATACATATAGCTTTTGCCTCTTGTTAATTTTCCTAAGAAGGGACATGAAGTCCCAGAACTAGTCAACAGTTGACTACAAAGTCTTTATTTTTCCAGGAATGCAACTTTCAGCCACAAAACATGATGCCACAAAGTTCTTAAAACATGACATGGTTCATTCAACCTAAGGAGTAGAGAGGAGAATAATCTATATACCGTAAGTTGTAGGAAATGAATTGTTTCTCTCTTGATTTGTCGATGAGCTCAGCAGCCTTGGGATAATCTATCATTGTAAAGTCATGTGGGTTCTTCTATTAAAAAGCACAAGCATCAAATTCTGATGTTGGTTTTCTGCTTCTGGGCTGTTCAAAAATTTTTTTTTTTTTGTCTTTAGCTATTTCTTTGGGCCGCTCCTGCGGCATATGAAGGTTCCCAGGCTAGGGGTCGAATCGGAGCTGTAGCCACCAGCCTATGCCAGAGCCACAGCAACGCAGGATCCGAGCCGTGTCTGCGACCTACACCACAGCTCATGGCAACGCCGGATCATTAACCCACTGAGCAAGGGCAGGGACCGAACCTGCAACCTCATGGTTCCTAGTCGGATTCGTTAACCACTGCGCCACGACGGAAACTCCCTGTTCAAAATTTTTGAATGCTTCCATCAAATTCAAACCCAAACCCAGTGCAAAGCCTTCTTCTTCCAAAGGAGCTCAAGAGACTTCATCTCTGGCTCTGGCTTTGCCATTGTCTCACTATGAGTAAGTCTCACCTGGGATGCAGCCATAAAATGAGTAGATTATGGTAGATTAGGAGTAAACACTCAAATGCCAACAGGTGCCAGACAGGTCATATAAACAAGGAAGCCGGCCAAGGGGAAAGTAACAGAAAGTGGTGGTGGCGATGTGTGGGTAAGGGAGTATGACTCCTCTAAAGGGGCAGCCATCAGCAGCTCCAGGCACTTGTCAACCAGGAAAACTGGTCCATTGCTGACAGGGCCTCTGAAATGTCAAAGGAAGCTAGAAATCCACCTTTTAAATGACACTTCTCTTATCATTATTGACAGTGAATTTAAAATGATTTGAAAACACAATGCAGGCAAAACTAACATAACCACAGATTAGATTCGGCTGGTTGATAACCATTTTGTGACTTCTGCATTGGAAGATCTCTTTGAGATCTTTTTTTTTTTTTAATTTTTTTTTTTTAATGGTCACACTCATGGCATATGGAAGTTCCTGGGCCAGGGATTGAATCTGAGCCACAGTTGTGACCTATGCCACAGCTGTAGCAATGCCAGATGCTTTAACCCACTGTCCTGGGCCAGGGATGGAACCTGCACCTCTGCAGCGACCCAAGCCACTGCACACAGATTTTTAACCTGCTGCGCCACAGTGGGAACTCAAGAGATCTTACAGCCTTAACTTCCAAAGAGCAAATCTTGATTTTTGTGTGACACGCATATAGTGAAGAATTTGACACTGTTTGAGAAAAGCAGAAAAGGAGCTGGGTTGTTAGGGAGACAGTGTGTTCTATTGGGGGCTGCAGAAAGGTGATAGATACATCCTAGATCAAGAGGCTCTTGGACGATGCCATAGGGCTCTGTTTCTCTTAGTTCTTATGATGGGCAAAATAATAATGACAATATTAACAACAACAATAATACCACCTTTGCTTATTTGGAGATGCACGTGCCATTCCTAGATTTTAAATTCTGTTAAGCCTTTTTATGAATGGGGAAGGAAGAACTGTCAGGAAGAATAATAGGACTCCACAAGAACAGATAAGGGTGACTAGTCCTCTGTTCCTCCTTTGGGAAGGAAGTGATGCAGAGATACCTCCCATCCTCTGGAGGGCAGTGTTATTACAGAGCATTGGCTTGAGTAGATAAAGGTACAAAATAAGAACTGGTGCCATTTTTGTCTTTCTCTCTCTCTTTTTTTTTTGGCATAGATGGCTCCATTTTCCAAATATTTCTGTATCATCTCAGCTGTATCCCCACACCGCTTTCGTAGCAAGAGCCTTCTGTGTGGAAGACAATAAAGAGAATGGAACTTGAAACTTGTTTCTCAACTCCCACTCCAATTTTTAGCTCTGTTATATTGGACAGCAAGGTACTTACTGTCTCTGTAACTCAATTTCCTCACATATGAAGGAGAATAGTAGTAATGTCTACTTCATAGGGCCAAGGTAAAACTAAAGGAAATCCAGCCTATCCAGGAAGGATTTATTTTATTTTAGTTTAGTTTAGTTTTATTTTCTTTTGTCTTTTAGGGCTGCACCCACGGCATATGGCAGTTCCCAGGCTAGGGGTCTAATTGGAGCTGTCGCTGCTGGCTACGCCACAGCCACAGCAACGCCAGGTCTGAACCAGGTCTGCGACCTACACCACAGCTCATAGCAATGCCAGATCCTTAACCCACTGAGCAAGGCCAGGGATCGAACCTGCAACCTCATGGTTCCTAGTTGGATTCGTTTCTGCTGTGCCATGATGGGAACTCCAAGAAGTGCCTAGTTTTAAGTTGGCAATATGGAACTATGTCCCCTTGCAAAGTTCTTATTTCCTCATCTAAATTCCTCCTGCTATAATTACAGTTTATCTCTTGCCCTCCCTGATAAGAAATGATCCCCAGAATAGAGCTATGAGATTGAACTATATAGAACTGTCAATATTCAACATTATCAGTGTATTGAATGGAGACTTCGTATGGTTCAATATAATACAAAGGCAGTCACAAACCCAGCAGAGGAAATAGCAGCTTCCCTTTTATACTGGTTCTGAAACACATCTGAACAGCCTATAATCTTTACATTTGGGAAACAGAGACCTTTGTTAGAGGAACACTTTCTCATTAAAGCAAACAAACATTTGTCATCTACTTCCAGCTTACAGAGTGCTTTGTGTAAATATAATGCCCCTTAATACCATAGCAACACTGGCGATAGATGTCAACACACAACTTTACACGTTACTAGTGTGTCATTGTTGGTATGCACAAGAGTCGTAGGACGTATAATGCTCTTCTACCATGGTTCCAGCCTGCATGCCCACACCCTAAGGAGTATTTCAATGCACAAACAGAATAATGTCAAGAAAGCCCTGCCACTCACTGCATAAGACATAGCTCCACAAACACTAGGATCAAGTGTGCAAATCCCCAGGGACCACCCCAGGTCTATTGGTTGAAATGCTTGTTAATTATAGTCTAGCAGTCTGAGTAGTCCAAAAGGTACCATTCAAGTTTCAATCTTTAGTTACCTTCCATGCATAAAGACATTTTAAAAAAATCCTACTATGGAACCCAAACAGACAAGAACTCCTGAACTAATTTCATTTATTTCATATCCTCAAAGAAAACAACTATGACAGCTCTTCAGGTGTCATCATCACACCTGTGTCCTTTGTTCATTCTTTCCGGCAATAATTTTTTAACTTTTCACTGAGTACCTACTATGTGCCAGGCCCTGCTTGAGGCCAGGAGTCAGCAAACTACAAGCCCAAGGGCCAGTTCTGGCCCAGAGTCTATTTCAGTAAAGAAAGTGTATGGCACGGAGCTACATTCATTCAATTACATGTTGCGCATGGCCGCTTTCTGGCAGAACTGAGTAGCTGGCAGAAATCATGTGACCCACAGAGCCAAAATATTTATGACCCAGCCATTGACAGGAACAGTTTGCTGACTCGATCTGAGAGAAGGAGGATACAACATTAAAGAAGAGAAACAAAGTCCCCACATGTCTTGAGAGGTTCCCGTTTAGATGGTCGCACGGGATGAGCTCTCACTACTTCAACTAAGGGGCAGATCGAGTTTGACCCACGGGATCACAGTCAATGCCACTGCTGGGGTTTATAAGGAACAAGAAAAGAGATGACAGGTGTGGAGACAGATGTGCAAGAGGGTGTTAGAAGATTGGTTAATGTGGAAACCAGCTGCAACAGGTGGGCCACAGGGATTCCACCGAAGGGCATCCAAACCCTTGGATAGGTTGGGTACCATGTGTACCAGAATCACCTGGAGACATCAGTTCAACATGCAGGCTCCGGAGCCCCACCAGGAATCTGAATCTGAGTTCCAGAGAGGTGGCTGAGCTTCCACATTCTTAGCGGGTGCCCCCAGGGGATTCTGAAGCATGCTTAAATTTGAAAAGCACTGGATTAGTGTTTAGTTTTAGTGAGCATTCCAAGGTGTTCCCCACGAGCTCTGGCCTCAGGTCCACTTGTGGCAGGTGAGAAGGGGAAAGAATCTGGGCACAGACACACAGAGGTAGATGCAGTGAAAAGGCAGTTTATTGTCTATTCATACTGTACAGAGGAACAGAGAGAAGCTACAAGTACAGCCTCGGCTGTCGCTGGCAGTGTTATTTCTGAAGTCGGTTTTTGTTTTGTTTTTCATCTGAAGGAGACAGAACAGTCAAAGTACACTTCAGGTTACAAAGTACAGCAGCTAGCCCAGCAAGTCTAATTCAGAGTAAGCACAACAGGCTCCCACCCCACCCCACTCCCACCAACCCCCAAATGGATATATTTACAGAGATGTCACTCATGCCGAGTGAGCTGCTAAAGCTGAACATTCCATCGACAACCTACATTCACTGAAAAGCTGCATCAGACACAACATTTTCTGGAACCCCTGAATGATGTCGACTTAAGTCAGGAGCTGCAAGGAGGAAAGAATATTCCAGAACCCCACCAAGGATAGCACTCTTTCCACTTGCCAGAATGGGATATCACAGAGTTGGAGTGGGAGCTGCACAAGGTATAGTTCAGATCAGGCATTGCCTGGTAGCCTCTTTGTACATAAAGTCTTGTTGTTGCAAAACCAAGTGACCAGATGCCTCTGACCACCTCTTCTGGAAACTTCGAGGTTCCGAGAATAGCAAGAGGCTAGGGTAAATGGGCTCCCCTGTACCACCCTCAGGCAATCACATAGGTTCTTTCATTTCTGGAGTTGTTGCCGTGACACTAAGGTTCATGCCTGCCTGTTAGAGGGATTTTTGATGATCAAGAAATTAAAATGGTATTGTATGCTGGGGTTGTGGGATGGAAATCCTGTAAAATTGGATTGTGATGATCATTGTACAACTATAAATGTAATAAATTCATTGAGTAATAAGAAAATAAATAAAATTTTAAAAAAATTTAAAAAAGGAAATTAAAATGATTTGCATGGGAATCAGAGGGGTTATTTTTCTGGAAATGAAGAGAGAATTTTTGACCTTGTCTTGTTGGAAAAAAGATCCTGGTCTTTTAGGGTGGTAGGAAAAGACCTCATCCTAGGAAAGGATGCTGCCTAGGAGGAGAGTCGAACACAGGAAGAGAGCAGATCTTGAGGCTTGGCCTGCTCTGTCAGACAGAGGAACTGGTTTGGGTGAAGATCTTCATGAACTTGAGTGGGACTGTGATGGGAACTCAAGACATTTGGCACAAAACTGGGGGAAAAATTCAAAAAGTCTGAAAATTTGGTATCTCCTTTATGGATGGAAAAGGATAACCCTTTCCAGTCTCTACTTAACTCTGCAAAGAGGATGTAGCCCCATTGATATTTACAAGGCTGATAATACCTGGTAAGTTTTATATTGTTGGTTTCTACTTTTATGAATATTGTATATATTAGGTGGATGGCTAATACTAGTTTCTGACTCACCACTTCACTTATATTATTCAAATCCACCATAGTGAGTGATCCCTTAAAATCAAATGTAGCAATTACTCCTTAAATATGTAAAAGGGTTGGAACCTGATAGCTGCTGGCGTTGGCTTTCATTTAAAACAGCTATCTCTTTCCGAAAGATCATTCTATATTATGCAAGGTGTGGCCCAGAGAGCCATCAAGCCATATGATATATTATCTAATGACAGGTATAGAAAGCTTGATTGTACAACCTAGGTCTGCTGAGAAACACTGGATTCCATGCAGTGGTGGTTCTGGGGCAGGTCAAGGGCATGTTCATGCTCCCCAAGGTCTGGGCTAGTGCTATGGAACTCAGCAAAAAGTTGCCTTAATGGAATGGAGAAAGAACTCAGTCGATCAAGGGTGTGTTCGAACTCAAGCTTCACGATGCATATAGATTTCATTATAAAAATATTTTTTCCTTAAAAAAATACCTAAATGTAAAATATTCCATCTTTACCGCCACTCCTACTCCCATCCACTGTCATGTCACTCGGCTTAGAGTAGAATGAATGGGTGCACCCCTCAGGTCAGGCTCCATTTGAGTCCATCTCTCCCGCTTTTGAAGCTATGCCAATTGTGCTTGAAAATAGGCTCCCAGACCTAGGAAGGGGGTCCACGAGTTCGCCTCCCTCAAGGGCAGAAGGACCCCCAGGAGGTCACACGTTCTAGGAGGCACAGCCCAGGCATGTCAGAGTGGGATAGTGCAGGCTTAGCAGGAACACAGGAAATGTCTGGTTGGGAGATGGGCAGAGCCAATGCCCAAGCTCTGCCTACTTTATTCCTCCTGAGCCAGACCTGCAAGGTTATACCTCAGGCTCCTGGGATGAAATTCACAGCTCTAGAGAGGGCTGGGTAGGGGTGGGGAAGAGAATGTTGTGTTTATACAGCTTTGGAATACAACCTGCATTTTTTGAAGGACAGAAAAGAAGAACATAAACAGCGATGCTAAGGCAAACGTTCAAATGGCACATCAGAACACTTTTTTTTTTTTTTGTCATTCATTAAGTTAACATCACAAGGCAGATACATTCTGTAAACATATATACCATACAGTACATTAACCATAGGGGAAAAAAAAGCCACCCTGTCATTCTTTTCTTTCTGTATTTCTGTTCTTTACTCCAGAAGGACTGCCTGACATCTAGGGGGGATTTTATGGTCTGTGAGATATATACCTTTTCTTTTGATAAAAATGCAATGACTTGCAAAAAATAGCCCCAGGCGACTGGTAAGAGGCAAGATGGGGAGAAGATGAACCTGTAGAAACTTAGAAAATAGTCACAAAATATAAAAAAGTCATTCATTTCAGGAAACACTTTGTTTCCCTGCCTAGTAAAAGAGAGCACTGAAAAATTTTTACAAAAGTTAAGGCTGTCCAGATCTTTGATGCAGAGTCTGTGGTCCCCAAAATGACATATTTTCACATTGAAAGCAAGTTTTGTTTTGGTTTTTTTTTTTCGTATGTATGTAGTACAGTTCAGACTTTTATATTTTAAACTGGAGTAGGGAGGGGACACAGAGGTCTATTTAAGTCATATAAAAATTAAGGGGTAGGGGGTGAGGCTGGTCTAAGGATCCCCAGCGAAATTGCCCTTTGAAACTTTTAGGATGTAATCTTTATTCTAGCCTTTTCTACATTCAAATAATACGTATTTTGGTTTTGGTTAAAATGGGAATTTGCTTAAGGAGGTTGCTGAAGCTATGAAAATATAGACACCTAGCAGCATTGTACTCCTCAGGACTTTTCTTGTGCCCTAGAAAATGCAGGGAAGTTTTCCTGATAAGACGAGAAGAGGTTCACACAACAAATGTGAACTGGCAGTAGGAATCCAAGAGGCCACCTTGCTCATTCCCTGGAGCTATTTTGTGATGTATACTCTTACTCCGTTGGACCTGCTGGGTTGTACTATCCAATAGGACGAAAGACACTTTCTGGTTCTATCCTAATCAGCGGAGCCATGTATACCTTGAGTCATAAATTGAGGAGCTTCTAAAAGATCGCATATTCACAAAGTTTCTGAAACTCATCTTTTAGCTATGCCGAGAATTCACGGTTTCAGTAATGAATGTGCATGCTGCCAAGTACAACTGTAAAACTGTTCTCGCCTTGGAATGGTTTTCGTTGTAAACAAAGTTACACTGCAGGACATGAGAATATTCCCACAGGGAACGGGCCCTTTGGTGGGTTAAACTCCCCAAGCGAGTCTGGTGACAGACAGAGATGGTTGAGCTTCTAGATTTTAAGTGAGAACAAAAGAAAGTCCTCCGTGCATATTTCGTCTATGTTCATCTGTGTTTTGCATGGACAGGGTTAAGTTTTTAGAAAGGAAGGACTGGTTTAGGGCCAGTTGCCACAGTCCCTCCTCTATTGCCATGTTCCCATACTCCCTTCACCTCTTTTGCCACCTATTGGTTTGGTGGCATTAAATAAATGGCCATTGTCAAAGGTGTTCTGTGGTCCCTTGAAATGAAGTTCTGCAGGAAGTGACAAGAAAATAAGCTGTTTTCAGACTTGGCCTCAACATTTTATACCAGAGATGAGGTTGTCTCTCTAGGAATTTAGAGAGAGATGTTTTTTCCCCCTTTTATAAAAACTTGACCCTAACCAAAATAAAAGCCTCCTCACATGTAGAAAAATACACGTTTATCACCAGAAAGCAAAATGGACTGAAGCAGATACACATCATTAACATTTCAGAAAGGAGTCAAATCAAACTCCAGAATCTGAGTTTTCTGAAAGCCTTTGAGTAATTTGAAGAAACCATGTTTGGGATTTGGCCAGAAAGGAATACCCTAGCCCCTTATCCTCTCCATTACTCAGTATTAAATGACATCACTGGACATTGTCAAGTCACTTTTAGAAGCAACTGATTTTGCTTACATAAGGAACATACCGTCATTGTGGATAAAAGAAGCACAAAATAAAACAAGAAAATCCTCTTAGTTTTCTGTCTGGCATTAAAAAAGAAAGTCAAGGGTATACAAGCCATCAAGATTTATCAGCATATGTAAGGTTTAAGTTTATCATGTTAACTCTTAAAGGATCTTTAATTCAAAGCCATTGAGAATCTATTTATAGGCAGATGAAACATCCCCCCTTCCCCTCTTTCTCCTCTTTCCATTTAAAAGGGTTCTGATTACGTGATTTTAAAAGAAAGTCCCACGAACCATGAGCTCCAAAATGACCATGGTTTTGCAACTTTATAATTGATTCTCTAATTAGTCTGATGATATAAGTCAATACCCTGTATTTTTAAATGGTGTGATACCACACATGATAACGTTTTTACAGAGAAAACGCCAGTACCAGCCAGGAAAGCAGAATGTTCACAAACACAATTCTGTTTATATTTTCATTATGAAGGGGAGTTCCTTGTCGCCGCAGGTGGGATTAGAGGTCTTGTCTCATAAAAGTACTGGCTGAGTCTGAATCCCCTGCGATGATAGGAAAACAATGCAAGCTATGCAAATAGATATGCCATATTCAAACACACCTTCATTTACTGTGGCCACCCGTCATTTTAATAAAAGTAACATATTTTACTTGAAAACCCATTGAAATGTTAAGCTTTAGCAGTAAAAGTATAGCGAGAACTCAAATTCATATAATTTGCTAATCCCTATACTAACTATTGATAAATGAGTTTGCAGATTATCCTTGGTCTTTCAGATTTCACGTGTGGTGTTCTGTAGTGAGAGGTGCAGATCAGTTTCTTGGTGAGAAAATGATTCACTGATGGACACGAGGTCCTCCCAGGGAATGATCTGTCCTGGAAGATTCTGCTTCTGTTTATCAAACAGCACGCTCAAGGCTAAATTCCATCATTCCACTCACTAACTGTGCTTTTAAAAACTCATGTAGAATAGTTTCAATCCCCAAGTGAGTAAAAAAAAAAAAAAAAAAAAAAGGATAAACTACAGTAACCTTTTAGATTGTTTCTTTCTAAAGGAATTATTAAAGTCAGAGATTGTCCAAAACATGGAAGCTGTTTCCTTTTCTATGTAAATAGGTTTATTGGGCATGTCATTTTCTACAAATGTTTAAATGATGCTTAAACGACCATTTACTGAGGAGCATGAAGCTGAAAGTAGTGAGGTTTATAGGCAGCAGAACAAGTATTATTTCCAGGTAATAGAGCAGTTTTATTCAAAAACAGCTGCTTTGGTGAACCTGAGATTTAGGGATCATTCTCTCAGCTGTTCAAAGCCAAGCCATGGATGGAATCATCTTAGAAAGTAGAACTTGGCTCGTTATTTTTCCCTCTGTGAATTTTTTAAAAATTTACTTACTGGTGATAAAATGACTTACTTTGTGCTTGTTAAAGACATAATTTGGGGGGGGAAATTACTTTTGAAAATTAAAAAAAAAATTTTTCCCCTTTCTAATTGGAATAAATATAATTTCAAGTCAAGAAATTAAAATAACAAATAGTTAGATTTAGCACTAAGAAAGCTATTTAGGACATATTTAGTTGGTTCTTGAAGAAAATTCTCTCAAGATCATCTTATTTTTCCCTTATTTACTTTCCACAAGAGGTTAAACTTGATATAGTTCATCTTAACGTATGTTTTTTGAAACTATGCTCTGTGGAACATGATAATTCTGTAAATTATCTGAAATAATGCTATGGACATTTGGGCAAAAAACTTAAAGATGTCTCTGTTTTAAAATCAATGTTACAGCTTTATTTCATTCTTGTATTATTTTACTACATTGCTTCCCTTTGGTTTTATTATATCTGTGGCTGTCTGCTTTAGGGGAATGCTAAGCATTTAAAGAATTGTTCATTGTGTTCTAGATAAAAACATCCTTGATGTTCTGGAATCTCCAGAAGTTGAAAGAACAATGCTTGAAGAAGCTCAGCTATGTGTCACTCAGTCAGTATTTGCTGAACCCATTAAAATACTTAAGGTTGAGAAGATAGGGCTTTCTTAATCTCTCAAACATTTTTTACATTTTAGAGTGTAATTTTGTGGGGTAGATAAACCTACATGGTGATGATATGGGAAACATTCTCTTTCTCGTGGGGACAGAAAGAAAAGAGTCCAGATGTAAGGCTCTGTAATCAACAGGGCAGGTGAGACGAAGAGTTAACTCAGGTACAGCACCATCCACAGTGGAGCAGAAGCATCACAGCAACCACAGTAGGTCAGAAGAACTGTTTTAGAAATATGGTCACTGCAGAGATACTCCTCAAAATGACCCTTTGTTGAAAATAGATTAATGTGATCAGAAAAATCTGTGAAAAAGAAAACTATAAAAATTTACTTTTTTTTTTTTTTTTAGAGAATAGAAGCAAGGCTCACGAATTTGCTTAAATTTAGAGATCATGACTGATGCTCAAAACAATGCTTGTTTCATGTCCTTAGAAAGTTAAAAATGGTGCTTCTTATATAAAGGGCCCACCAATTAAGTCATAGAGAGACAGCTGCTAATGGGCAGGTTATGGAATCAGTCCCTACAATTCAGCTGTGACAAGCGCTGGGTTCTTTTCTTTTACATCAACTTCATTTCACTTTTAACAGAAGGAAAGCCATAGATGCACAATACTGTAACCTGGAAGCTTATGTAAGGCAGCAAAAAGCATCACCCTAGATTGGACAGACTAAGTAAGGTCCACTTTTGGCTACACTAGCAACCAGCTAGAGCCCATAGCATTTTGCCACACAAGATATAAAAGCAAAGATCCACAGCAAGGACGGCAAGTGAGAAATCAGTGACGTGGCGATGTGTGACTACGTGATAGAACACACGACAAAATGAAACCCCGGGTGCCCACGGTTTCAGTTCCATTCAAGTGAATTAAGGCTACTAGATCACTGGCTGATGTGAAGAGTCCATTCCAATTGAGCAGTAAGGAACCGATTCCCTCTTGAAGACACAAGGAAAGGTTTAGAGGAAAAGTGAGTTCTTGGAAAGAATGAAGCACACACATGCATGTTGTCTCTGAGCTGAGGAAACTGGAGAAAAATGAAAGGGAAAAAAATAAGAGGGATCAAAGCAATCCAACTGCAAGGCAAGGCAGGTGTTTGCTTCCAGTTCACAGTATTGCAGTTAGTGGTACAGTGAGGTCTACGTAAGTGGTGGAGAGCACAGAGGCTGCCCAGAAGAAAAGGGAAGAAAGAAGTAGTCACATGACAACACAGCATTGACATCGCTTTTTCTTTTGGGTACCTGGGGCTGGCTCCGTGGCCAGGCTCTCTTCCTTCCCTTCAGGGGATGAGGGCTCTGTGGTGTCTGAGATGAGTCTCCCGGACACCAGCTCAGCTGCATTCCCATCAATAGTGGATACGTCTGTTACTGTCTTCTCCCTCAATGACTTCTCATCATCTTCATCAATGAGGACCAACTCAGCCTTGATGGTTTCATCATAGCCTAGCACCTTCTTAGTCTCCTCTTCATCCTCGATATTTTGGTAGCCCATGAAAATCATGGTGACTGGCTGATCCAAGTTTGCCTCTGGCCCTTCAGTGCTGGGGGCTGGAGCCTGCTGCCCTGGGTTCCCAGAAGAATGATCTTTCCTAGACTTATGGACCATTTCTAACTTGGCTTCTTTGCAGAGCATGTGTTCCTTAGGGTGGCTGAGACTTCCATCTGCAATCACAGTCCTTTCTGACACGTGCCCTCCTCTTAAGCTTGATTGTCCAGCCTTCTGAATAAGCTCTTCTACATCCTTTGAGCTTAATTTATGAACTCCATTTTCTACTATGGTGCTTCCTGAGTGCACCTCATACACTACTTTGGTACCATCATCAAAGACTTTGACTCCTCTCTGATGGACCCCCTCTGGGCCAATGGTGGATGTAGAGAGAATCTTGGTCTCTCCTGTTTGTTTGTCTTTCTCCACATTAATTTCCATGGCGTACACAGCTTGAATGAAAACAAGAGAAAGGAAGTGCATGTTACAACAAAAAAAGCCAGTGAATGGTTAATTGCCAAACAGACAAAAAAAGGTGTTGTGCCCTTTCTGATCTAACTGCCAAGCATCTTGAGTGTTAGAGTGGGTGCACTGCACAGAGGTAGTTATATGTGTTTTTTAACACAGCAGCTAAGTGCACTGGGAAGACACATGTACAGAGTTACCATAGATCAATGGAACTCAATGGAATTCATGCTAAGGAAGATGAGCTAAAATAAGGCCACAAGCAACTGTTGAGATCCAGTGTAGCAAATTACAGAGAGGCTGGCGACATGCAAGTTTACCTTGAATGTGAGCATAATTTAGGCTTATAGGCAATTTTAAAGCCCTTGGTCAAGACATAACCTAGCTGCAAAATCTTAAATCTTTTAAAAACTCTTTAACCAAGTGTTCTACCTTTTTTTTTTTTTTTTTACATTTTCCTTTCCTGATTAATGGAGATTATGCAAAGCATCTTGCAGGTGGCACATGGCTCTCCTTTACTGTACTATAAAAGAACATACTTGCAAAAGTTGAAAGCCATGAAAGGAGTGAGTCAGATTATATGCTCTGTGAGCTTCAGTTACTTAGCTAGGTTTCTAAGACAAGAACTAGAAAAAGAACAGAATAGAGGTGGCATCATCCCACAACACTGGAATCTGAGGACAGTGCTTGCATGAGGCTTCTCCCCCCATCATGTATATATTGCCAAATCCTTGTGATTCTACTCCATACTGTTGTTCTGATCTGTCACCTTTCTGCTCCACTGCCACCAATCTGAGATACTACTTACTTCCTCTCCCCTAGATGATCACAAGAGCATCCTACCTGGTCTTCCCATGTCAGCCTCTCCAATTCTTCCCAAATCCTGCTGTCAGTCTGAGCTCCCTAAGGACCAGCTCCTTCCTATCCTGTAGGCTCATGTGACACTCCAGACTCTAAAATCTGCTACCTCAGAGGCTCCCTGCAAGGCACATGTTGTAGAGGGGAGAAAACTAGGCCTCAGACCCATTGAGCCAACTGTCCTCAGGCACCTTTCCCCTGAATGACCCATAGATACATCAACCTCTACAGTTTTAAAACTGAATCCACCTTCTCTCAAAACTCCCCCATAGTCTTGGTATGAAGTAACAGCAGCTCTACTACCTGGACTCTCAAGCAAGAATTCTCAGAATCATAGCTGATATGTCCTTTTCTCCCTAATTTTCCATAGTCAAACAACTAATTCTATTTCAGATGTATTTCCTCATGCATGTATCACCTTGCCACAATCCCTATCTTCACTGCCTTAGACCAGGCCCTCTTCTGCTCTCTGCACAAAAGCCTGTGTCTGATTTTTAGCCACCACTTCCGTCTTTTCATCACCAAAGGCCAAAAGCAGCTGAGGCCTGATTTTGGATGGTCAGAGGAGCAAGGAATTGTTTTCACATTTTAAAAAATGTTAGGAAAAAAAAGGAAAAAAGGAAAGAAAGAACTTAAGAGAAAAGGAAAGGAAAAGAATATGCCGCAGAGATATTATGTGGTCCACAAAGTCTAGAATATTTACGATCCAGCCATATATAGAAAAAGTCAGCCAAGGCTCCACTTGGCCCACAGAGTTACCTTACTCACAAACCCTCAGTTGGTGCCTCTGTCTGCAGAGGGTAAACACCAAACTCCTGAGTTTGGCATGTAACTCCTTTTGGCATTTGTCTGTGACCTTCCTTTCTTGTCTTGTCTTGCAGCCCCTCTCATTCCACATGCACTCAGGCCATAACCTGAGTTCTCACTATTCTGAGGACACCCAATATCCTTTCACGACTGTTTATCCTTGTGCCTGCCTAGCCTCTGCCTGGACTGCCTTTTGTACCTTCTCCACCGGCAGACCACAAGAGTCCTGTGTCACCACTCTACTTGTCATTGCCGTTGAGTCCCTACCTCTTTCTGAAGAGCCCTAAGTTCCTCAACTGTGTTAAGAAGGTCCAAGCTATCTTCTCAATCACATGTTCCATTGCTCTTTCCCTCTAGCACAGCCAAAGAACCACGTCCCATACCTAACATTTCCTGCTTCTGTTAAGATTTCCTTCTCTTTGAAACGTCCTTCTTCCAAGTTTCTGGACATCCAAATATTACTCATCCATCTATGCCCAGGTTAACTGCCCCCTCTTTTGTGAGCCTTCTTTGATTGTCCCATCTCTAAGTCATCTCTCTCTTCTCAAGATGCTCTAAACACTTCTTCTAAACCTCTCTGAAGGCGCTTAACACTTTTCACTCAGTAATGTAATTATTTGTAGGAATGTTTTTTTATTAGTTCCATAAATTTTTTAAGATCCTTGAAGGCTAGTTTGTTGCCTGACATATTTTTATGATTCCCCTTCCCCATCAACACCTACCTTAGAGCCTTTTGTATAAAAGACACTTGCTATACATACCTGTGAAACAAATGCTACTAATTGAAAAGTCTAATTTGTTGTTTTATCCTAGTCACAAATACTTTATATAATATGACACCAATGAAAAGGTACACACAGTGATTAAATTTAAATTGGTTTCAAAAATAGCAATACTATTCTGTCTCTTTGCAAAATAAGATACAATCTGATCATAGTTAATACTTAAATAAAAAGATTTTGAAGCAAAATCCAATGCTGATTTTCATCATGTCTATTTTGAAAGTTCCATTTGCTCAAAACAAAGCTCTTGAGTTTCCTCAGTGATAATGGTGGAAGAACAACCAATATTTGTCATAAAGCTACACGGGCTCACAGAATGATGGTGTAATCAAGAAAAATATGTCTCTGTAGTTCCTTATTTTCCACAAAATGTGTCATCAAAGAAATAGAAGAGGCATTTAAAATTTTGCATGGGCTCCAAAAACCTGTCTTTAAATATTACATTTATATTAAAAGCACAGTTTTGAGTTAAAATATTATATTCTATCACTAACACACTCATGGGACATAGTCATAAATAAGGAAGGCAAAAAATGATTGTCAGTTGTAGATACAATACCCTAGACATCCAGTAATACATGAACCAAATGATACACAGACTTTTGATCAATACAGAGTATAGAATAAAACATTTCTATTTTTATATTCATATGTGATAGAATATAAATTATGGACATGGGAATCTTTAGGGATGTCCCTCTCTCTCGGCCCACCAGTGAGAATGCTGTCATTGTTGGTCCAATTTTCCTTTCTCCACCATCCTAATCCCCAGCTTCATCTGATCTTTGCCTATTCCTAGAATCAGAGACTAGACAGAAAGGAGGAGAAATTCTTTGCTAGAACGGTTAAGTAAAACCATACCATAAAGAGCTGAGAAAAGGGGAGTTTAATGGTAGAGACAGTAAAAGCTGGTGGGAAATGGATATGGAGGGAATATTTTGTAGTAGTGGATGATGCCTTGGAGAGTTATTCCTGGAAGAAAGAAAAAGGAATATGAGAAGTGCTTCTGTGTGGAGATATGGATTGGATCCCTTTTAACATCCTTGAGAAAAAGTAGGTAAAGAAGAGATTCCCTTTTTGGTTTTTGTCTGTGATTTTAAACTGTATTTTGTTACATGTCTGGGCCTGAACCACATGTGACACGGTTTTATTAGGGTTGCAGATTAATATTTATATTTTCATGTTATACACTGTTCTGGCAATATTTCTAGAATATGAGAGTAGAACATTTAAGACATATTTATAGTAAATAAAACCTAGTTATGTTATGCCATAAAATACAACATTCACATGTATTTTTTTTCCTCAGATAAGACATAGGGGTTCAAAGGAACCACAGTTTTTGAGTAGGTTTCTTCAGGTTTGGTCTCACATTCCTCGTGAGACATTCCTGGGTCTCACATGCCTTCACTCTCTTCTCTAGTAAGGCATACAAACACTTTGAGAAAAAGTGAAGCAAACACTTTGAGAAGCTCTGGCTTAACACAAAGGCAATATTTAGACTTCATGGATACACATATGACAATGTTATTAGACATTCAGAAAACTGCACAGGAAGTGTGAATGTTTATCTTAAATGTGTTGTTTGCGAATAAGTATTTATATTTCACCCCAATTCTTAGCTAATAATATCCCAAATGTAAACTAGGGTGGATGTGAACCAGTAGGAAAATAAGACTTACATTTTAAATTCAACATTTTATGTTTTTTTAAGGGTTTTTTTGTTTTTGTTTTGTTTTGCCACATCCATGGCATGCAAATGTTCCCAGGCCAGGGGTCAAACCTGTGCCACAGCTGTAACCCACGGCAGTGACAAAGCTGAATCCTTAAGCCACTGAGCCAGCAAGGAACTCCTCAACATTTTGTTTTTGATACAGACACACAATTTTTAAAACTCTCCTGCTTTTTACTACTGCCAAGTAGTATATACCAGAGACCTCTCCCTTACATCATCCCCTCAGCTCTAACCACAAAAAACACTCTCTAATATGCCATTTTCCTCCCTCAAACTTCCCCATGCCACAGATACACAATGATGAGGGTTGTAACAGCTTGGCACCTGCTCATCTTACTGAAAAAAAAAATGAGGTGGGGTACTGCTTAGGGGAGGAAACTTTCTAGGGATCCCCTGAAAGAGATTTTGAAAGAGCCCCATGGATATAAAGAAAAGCATTTGAGGAAGGACTAGGAGAGAGAGGAAAAAAAGAAAGAAGACAGTCTGAGGGGATGACTGGAATCTAGAAGTACGTTGCTATAATGATAGATTCCATTATTGATATCGAAATATTACACACTGATGCCAAAGAGACTGGGGGATACAAAGTGTGTTTGCTCTTCCCGCCAATAATCCAATGAGAAAGCAGAGTAATCGCTCCATTTTGTTAATGACAAATAAGAACCAAAGTGGCTTAGTTTCTACAAAGGGATACAAGTGGATGGGTGCTGAGTTTGGTTTTTTTGGTTCTTCTCCCCAACAGCTCCCTCATCAGTAGAAGAGCTATCTTAAAGAAGCAGAGACCTACTAATGGAGGTCAATAATCTCAGTGTCTAGGTTCTGAAAAGACTCAGGTGTGGGTAAGAGTGAGGGGCCACTGGGGAAGATACCTGTGCTCATAGGGCCCAGAGAGATGGTCTGAGGAGAGGAAGTCACTGATTCCAGGTCAGACCTCCTGCCCTGGCTCTTTGCACTCTCTTGTCCCTGTCACCTTCAGCCTTGGCAAAAAGAGAGCTGGTATAAGAGCTATAAGGAACCCAGGAAAGAAGAAATAAGAGCACCTGACACAAGTAATGGAAGGAGGCCACCATTACAAAAAGAATGGCACGATGCCCTTTCAGAAGCCAAGAGCACACAAAATAGGACTCTGTGCTCCATGAGGATGGAACATTCAATCACCGTTAATTCCTCGACCCTGGCTTCGCCCAGCTCACTTCCTCTGACTCATTGATCCATGGGTAGAGGAATAAGGCTGGGGATCGCATGTAAAGAAAAAAAAAGAAAAAAGATGAGCCACACTGTCATCAGTCAATAAGATGGGAGGTGTTGTGGGGAGGGAGAAGGTCAGTGAGTCCAAATTCCTATCTCGGTCACATCCCAATTTGAGGCCTCATTTTTCCCATTTGTACAATGAAAGGTATCCATGTGTTTGCTTTTTTAAAATTGAAGTATAGTTGATTTACAATGCTACATTAGTCTCAGGTGTACAGGAAAGTGATCCAGTTATATATGCATATAAATATAAATACAGATATGTATATAAAGTATCCAGCTTTGATAGTCCATGGGGCCATGAACAGCCTGTGTGAGACAGTGATGTGTCAAGTACAAGAGGTCATCATAAGACAGCCAGACCAGGACCACCACTCAGCAGTAAGATCATCACAACATAATGAGCATCATGTAGGTGCCAGTGTACCTCGCATGTGGAAGAGAAGCAATACATATGCTTGGTTCATTGAATGAACATTTGCAGTCTCACCCCTTTGAACGTATGATGATACATATCCATGTATGTTCACCCCCTTCTCTTGCGGGTGGAAATACAAAATTGGCATCACAATGTCAATAACAATGAAAATGAGGACATTCTTTCAGAGTGGATCCCCCCTCTCCTCCCAGACGGCAATCCCTAACTTCAAGAAACAGTTATCAAGAGTTCCCACTGTGGGTTAAGAATCCAACTGCAGCAACTCAGCACAGGTTCCATCCTCAATCCGGTGCAGTGGGTTAAAAGTTCTGGTGTTGCCACAGCTGTAGTTCGGGTTCAATCCCTGGCCCAGGAACTTCCATGTGCCACAGTTGCAGTCATTAAAAAAAAAAAAAAAAAAACCCACAGTAATTAAACATTTCTTCAAATCAACTGTTTTCACAAGACACCTTGATATAAATGAAAATAAGTCAGCAAGGGCACAATGTTGATGGACAAACATAGGCCAAAGGCAATTTCTCATACTGATTTGGCTTTGATCTTTTTGGTCAGGAAGGACAGTTTTCAGTCTGAAACGTGCTGGAAAGAATACTGCTAAGAGGTCATTGAAATGCAGATGAGTAGAGAAGACTGGAAAACAATAAAGCACCTTGAGGTACAAATGCTCTCAGTGCTTTGGGCTGTGAGCTGCAGTTCCCATGTCGATGAATATGCCTCAAGGATTTTATATACCAAGAAAGGTGCTGGAGAGAGAGACTCAAAAGGTCTGATCTTCAAAAATGAAAAGGGAGGAATTCTCCAAACTACATAGAAACGACTTGACATCAGGGCTGGCTAAGTTCTAGAGTTCATTTTCAAGGAGCAGAAGTTCGGCACATGCATCTCATTTTCTGCTTCAAGGGTTCCAGAGAGATTCAGCAAATGCCAGAGATACAGCACATCTGGATCATCATCAAGTCCCTCACATGCCAATGGACACAACAGAAACACATGCCGTGGGCATTAGGACAACTGCAGGAACTTGTCACTGGTTGAAGGGCCACACCCCATGGATGCCAAGTGAGGATTCCCAATGGCTGAGCCCCTGACTTTGGTTCCCACTGGGTTGTTTTTATCAGTGAAACAATGATAAATAAAGCAAACTTGCTTTTCAGATCTGAAGTGATGCTACATTGAGAGGCAAAGTGAGGGTATCAGGTGCCATGACCATGAGCCATAAAAGCCTGGGCAACAGAGAAGAGAGCTTTCTACTTTCAGAACTGTTAAACCCTTGATTCAAATGAAATCTGACGCAGAAGTACAATATGGAAACACAAGCACCTGGGAGCTGCTGGGTTTGAAATGGGAGGCAACATCAGGGTCCTAGGTACCACCTTCCGGAGGCTCCTCAGTGACCCCAGGGGGCCCCGACACTCATGAGGAACTTTAACAAGAAGAAACTGAACAGCCATGTCAAAGCTACCAAGGGCAGACAGGTGCATGGCTCAGCCTTGCTTCTGCCTCTTGAGATGAGACATAAAGGATTTTGCAGGATCTTCTGCACATGAGAGGGTGAAGCAGGATGTGCACAGTGGTGGGGAACAGACCGCTTACTGCCACTGAAATGATTCTGGAGTGATGACTCCACTGGACAAAGGAAAGGAGGCTGAGCAGTGACACACGTTATACACTTTGGAGGCTTTATCTTAGAGCCTGATGCTGAAAGGCTGTGATGGCATGTGAGTCGCATGGGCTGTGGCATCCAGCTCAGCTCTGCAGGGTGACTTGCTCAGCCCAGAGGGCACAGGGCAGCTCTGAGCCTTACATTTCAGGAAGATGAGAAACAAATCGGGAAGGGTTCAGAGGGGAGGGACAGGTATGGTGGAGGGTGTCAGAGCAACCTCATCATCTTGGGACCTGCCCAAGAGACCAGGGCAGTGGGTATTGAGGGGATGGCAAGTAAAGCCCTGGGAAAAACAGGACATGAGAGTCCCTTTCAAATCCTTACAGGGAAGTCAGAACTTAGGTTTGTTCTGAAGGGTGCCAGGGGTCAGGCTAAGGAACAATGGATGAAAGATGAAGGCAGCAGACTAGCAGTGGCTCCATCAGAGGAAGAACTCCCCACTGTCAGACCAATTATAGACCGAATAGGCCACCTACAGGGAGACTGAACTCCAGTCTCCCAGGGTCCAAGGGGAATGGCTGCTGTCTGAGGCCCTCTTTGCAAAGGGCTCCCACCGCCGGCTTCCATATTTGACTGAGGGGTTGGCATAGATGCCTTCTGATTCTGAAAAGCAATTATTCTAAGGAAAGGCCCACTTATACAAAATTCAAACCCTCCCAAACTCCAAACCACTGGAATATCTGTCATAATACTGAGTGATGACCAGTTACATTTATTAAATTAAGGGCCCTGAGATTGTTTACATTTCTGAAAGGATATTCCTAAAGCAAGACGGATTCTATCTAGGAGAAAGAATTCCAGGGCAAAGTGCCATTAACTCATATGCTCTCCATGCTCTGCGGAGTCACTGTTAGCCATAACCCATCATTAATCTGGATGCTCTATTGCAAAACCAGCCTGGAAGAAGCAGTTAACCACAGCCAATGCGTATTCTCCCATGACACTACATTTGTATATTTCCATAGTAGATACATGTATGCAAATTAGTTCTTAACTAATAAAACAAAATACATGTCAACTTATTTCTTAGATTTTGATTACAAAACACTTTGTTAAAAATGCAGTGGCTACTTGGATCATTATGCTTTTACAGTATCTTCAAAGATGAAGGATGCTAGCTTGTAATAACGTGTGTATTTCTATGCACACAACACTACAATCCCAGGAACCTATTACTCTCCAACTTTACTTTCCTTGACTACCAATCCTTTTCATCTCTCGTAAAATTTAACCCCCCACACTGGCCCTACCGCCTCCATGAACTGACCTATTAGTTGGGTCATACTGCCTGTCTTGTGAGGAGCAGAAACATAGAGAAGGGCTGGAAAGCTATTTACCCACAGCTATTGGGAATTACCAACATTCTAGTAACAATAGAAAGATATGTGACTTTTGAATAGTCTATCTCAGAAGTGCACTTTGGAGTATCTGAAAGAATCCACAGCTGAAGTCAATGATTCCTTTGATGCACAAGTGTAAGCTGCAACGTTTGGCTTCTCCTTTTTGCAGGGATATATGGACCTGGCTTGGGTTTGAGCAGACACGATATACAGTTCCCTCTCCGACCCCTCACAACTAAGAACCCTGCAAGTCTGTCTATGAAAGTAATATGCTAAGATGTTTACAGAGACACCCAATAGATATTTAAACTTAGTCAGTGTGCATGACAATTATGTCAAACTTACTTGCCCTTGCATTTCATTTTTATATTAAAATAAAGAGGCATTATTTGTTTCATAAAATTCAGGTTGGTCTGTATAAAAGATTTCCTCTGCCTTAACAGGTCATGATTTTGTCTCAGAAAAGGTGTCATTATGTGACTTATTTTCAACATAAATTTACCCATCATGTAAAGCAGAATGTGATGTTCATATTCAACTTCATCTACTTTGTCACTAACTGCCCAACCTTGGCAATTCAGTTTTCCTTTTAATCCCTGCCCTAAATGCAATTCTGCACAGAGCAAAAAGATTAGTATAGAGGTTTATCATTCATGGCCGCCCAGTTCTGATTTCCAAAGTACCTTCATGCTGAACAGAGCAAAGCATAGCTCTCTATACGCTTTACACTCACAAATGTATTATTTTCTAAAATCATACTTATGAGAAACATGAGCAAGAAACGTATGTCCTTTAAATTGCTCCTTTTATTTCCCAGATATACCACAGTGGCTAAGCAATAACTCCAGAAATGGGAAGACTTAGAAATAGATATGTTTCCAATATACAAACAGCTCGATTCCCAAAGGATTCCGGCAATACACTTGTATGCTTTGAAAATACTTTCCACCCAGCACAGCTCATTTGCTCTTCCACAATTCCAATATAAAAAATAAAAATCCATGGAGGCAGTGTACAGGCTAACTTTGAGGATAAGGACAGATATAAAGACCACAAACACAAAAGACAGACTCTTGAAGTAGGAGAGAAAACACTATGATTTTCCCAATACTCCCTCCCCTTTAGTCCGCAGTCACCCATCACAGCCCAGTAACTGCCCCTCGTGGCCACAGAAAAGTCTACGTCTGAAGCTGAGCTGAGGATGGGGTTTCCACCACCCCATGTAAGGATATCTGGGCCTCCCTCATTAATAAAGTTCAAGGAAACGCAAGCCCCATCATCAGTCCTGGCATCAAAACCAAATAGCTCCCCAGGACTTACCAGCTGCTCTGCTGGTCCCGTCCTGCCCAGGTGATGGTTCTCCTGTTCGTGAACAGAGGGTTGGCAAGTCGGGGAGCTGGGAGGAAATGTAATTTACTGCATCTGGTAGCAGAGAACAGGGAAGACAATTAGGCACAGTGTTGGGAGGCCCAATAGGTTGGCTGCCGAGGCAGCAGCTTGTCTGCCCTACATAATGGACCGCAGAGGTGGCCACTGTATGAGAGGATCAGCATAAACAAAGACTAGCATTTGCCCAGGGACTGGTATTCAGTAGAGTAGCTGAGGTAGGAGGGATCCTGGCCAGAGAGCTCAAGCCCCGGGACAGCTCTATGTATTAAAAGATTGATCAGAAAGCTCTAGATTCCAAGAGTACAATGAGTTTGGGGGATGGGGAAGAGAGATGGACCAATGAGAGCCATTATCAACTTGGTGGCATTGATCAAATATGCGACCTCATACTAGACATGTGCCTTAAACAGACCTGGAAAATAAACTGGGGGCCCTTTCCTTGAACTGCAAATATAGCTTTATGTGCCTGATTCATTCAGAAGACTAATTTCATAGGCATCAAACAAAACTCCAGAATCTATCCCACAATTTTAATATCTCTGGCTGATGTTTCAGCTAGGAAATCCTGAGATTTCAAATAACAACACCCAGTGAATTCACCATGAGCTCAGTTGTAGGAAATTAAGCTGCACAAAAGAGGGAGACCAGTGCTGCTTGGGAAAAATACCTTGAAACTCCATTTAGGGAGGTGAGACCCTGGAGGGCTGGCATGCCAATGCATGAGAAGAGAGGAGGAAACCCCTGGGGTGAAACCAGGAGAAGGATCTGTGTGTTCTCCAGGGAGAAATGGAAAGCAAAGGAACATTCTAGAAAGCTGGGCTCTAGGTGATGTGACTTCTTGTGCCACAGTCGCATCCCTGAATCCTGGAATGTCAATCACTTGTCAATGATTACACCTAACTCCTTACTGCCTATTTCCACTGAATATGCCACAATCACCTCAAACTCAACGTGGGCAAAACAGAACTCTCATCTCTGTTCACCCGCTACCTCCCTGTACTGTGTATCTCAGTTCACTGGCACCACAAAGCACTCAGGCTCCTGTGAAGTGCCCTTAACCCCCCTCCTGGGCTCTAGTCTAGCCTCTATCTCCCTCACATCTCTTACATCTGTCCCTTCCTCTGTATCCCCATTGATGCTGCCTTAGTTCTGGCAGGTTTCTTTGTCCTTTTTAAAAATCTCATGCTAGAGAGGACTACAGACAGGCATTGGATAGGATTAGGATCAGTTCAGCTTGACACTGAACCAGACCGTCGTTATTTGTGTGAGTCTGAACAATCCAGAATGTACTGATTCTGGACCATCATGTTCTTAGGGCAAAGAACACACTCTATGGGAGCGGATGGCATGGAGTCTCTCTAAGAGAATGGATCTGTCTGTATCAACTCTTGGTGGAGATGGGACAGGAAGTCAGCAGTAGGCAGGCGGGCCCACAGTTGGAGGGTCTGTCCCCAAGGCCATGTGTGCTGGAGCTTGGGTCCTGAGTCAGGCTGACATGGTTGAAGGCCCTCCCCTGCAAGGAAGGAAGGTGGGCCTTTGAGATGAGGGTGGGCTGGGAGATGGCCATGAAACAGCCTGCAGGAACCTCTGAAGATGTACTTGAATTTGAGACTGGGCCTCTGAGTGTGGCCACAAGTTCTACATTGTCCATTATTCTCCATGTTGAACTGCCCTGCTAGGGTTCCTCCAGTCAGGTTACAGACTCTGTGGTCACTGTGGGAGCTGTGGGAAGGGTCTGGGCCCCAAGCCAGCACAAGGCAGGACCAGACAGAGCAGCAGTGTGGGGTGAGCAGGTCCTGTGGGGGTAAGAGAAGAAATTAACAGTGGCCCAGCAAGGAGGGAGCAGCAATGGGAAGGCTAGAGAGACAGAGTAGGGGATAAGAGATGACCAGAGCAGAAGTACAGAACTTCCAAATTTCCCTGAAGATTTCTAGGAATCTCTGGAATGGCAATCTTAACAAAGATGACTTCCTGTATGCAAATGAGATGATGGACGCTCAAGTCATGAAGACCAAGTAAGACATGGGTCTGGTATATATAGAATTCCTATATGGTATGTGCTATATAGAGAATTCCTAGACAGCTCTGCATACTGAAAGTTTTCACAGCTAGAAATAAAAGCCACTTGCAGACAGGGAATCCTGCAGCTGAAAGAGCATGTGATTCTAGTGATTATGCCTCAACCTCCTTCAGGAGACCGCTCCCTGCCAGATGCAAGTAGGTGGTGGAGTTACCTTTGCCCAGCAGTCACTGATTACAGGCTTGAGGACTACAGCTCTTGGGGGGATAGAGGGCGCAGGGCTGGGGCTCCATAGCTTCTAAGAGACAAGGGGGTCCAAGGAGTGGGGCATAAGGAAGGGGACAGGGCAGCCCCTCAGTCTACCAAGTAGTAAATCCTAGCTTCTGCAGCCAGGAGGGGTCTGATTGACCAACCCAAGGAATAAGCAATAAGACCTCCAAAGCTGCCACAGGGAGAATTTCTTCACATGGCCTCAGGAAACCACTCTCCTCCTGCCAAAATCAGGGCAGTCATGCTTCTTCCCGCCATCAAATAAGGTAGGGAACAGTCACTCACAGAGCAGAGAGGTAAGGGTAAGTGCTTCTCATTAGTTCCAGCACTGCTGAAGACTCTACTGTATGAAGAACACACACACCCAAAGCTAGGGAAGTGAAGTTGATGAAAACTCTCCTGAAATCATGACTTCTGGGCAGCTGAAGACACACAGAGATGTCCCAGCAATTGGTAGGAAGGTATTGACGTGGGAAGGGTTCCAGGCCACCACAGACAGGGATGGAATGGAAACCTGAGAAAATCAGTCTCCAACAGCAAGGATGAGATGGACCCAGGTCAGACATCTTCCTTTGCCCATTCCAGCAAGTGTTTCACACCAGCTCCACAGTGGAAAAAGGAAAGACGTAGCCCTAGGTAAATGCTACACGACATGTACAGTGACGCAAAACACTGTGCCTATTAGAGGGCAGTAAAAACAACCCACCCGATAGATGGTGACTCCATCGTATAACAAGTGTGCATATGGGGCGGGGAGGAAATGAGGGGGGATCAGAAAGTACGTGGCCAAGAAATTCTACTCAAGACTGGAATATTTTCTCTTGATTGCCAAGGAGACCATGTAATCAAAAACCACTGGTGATCCAGCAAGACAGGACCTTTATTTCCTCTGAAAAGCACAAGGGGACATACACAGGGTACCTGAAATAGGGTCATTTCGCATGCACACACTAGCAGCCATCTCCTTGGCAACTCGTTAAACTGCGGATGCTTTTGCTGATGATCTTGGACAGTTATAGAATTTCAGTTGGACCTGGATTCTGTAATCATTGTGTTTTAGAAGTTGAGTATATTTCCTAATTCCTATTTTCCATTATTATTCTGTGATTTTTTTTTTTTTTAGTTAGTTCTTAGTATCAACAATTGGTTGATGCAAAGAGGGTTTTGACAACTTTGAAATCAGATAAAATAATCAGGCTTCCCAAAGTCCCTGAACTGGATATGTCTCATGATGCATTTTTACCCTCAGACCACAGAGTGACCTATAAACACTGACCACATTCTTGGAAGGACTTGTTCCCTCTTTCAAACTCCTTTCTTTGCCAATAGATGTGGTGTAATTGAAAGGTCTCCCTAGACTTAGTGAGAACTAGACACGGAAGGATTTATAATCCAGGGTGATGAGTATGGCCTCTGGCCATTTCTTGGGATCCCTGAGACTGTGCATCCTCTTAAGCCTCGGCTTGCCCATCCCATCAAAAATCAACGGAGGATAGAATCAAGAAGGCTGTTTTCTCTGTAGGTTCCCTCCTCAGTCACCATCTGGTGTCTTACCATCCATCCGAACTATGTAGATGAACAGATGCAAGCACTGGGAAGTATGTAGTCCAGGAGGAAATGAATGTGAGAAGTTCAGGGTCAAAATAAAAGTGTGGAGAGAGTTTATAACATGGCTTCATGGATGCCCATTAACACGTCATAGGCTACGTGAGTCTCTATGTCCCATATGACCTTCCCTGGAACATGACAAACAGGCTCCATCCCTTCCCTTATCAGAGAGAGGAGTCTAGGAAAGGCTCTGGATTGAGAAAGGAAGAAGTGAAAGCATAAACGGTCGATGTGCACGCTTCCAGTATGTGGCGTCTGTGCCTCGATGTCTGACCCTTATTGTGTTACAACACTGCCTCAGGGCAGCCCTAGCATGAAGGGAGCCTACTGTCCTTCCCAGGCTGCCACCCCAACTCCCCAAAACAGGCAAGGCTGCCTCCTCAGCCCATGCTCCACCCCCAAAGCACAAGTGCCTTGATTTGGCCACACCATGGAGAAAGTTCTAGAACTAACATAAACCTTTTTCCTAGAGTTTGTGCTGGCTCGATTCTGACTTGTCTCTGAGCATATGCACTGGGAGCAGGAATTTAATACCTTCCTGAAGATCACCCAGGGAGCCCAAATCCAAATCCTCTGCCTTTTATTTCCTGGGGGAAAAAAGCTGACCAAACCACAGTTTGTTTGTTGTTTTTGCTGAAGTAAGAATTACCCTATTGCAAGGATCTTTGGTAATCCACAAAAAGGCATTCTCCATCTCTGCATTTAAAACTCTGTAAGCACAGATTTCCCAAACACATTGGGAAAACACTAATGCCAGTGCTCTTTCTGGCTTCTGACTGCCTTCCTAGTTTAGAGTCAGCCTTTTAAGAATCAGGCAAGCAGATGGTATCTGACCCTTCCCGACAAATTCTGGCATTTTAAGGGCCAGCGTACAAGTGGGAGTTAAGTGTTTTTCATGAGTTTGCAGCTAAAGTTAGAGGAACAAGGTGAAGGCTGAGAAACACACAATCCCAAGTTCATCCCACAGGCCTCCGCGAAGAAGAGCGGAGGGCGGGGCCAGGAAGGGGCAGGAGAGAAGAGGAAGGCCCGCCCGCTGCCAGGACGGAGTCAGGAAGCCGAGGTCCTGCTCCCATCTTTCATGTGCTCCCAACCATGCCCCCGACCCCCCTCGGAGGAGGTTCTGCCCAGCCTTGTTTCCCTGCAAGGCTGGAGAAACGGCCGTTTTTTGATTCAGAGTAAAACCAGAGGCCTTAGGAAGGTATCCTAAACACCAGATAACCAGTTTCTGATGTGTGTCGTAACCTGGAGACCAAACCACCAGTACGAGTGGGCTCATCCCTGCCAGCACGTTTTAAGGAAGAACCAAGCAGTGAACTTTCTTTGGGGATCAAACAGGAAAGAGAAGAGCCAGGGCAACCGTGGAAGACTGGAAGGAGCTGGTCCAGACACAGCCCTTGAAAAGGCGCGGCAGAGAAGACTGGGGGCGTGGCTGGCCTCAGCGCCTGCGCACAGCGCTCGCCTTCTCTCTGACACCCTTAGGAAGCAACACATCGTGTCTCGCGCTGAACCCACTAAGCTGGCGGATGGAGACATTCAGGTACATGTGGGGAGAGAGCGCTTACACTTACCTCCATCCGTACTGGAGAAGCTCTGTGGAAACAAAAGCAAGACAGAGCGTCACTACACGTGTGGGAAGAGGGCCTCTCGCTCATTTAACCCACCCTTCACCCCCAGAGCCTGACTCTGATGGCCAAACCCAATGCTGTTTCACCTTCTGGGAAATTTGTTTTGGATCTCAAAATGTAAGGGAAAGGTTTACCCTTCCCACCCTTGACCGAATTTCACCTTATACCGAATTTTTCTACGGAATTTTTTCTTAGGGGTTTATTTCAATTAACCAGCAAAGGCCCTTGGTGGTGTGGGAGAAGTGGTATCAGGAAATCTCCTCTTAATATCAATCTGATTAGATTCCTTTCTATCACTACTGAGTATCTGGGGAAACAGGAGTTATAAAACGGAGGGTGAGGGGGGGGTCCTGAGTTATCCAGAGCCTGTGGGCTTTATGAATTCTCTCATTGCTACATAGCACCATCTGTTTTTCCTAGACAGGCATACCTCATTTTATTGCACTTCAATATTGCATTTTTTACAAATGGTAGATTTCTGACAACACCAAGTCAAGCAGGTCTGTCCTTATGCCAACAGCATTATTTTTAATTAAGGTATTACATTGCTTTTTTTTTTTTTAGACATAATGCTATCGCACACTTCATAGACTACAGTCTAGTGTAAACATAATTTTTACATGCACTGGTAAACCAATAAAAATCATGTGACTCACTTTATTGCAGTATTTGCTTAATTTCAGTGGCCTGGAACCAAACCTGCAATATCTCCGAGGTATGCCTGTACAGTGAAATTTCATGGGTTGACATTTTGGTTTTGGAATTCACGTCCATTTGATGGGGTTTTACTTCTGGCCTTGAGTGTAAAGGGAAAGACTTCAAGCCACAGGGAGCCTATTTAAATCTGCTTCTTAAGAATTGGCTTTAGAATTCTAGAGTCTAATGGGAGATGCTGTCTCTGGCCTTAGGCATAAAAGGGTTTGGACAGTAGGGAGATGGAGTTGATTTTATGACTTTTCTCTGAGCTTCTGGGCAGGCCAGGTGGTCCTACATCTGAAGACAGGCCACTCTCAGCTTCAGAGATGGCACTGGTCCTCACTCATCTGCCCTTCATTTCAGAATGTGTGGCTGAGACTTCTCCCCAATACCAACTGGCCTTTTCTCCAACTGGCACCATGTTGCAACAAGTGTGTACTTCCCCATGGGTGTAATTTAGAGAAATCACATTTGTTTTCTTCACCTTCTGAAAGTCCTTGAAGGATTTTTCTGTCTCTTTTAGTTTCTCTAGAATGATTTGCTCTTTGGCAGATATCTGGGATTCTTCACTTTCTAAGGCTTGTATTTCCTGCTCCAGCCTGGAAAACACACAAAACAGAGGACAGGTTACTTTATTGTCCTGCCATCCTTGGGCCAGAGAGCAGCTTCTTCCTGTTGGGTGACTTCCTGGCCGGCTCCGTTTTACATTATGCTGTGGTACCCAGCCAAGGTTTTACTTTACAGAGCATCCTGTGTTTTCAGCTTTGCCACTCAGCAGACATTAGTCAAAGGAAAACAACCCAGAGTTCCTGCCACAAGTTCACTGCCACCACCTTGCAAGAGGCTTTGATGCCTTCCCCTCAATTCTCTTCAAGTGCACGTTCTTCTTTTTTGCTTTTTAGGGCCGCACTTGTGGCACATGGATGTTCCTAGCTAGAGGTCAAATCAGAGCTGCAGCTGCTGGCCTATGCCACAGCCACAGCAACATGGATTCTGAGGTGCATCTGTGACCTATACCACAGCTCATGGCAACACCGGATCCTTAACGCTCTGAGCAAGGCCAGGAATCGAACCTGCATCCTCATGGATATTAGTCAGGTTCATTACCTCTGAGCCACAATGGGAACTCCTGCAAGCGCACATTCTTAATCTGGTAGTATATATTCTTACAGAACACAAGCAGACTATCTCAAGGAAAACAGCTTCATATTCTCCTAGCTCAGAATAACTGCTCTTCTGTTAAGTTGGCCAAAGGGTGAAGAGACAGTCTTGCTCAAAGGAAATATGTTGCCAGGAAAGGGCTGGTGGCCAGTACCCTGGGGAGCCTGCTGTCACCTTCCTCAGTGGCCTGACCTCTA